>NC_134080.1:106597709-106908509 GCF_000715075.1 Nicotiana tabacum | reverse complement strand
CAACTGCCCGTGACAGACCGCAGCCATTCGCTTTTCATCGATCAGCGTTAACTGTTCCAAACGGGTTTTGACCCACTCACTATCTTCAATTTCAGCTTCAACAATGATCCGGAGAGAAGGGATTTCTACCTCTGCCGGTATTACAGCCTCGGTCCCGTAAACCAACAAGTATGGGGTTGCCCCTACTGATGTGCATACTGTAGTGCGATATCCCAGCAGGGCGAAAGGTAACTGCTCATGCCATTGTCTGGAACTCTGGGTTGTCTTCCTCAAAATCGTTTTGATGTTTTTGTTCGCCGCTTCAACAGCGCCGTTGGCCTTGGGCCGATAAGGAGTGGAATTCCTATGCGTTATTTTGAACTGTTCGCACACATCCTCCATCAAATGACTATTCAGGTTTGCTGCATTATCTGTGATTATAGTTGCAGGAATACCGAAACGACAGATAAGATTTGAATGTATGAAATCCACCACGGCTTTCTTAGTGACTGATTTGAGAGTGACAGCCTCGACCCATTTTGTGAAGTAGTCGATAGCGACCAATATGAATCTGTGTCCATTTGAAGCTTTGGGCTCAATCGGACCAATGACATCCATACCCCAGGCAACAAATGGCCAAGGTGCAGACATGGGATGCAGTTCTGTGGGAGGTGCGTGAATTAGATCTCTATGCACCTGACACTGATGACACTTTCGAACGAAGCTGAAACAGTCCTTTTCCATGGTCATCCAGTAATACCCGGCCCGAATAATTTTCTTTGCCAAAACATACCCGTTCATATGAGGTCCACATACTCCTGCGTGTACTTCATGCATGATTCTGCCTGCTTCTTCGGCGTCAACACATCTTAATAAGTTGAGATCAGGGGTTCTTTTATACAATATCTCACCGCTCAAAAAGAATCCACTTGCCTGCCGCCTAATAGTTCTCTTCTGATCTCCAGTATCATGTTCGGGGTATTCTTGTGTTTTCAAGAACCTCTTAACATCCTGGTACCATGGCTGGATACTTGGTCCTGCCTCGATGGCATTGCAGTAACCATGCCTTTCCCTAATTTGGATTTCCAAGGGATCGATGTGGGCATTGCCTGGATAAGGTAACATTGAAGCTAAAGTGGCAAGTGCATCGGCTAATTCATTGTGACATCGCGGGATATACCTGAACTCTACTGATTTGAACCGCTTGCTGAGATCCTCTACGTGCTGCCGGTAAGGAATAAGCTTGACATCTCGAGTTTCCCATTCACCCTGGGCTTGCCGGATAATCAAATCAGAATCCCCCATAATCAACAAATCCCCAACATCTTGATCGATAGCCATATTCATGCCCATGATGCAGGCTTCATATTCAGCTGTATTGTTCGTGCAAAAGAAACGAAGCCTAGCTATAGCCGGATAATATTGACCAGCAGGTGAGATCAAGATAGCCCCTATTCCTACACCTTTGGCGTTTACGGCCCCAATAAAGAACATCTTCCAAACGTGAGTGTTTTCCGAGACCACTTCTATGGTATTTATTTCTTCATCTGGAAAATAAGTACTCAATGGCTGGTATTCCTCATCAACCGGATTTTTGGCCAAATGATCTGCTAATGCCTGGGCTTTCATTGCCGTGCGGGTGACATAGACTATGTCAAATTCAGTAAGCAAGATTTGCCACTTGGCTAGTCTTCCAGTAGGCATTGGTTTCTGAAATATATACTTCAAAGGATCCAGCCTGCTTATGAGGTAAGTAGTGTGAGCTTGAAGATAATGTCTCAATTTTTGAGCAACCCACGTCAAAGCACAACACATTCTTTCCAGCAGAGTGTACTTGGCCTCGTAGCCGGTGAATTTCTTGCTCAAGTAGTAGATCGCCTGCTCCTTCTTTCCGGTTATGTCATGTTTCCCGAGGACGCAACCGAAAGAATTTTCCAAGACTGTCAGATACAAGAACAAGGGTCTCTCTGGCTTTGGCGGGACCAAAACTGGGGGATTTAAAAGATATTCTTTGATCTTGTCAAAGGCTTCTTGACACTCAGCCGTCCATTTGATCACTGCATCCTTCCTTAATAGCTTAAATATGGGCTCACACGTGCTAGTCAACTGGGCAATGAATCGACTGATATAGTTTAACCCGCCCAACAGACTCATCACGTCTTTCTTCGTTCTTGGGGGAGGTAAATCTCTGATAGATTTTATCTTTGTTGGATCTAACTCTATACCTCTCCTGCTTACTATGAAACCCAAAAGCTTTCCTGATGGGACTCCGAAGGCGCATTTGGCCGGGTTCAGCTTCAAGTCATACTTTCTCAGTCTCTCGAAGAATTTCCTCAAGTCTTGGATATGATTGTCCCGAGTCCTGGACTTGATTATCACGTCGTCCACATACACCTCTATTTCTTGATGCATCATGTCATGAAAAATGGCAGTCATGGCTCTCATGTAAGTTGCCCCGGCATTCTTCAGACCGAATGGCATAACCCGGTAACAGTAAGTGCCCCATGGTGTAGTGAAGGCAGTCTTCTCGGCGTCTTCTTCATCCATCAATACCTGATGATATCCAGCGTAACAATCTACGAAAGACTGGATCTCATGTTTGGCGCAATTATCAACAAGGATGTGGATGTTGGGCAATGGGAAATTGTCTTTGGGACTTGCTCTGTTCAAATATCGATAATCCACACATACCCGAGTCTTCCCATCTTTTTTCGGCACTGGAACTACATTCGCCAACCACGTGGTGTACTGGACTACCCGATTTACTCCCGTTTTCATCTGCTTGGTGATTTCTTCTTTAATCTTGTCACTGACATCAGTTTTGAACTTTCTTTGATTTTGTTGAACTGGAGGACAATCAGGGTGAATTGGCAATTTATGCACCACTAGATCAACGCTTAATCCTGGCATGTCATTGTATGACCAAGCAAACACATCTTTAAATTCAAAAAGTAGTTGAACTATCGCGTCTCGCGTTCTCTCGTCCGTGTGAATGCTTATTTTGGTCTCTCGGATTTCCTCAGGAGTTCCCAAATTAACCGATTCGGTGTCATTCAAATTCGGCTTAGGTTTGTTCTCAAAGTGTTCCAATTCTCGATTTATTTCCTTAAAAGCCTCTTCTTCATCGTATTCCATTTCTTGGTTCATTATTTCGTAGCTAGACTGCATGTTTGGATCCGGGCATGAAGTCCGCAAGCATGTCATGTTATTTAAAACCGCATTATTAGAACTGAAAGAAATAAAACAAAAAAAATAAAAAAATCAGAGAGAATAAATAAGATGAAAGATGAAATATTAATTTCATTTCATTGAATTTTGAAGATAATAGGGTTTACATCAGAATTTAAGGACAGGAAACTAAAAGGAAATCATTCGAGTTACACCCCAAAATAACTCGTGATGCAGAAAAGGTGGCAAGACTGGTCTACCAGGATTCCCGCTTGATCGGAAACGGAGTAGCCTTCCAGTTTTGCAATTTGGCACCAGGCCCCATGTAAAGCACCTCAGCGGTGCTCGAGCCTTCTCCCGGCTGAACCATATGGGTTTCGTACAGCATTTGCCTCATAACCCCACAGATTTCTACAATTTTCTCGGTCGTGAAGGTCTCATCCTCTCTTTCTTCATTGTACTTGGGTCTGACAAATGTTCTGTAAAGATGCGGAATTGGCTGAGATAAAACCCAACCATTGCTCTTCCGTTGGTTTTCCCACATTACGTCAGCTTCTTCGGTGTAAAAACCAACACCGAAGAACTTTTCGGCGGTAGGTAAGGTGATAGGTTCGGTGATACCTTGCAACGATGCCCCGAGTCCCTTCCCCAGTTTATAACCATGCCTGATCATTTCCTTGGCAACCATAACTGACGCTTTTGAGAGAAAAGGTTGAGGGTAAGGGCTTCCTTTTTCGCATTGGTCTGCGACCAAAACCTCGAAAACTTGATAGACTATGTGTTCACTACCCTCCTTAGCTTCGAGGCATGGAACCGACGGGTCTCGATAAATTGAATGCTCACCTCTCCGTGGACTATAATCTCTTGATTTTCATATACAAATTTTACCATCTGGTGGAGAGTAGAAGGTATGGCTTCCGTCGCATGAATCCAAGGCCTTCCTAGAACGAAATTGTAAGAAGTATCCATATCTAGGACCTGAAAGGTCACCTCAAAATCCACAGGTCCAATAGTCAAAATCAAATAGATCTCGCCTAGGGTGTCCCTTTTGATGCCGTCAAAGGCACGAACACATACGCTGTTGGACCTGATTCTCCCTGTCTTGATCTCCATTGTTTGGAGAGTCGAAAGGGGACAGATATCTACTCCGGACCCGCCATCCAGCATGACCCTCTTCATATAGTACCCTTCACATTTAACTGTTAGGTGGAGGGCCTTGTTGTGAGCGGCCTCTTCCGGGGGCAGATCATTTTTGCTGAAGGAAATCTGATTGATCATGAAGAATCTTTCTGCCATCCTTTCTAGCTGTTCCACGGTAGTTTCAATTGGGACGTAAGCTTCGTTGAGGGTCTTGATCAACACTTTCTGATGCTCAGTTGAATTCATTAATAGAGACAACAACGAGACCTGAGCGGGAGACTTTCGGAGTTGGTCAATTATCTCGTAGTCCGCAGTTTTCATTTTCCTGAAAAACTCTTCCGCTTCCTCGGCGCTAACTGGTTTCTTGAGTGGGAAACGCTTCTTTGTAGAATCATTCAACTCCTCCAAGTTGAGGTATTTCTCAGTTGGGTTAGTTTCATTCACTTCTCCCAGGATTTCTTTTCCTTTGTAGGTTACTACCGCCTTGTTATAATTCCACGGGACGGTAGTAGGATCTGTCATGGGCCTCTGCGGCACGCGTCCAATAATCACGGGCTCATTCAGCCTTGGTGAAATTATTGGCCCCCGTTCCGCATAGGTCCCTTTGGGCACATACATTTTAGATCCTTTGTTCAGCTCAAACCTTCTTGGAGGGTCCAATGTCACTTGTCCTTTCTTCGAACCTCGGGGGACATAAAGGATGACATCTTTCGAGGGTACTACCTCAGTTTTGGTTTCCACTGCTTTTTCTGTGTTTTGAGGGGGGTTTTTACTCTTCTTGTCCACCTTTTCTTGCTTTACATACGTCTTGGGCTTTTTCTCAATGTCGGCGATTGCAATGATGGCTTTCAAGATAGGATCAAACTCTTTATCTTCGCAGATCATCCCAATAATTGGTCCATTGTTGTTAGCCGGTAACGGATTGTTGGTCACATTAGGAATGTCTTTGTCCTTTAACACTATCCGCTTTTGTTCTATGAGGTTTTCAACAACCCTTTTCAAAGTCCAACAACTCTCAGTGTCATGCCCTTCCACTCCAGAATGATAGGCACATCGGGCACCAGGTTGGTAAGAGGGTGACTCTGGGTTTTGCCTATTTGGGGGTACGGGTTGTAACAAACCCATTTGGACCAATTTAGGGAAAAGGTTGGAATATGACTCACCAATAGGTGTGAAGTCCATTTTCCTAGGCGGCTCTCGAGTGCGGGCGTTGTAGGGGAGATTATTTTGTGAAGGTCGGGGATTATACTGAGCTTGGTGGGGTGGTTGATTTCTTGGAAATTGAACTCGCTTTTGGTGAAATTGTTGTTGTGGCCTAATATATGGTTGTGCATTCATTACTGTGTAGGGCTGAAGGTTCATAGCATAGGCCGCATCTTGATGGGGGTAGTAGTGTTGCGCAGCTCTTTCAGAGAAATGAAATCTGGATGGATGGGGTTTTCTTACACTCGAAGTTGCCATTGTTGCTTCTTCCTTCTTCTTCTTTCGGTTTGCTCCTCCTCCAGACCCGCCTTGGATTGCTTGGGAGGTGGCCCTTATAGCAGACTGACTAAAGATTCACCCTGTTTTTAACCCATTCTCCACCATTTCACCGATTTTGATGGCTTCAGCAAATGGCTTTCCCAATGCTGACATCATGTTTTGATAATAATCAGCCTCTTGGGCTTGAAGGAAAACACTCACCATTTCTGTTTCATCCATCGGAGGTTTGACTCTGGCCGCTTGTTCGTGCCATTTGACAGCATATTCTCGGAAGCTCTCCGAAGGCCTCTTCTTTAGATTTGACAATGAATTCCTGTCGGGGGCAATGTGGATGTTATATTGAAACTGCCTGACAAAATCCCTAGCCAAGTCGTCCCAAATGTGCCAACGAGATACTTCCTGATCTGTATACCATTCAGAAGCAATGTCGATCAAAGTTTCTCCAAAGTAAGCCATAAGAAGTTCTTCTTTTCCGCCCGCTCCCCGCAACTGGTTGCAGTACCTTTTGAGGTGGGCTATGGGGTCCCCATGCCCGTCATATTTCTCAAACTTTGGGGTTTTGAAACCCAAGGGCAGATGTACGTGCGGGAACATGCACAGGTCAGCGTAAGATACGCTTTTTTGCCCGCTCAGACCCTGTATATTTTTGAGAGTTTGCTCCATGCTTCTCATTTTTCTGGTCATTTCCTCTTGTTCAGGCGTTTTCTCGGCTTTCTCCTGTCCTGCGATAAACTCGTACCGAGACGGCTGAGGGTAAGTGTTGGTAGTGAACTGGCTAGGTTCCAATGGAAGAGGTGGTGCTTGAAATGTGAAGGATGATGAATCAAAGTTAGGCCTGGGTAAAACAGGTTGTGCCGTGGCTGAACAAGGTGGAGCAATGAATATGTTTGAAACCGCACCGGCAGCTAACACCTGGGGGCGAGACTCAGAAGGTGTTCCAGTAAAGTAGGTTGAGATGGTAGGAAATCCCAGTGGGGTATTTGGATAACTTGTGGGATGTTGGAGGTCCCACTTGCCCTAGGAAAAAGCTCAGGGAATCCAGGGCTCGCACTTGGTAGCTCTTTTCCATTGGCCCAGGCGTCCCACATTTCCATCATGCGGAGACGCAGAATTCTATTTTCCTCGACAGTTGCTGACTCAGAAGTTGGGATGGCTGAGATTGAACTTTCCTCCGAAATAGGAATCGTTGGCAGAGGAATTTCTGAAGACATTTCGACACTTCCCTTCGACCTTGTGAAGTATGTATGAACACTTCCTCTTGATTTAGCGACGGGTGGCTGAACGCTTCCTTTTGACCTCGTGAAGTACAAATGTGAGGCCAGATTACCACAAAACCAAACCACTTTTCTAGGAACCTGAACTTATCAGCAAACAAACGGTTAGTTTGAAACAAATAACAGACAGATAATCTCACATTGGGGTGTGATGCACCTATACAGTTAGGTGAGTTTCTTCATGCTTGCAACAAAGACGTGTTATTCCGGCTTCTCCTTAGGCTTTCCTTTTATTTATCACCATTTTCTTTCTTTGTTTTTTTATTATTGTTTTCATTATTTGTAGTAAAAAATGTGACCGGATCCGATGAGGATTGCCTACGTATTACGATGCCGCGTGAATCAGATCTTGCGTAGTTCGGGAAAGAGGAGTGTAAAAGAAGAACACATTTTATTACTGAAGCAATCCATTACAACCAACATTTGAAAAAGGGAAAATAAACAAACCTTGAAAATAAGTACAGACTCAAACAGACTAATGCACCCTGATGCGAAAAGACGGACAGAAGATGCTAAGATGCAGACTCGACCTAGGAATATATTAAGGTTTCGAGAATTGGCGCCCGCAGGGCATTGTTCGGCCTCACCACGGTATTAGGTGTGAGATCCCTTTCAAGTTTTTCCAGCTCATGCATGGTCTGCTTGACATAAACCATTATTACCGAGAGAACGGTAATGCTGGTCATGTTTTCACACCGTAGACACCTTCTGATGATGGCATGGACAATGGTCCTAATCTTTTCTCTGGTTCGCCTCTTTTCTATAAGCAAGCGTTTTATCTGATCACTGCATGTTTTTAACGCATGAGAATCCTGCATATGCTGATTCTTCAGTTGCCGCACTTCTACTTCCATTTGGGCCAACAAGTCGTAACAGTGTCTGCTTTCGATTTGGAAATCCTCGGCCTGCTCAACTGCTTTAACCTCAAGTGCAGCCACTTTTCTCTTCATGTTGGCAAGAGTTTTCTCGTGGTCGTGTTTCAATTGATTCAAGTATGGCGATGCTTATCTGCTCTTGTTCTCCATTGTACTTTGAGCTCTGCCATGATGTTTTAGACTCTTCTAAACCATCTCGCCATTCTCTGACTTCACTTCTCAGCCCTTTTATCAACTGCTCGTCTGATCGACTCCTTGGTTGTTTATCAAGAGCCATTCTCAATTTCTGGATTTGGGCCCTAAGTTCTTCATTTTCTTGGGCTAATCTATTCTTCTCGCCTCGATCTGCAGTGACCTGCATAGTGTTATTGAATTTCAGACTTTCAACCTGTTGTTTCAACTCACTGATCTCTGTCCGATAATCTTTCTCCTTTGCTAACCAGTTCCATTGCTCCTGGGATGACTCAGCGAAATCTCTGAGATGAGGTCTTTTAGCTGGTCTCTCGTAGGACATGTCACCCCTAAACCAGGTGTGATACCCCGGGGAGACTTCTCCTTTAGCTGTATCCAACACACAAGTATTTGCCGTCAGATGTTAACACTCACTCCAGATCTGGTGAACTTCTTCTTCGGGGAATCAACCATCCGGACTGATTTCAACCACTTGGGTACTCAAGTCTTCATCTTTTGGCACTACTTGATACCTCCCAAGTTGCCTCAAACCCGATACGATGCATAGGGTTGGATGCTTTTAAGTCCCATCAATAGAAAGTGGGGCCTGGTTGCCGGCATGTATATGATTTCCTCAATAGGGAGCCATCCGAGCGTCCACTGAATTTGGTCGGCAGTGAGAGTTCGGAAGAATGACGTCCAAGCTGTGACTCCCTCGGGCAGACTAACTCCTTCGATTCTTGTGTAGAATTCTCCAATACAAGTCTTCTCGGGCGAACCGTAACCCAAGAGCGGGGAGCGGTGGCACAAATGATCGGTCATCCACATTTGCAACAATAGGTTACATCCTTCGAAAAAGTCGCCCCCGGCTCGGCAAATAGTGAGATCCCGGAAGATGTTAGCCATAATCATAGGCGCCAGAGTACTCTTATCATGGGTGAGCAAGGTACTGACGACCCCAACTACTTTTAGATCGATGTTTCCGTCTTTCCTTGGGAATACTATAAGGCCCAAAAAGGCTATCATAAAAGCTACCAGCCTGTGTTCATCCCACTTTTGTCGGTTACCTCTACTGCATAGTTTGAAGTCTGGCTTATTGAACCCGCCCACGTGGCCGTATCTAGCATATATGAGGCGGAGGCTGCAGAAACCTTTGGCGAGATCTGGATGGTGAAATGTTTGGGGTATTTTTAGGAAATCCAGAAACCGGTGTACCGTGATGGCCCTAGGAGCAATCAAGTACTTGAACCTTAACGGAGCTTCATCACTTCCGATGTATCCTGCTATTTCTTCCAATGTCGGGGTGAGCTCAAAGTCCGAGAAATGAAATACACTGTGTGCTGAATCCCAGCAAGTGACCAATGATCTGATAATATCACCCCGAGGCTGGATGTCTAGTAAATCCGGGAGATCTTTCAGATATTTCTTTACTTTGCCTTGCCCTTCCTTGCCTAGGTCATTCCACCATAATCGCAACTCAAAAGGGATCTTGGTCATTATCGAAAAGGGTTTGTTTTGTATCGTGCTCATCCTGCACATTTATTAAGGTGATTATGCCAACAAAAAACTTTTATTAGACTAAAAAAAATAAAACTATCTATGTTTTTTTTTAAAAGATTTTGTTTTCAAAATAATGGACTCGGTTTTCAAATGCGGCCTTTTAGCACTTCGGGAACGAAGATTTTAAGGCTGCGAGGATCAACCAGTCAAAAATCAAAAACGATGACCAAAGATGACCGTTTATGCAATGTCAGCTTTCCGCCGTCCCTTTCGGGAACATTCGGCTATTTTTGACAACAAAAACATCACTTGATTTTTTTTTTATTTTTTTTTAGAATGGTGACCCGACATTGGGAACATGGCCTCACAGAGCCTCGGGGACGAGGATTCCAAGGCTGTCGGGCAAATTGGTCAAAGTTCAAAATGACCAAAAATGGCTGTTTGTGCAAAGTCAGCCTTCCGGCGTCCCTTTCGGGAATATTCGGCTATTCTTGACAAAACGGTATCACCCTACTCATTTATGATGAAGTTAAAATTCTGACCTTTTGGCTATTTCTGAAAAAGGGGAGGTTGGACCCGATGAGGGTTGCCTACGTATCTCACACCCTGTGAGAATCAAACCGGCGTAGTTCGGTCCGATCAGAAATAGAGGAAATAAACTAAACCCCCTCTGAATACAATCTTTTAAAGAAAAGGAAAAAATATATTTATTTTTTTTCTGGATTTTTATATTTTGTTTTATTTATGAAAAGAGATAAATACCAAAGAAAATCTTTTTAAGGAAGTATTTGGACTATTAGTTTTAATTTATAAAAGAGATACAACAAAAGAAACAACATTTTTTTTGGATTTTGAATTTTCCCTTTTTTTTACTTTTAAATAAATATATATATTTTTTTTGATATTTTTTTTTTGATTTTGAAAGTGATTAAAAGAAATTTTTTTTATATGTTTTTTTTTTAATAAATCAAACTAAAAGACAAATTTTGTTTCATTTTTTTCTTTTCTCTTTTTGTTTTTTAGAAAATTCCGGCGAGGTTTTGACACTACTTGGACATTTCCAAAAATAGGTGATTATCTCCCTACGCTGCTACTATTTTTCCTATTTTTTTGAATTTATTTTTTTAAATCGGTCTGCATGCAGATCTGAAGCAAATAAATGCGCCAAACAAACAGGATGCAGCAGGATGGTCTTTTCATTTCAGGTTGCCTGTCCTAGACGGACCCAACCCCTGTGTTGAGTCCCCTATGTCAAATGCAACATGATGCAAATAAGCGTTCCTACTAGGGATTCGGTATGAGGTTTCGTTATACTAGGTTTATAACCTGGGTATATGTTCTAGACTGTGTACCCGAGCGGACAACTCGAGTCGAGGAGGGGGCAACTTACCGGGAACCAAAAGGCCATCCGGCTTCGTAACTTGTCCGAGCCTCTTTTTTTTTATTTCAGGGTATTGACACTAACAAAATGGGGAGTCTCGACCAGCGAGCTTCTCCCCGGAGGTAAGAAGAGAAGGGTTTCGGCACAGTTTATATACAGTTCAGATAATATCAAAGCGGTAAAAGACAATATTTAGCACGTTATGCCAAAACATGTAATAAAGATCAGATAATAAAGCCAAATATAACAATTATTCTAAGCTCGATTCTTGAACCCTGAACCAGTGGTTCTAGGTTAATGTCCCCAGCAGAGTCGCCAGAGCTTTCACGCCTCCTTTTTGCGCGCCCGCCCCGAAGGGTAAAAATGCGCGAGGGAGTTTTTCCAATTTAAGTGATAATATTCGAAATGGGGTTATTTATTTAATTCAGAGTCGCCACTTGGGAAAGGTTTGGCTTTTGGTGTCCCAAGTCACCGGTTTATCTTGAATCCCAAATCGAGGAAAATATTCGACTTTCCAAATGAAGTCTGCGAACCAGAAATTCTAAGTAAGGAATTATGTTGACCCGAGGGAAGGTGTTAGGCACCCTCGAATCCCGTGGTTCTAGCACGGTCTCTTAAATGTTATAATGGCTAGATATCTGATTTAATACATGTTATTACTTATGTGCTTTTATTAAGTTTAAACCGCTTTTATTATTATCATTTTTATAGAATTGCAATGTCGTGAAACTGCGTCTCGAACCACGTCACAGTCAATGCACCCATGGTTGTTAATACATTCCGACTCCGTTGAGATTTGAATTTGGGTCACATAAATGCGCACCCGAGTTTAAGAACGTAATTTAATTAAGTCGCGCCTAAAGAGTCTAACGCGTTTATTGTCTTTGGGGAAGGCAGTGAAATTCACTAGACAGTCCATCCCAAATTCTAAGTATTTTATTGTGACCAGTTATTGAAGGCCCCGCAATTTGCATTGTTTTGTTTGGTGAGACTCGTCTCATTTTATGAAAGGATAAACCTACAATGACTACATTTTTTCTATTATGTCTCTATAAAATGAAAGAGAAAAGATCTTAATTTATTTACATGCTTGAGTTGTTATAGTCGGGTTTCGAATATGATTCATAAATTCTGAAAAATGATGCAAGCAGGGCAGTCCGTTGCCAATGCGGGCCCAGGCCCAACGTGTATGACATAAAACTAAGAAATCTTTTAATTAAAATGAGAAGGTTGGGCTTAAAATTACTTTTAAAATAATTTCTTTGGGCCGGCAGTGGACCTCTTCTTGAACAATTCAGCTGTAGAAGCTGTACGTGGGCTCATGAATTGGCCCAGTAGAGAAGAAACCCCATGTTTTTCGGTCATGCCGGAACTTCAAGTAAATGTACCTATATTGGGCTTATTCAAGGCGGGCCCAGTTGCTATGTGTTTTCTAGCTGGGCCTGTCTACCTTTCGCATTTTGGACATAGCCTTGCTCAAAATATATTTTTTACACAATGTAGTCCCAATTACTTTCCAAAGACAATAGTCAGAATTTCAAAGAATAATCCAAACACGTTTCAAATCCAAAATTATTTGCGTTACTATAATTCACAAAACATAATACATGTATTTAGATCATGATTCATAAGAGGAAGATATACACATTGATCGAACGATTGGGTTCATTACCCAGGCCCAATGGCCTAGGCCCAGACTTGCTCAAATAAATCCCAGACTTGGGCTGGGTTGCAAGTCTGGCCCAACTCCTAGTACATGCAACCACAAAAATGTCTATTACAAGAGGAAAATACTAACATTGATAATCTACTGGTAATCAACATAATTTAAACTTTAACAGTCCATTTACAATACTCACAATCCAAAATTTTATACAAAATAGAATTTAGCCTAATGAATCATTATCCTAACATTCCTTCACAACTAACATTTAACGAAAGAAAAAGAACTTCTAAACTGAAAATAAAGGAAAATATCTTCTAGCCTTGGATACTTGCCATCAATTTCTTCACAACCAATGTACCAACTTGCAAGAGATCAGCTCCAGAGCTGCTTCTCACAAGTTAGTTGTTTAAATGCCACACCTGAAACTTTCACCGCCCAAATCAGCTCTTATTTTACTAAGGATTTCATGAATCTGATCATGTGAAAAGGTCAGATCCAAAGAATTGCCTTTAATTACACCAATTTATTACATTTCCAGACCCAAAAATAACCACATAATGCAAGAAAACAGTTATGATTCATGGATTTCTCCATGTTAAAGATTAAACTCATGAACCAATATAGGTTTCAAACCCCCAAATCATGGCATACTGCCCTAGTGCAATTCTAGAACAGACTCAAAAAGAAGAGAAAAGGGAAAATTCAATCCATGAACCTGACTATGTAAGGGTCAGGCCCAATGGACAGAAAAGGTGTTAATGAGGGAAGTCTAAGCCTGTTATTTAACTAATGCAAAAGAAACAGAAATGCATACTAGGATGAGATAATCAATGCTAGAGTCTAACAAAGAAAACAGAACCCTATAACATAAAACTAAAGATAAAGAGACTCATGCATTTTTAGAGATAAAGGAAAAGCTTTTGCACTACTATAGTTTTAGCATGTAAGCCATAGCAAACATATACAAACAATGTCAAACAAAGGCAACTCATATTCATCTTAAGTTTCAATTACATGGTAGTCAAACAGGGAAAGAATCATATGTACCTTGACACAACAATTAAATAACAACTGAAATGAAGGTAAGACTATTTGAAGAAGTTCAGGAGCAGAAAACAACAGTAGTAACCAAACAGCTTCAGCAAAACCAAAGAAACCCTAGAATTTCAAAACCAAAACACTACTTGGAAACCAAAAGTACCAACAAAATCCTAAGAAAGTTCTTCTCTTCAACTCATTTTTAGCTTGTTAACAGAAGGAGAGGTTTCTTTTTGAAGCATTTTCTAAGATTTTCCTTAAGTCTGAAATTCAGAGAAGAGAGAAAAATTTTTCTGCAGAGAATGGTGCTGAGTGTGTGTGTAAAAATCTGTATGAAAGGCACTATATTTAGAGATATATAATGCCATGTGCTGAAGGGATTATTCCTTAGACACAAACAGCATATTCCAACAGAATTGGACAACTGATTTTCTCCTATTGGTTTTAGTACTTTTGTACTAATCAAAATGAGGCATGCTGGCCCTTTTCTAGAATATTCAGATATTTCCAATTAGAAAACCCCTAAATTAACCTTCTAAAGCCTGCTTATTACATTTTACCTAAACCTTTTTAATTCAAAAGCAAATCGTTGTGTATAGGATGGTGAAAGTTATGACCTTGAGACTCTTGTGTTGGCCGATAATCATCAAGTGATTTTTCGGGACCATTGTGTGCTCAAATCTTATCTAAGGTTGTTGTGGGCCCCCGACTCTGTGTCTTTAGCGATCCCATAGCTTGTGTGGTGAGAAATTGCATTGCAAGTCCTAGTCCCGAGCCATTGGTCTAGAACTTGCACTGAATGTTTGACGAGGCGAAATCCTAAGTGTAATTTGACTTGACACATGATTATAGGCTCTCCTTGATCCAAATGATAGCTTGAACACTTCCATATCCTACCAATGATAAAATCCTTAGTCAACCCTTTTGAGCCTTAGACCTTTTTCCTTCAAGAACCATGATACAAGCCTTTACCATTCTGAAAGATACCCTCTCTTGGCACCCGATCTTTCCTTAGCACATGACAAAAGTATAAGTTTAGGGGGAGAGATGGGGATTGCAACAAAGTGATAAAAAGGCACAAAATGAAGAAAAGGAAAGGCAATGAAAAAGAAGAAAAGCAAAAGACAAAAAGAATGTTCAATGTAGAAATGAATAAAGGGATTCAAGAAAAGCAAAGAATGAAAGGTGTGGAAAATTGTGAAAGGAGAAAATATTTGAAATGAACAAGAAAGAGTGACAGTGTGTGTCACGACCTAAACCGATGGGCCGCGACGGGCACCCGGTACCTTACTCAACCGAGTACCAACATAACGTATCTTTCATATTACATCATCATATACACGTGACATACTAGCCTAATAGGCCAACATTATCAATTACAAACTCAAAACAAAGAACGACAAGGCCGTACTATCTTTTATATACACGACATATGTCTACAAGCCTCTAAGAGTACATAAATGTCATAAAGGTCGGGACAGAGTCCCGCCTTACCAAACAATACACGTCTAAATCATACTAACCAAACAAGCAAATCCGAAGTAAATGGAGCGCACCAACATCTTTCACTGAGCTGATAGCCTACTTGGAGGGCTCTCGACCTGTCTATCGGGACCTGCGGGCATGAAATGCAGCATCCCCAAGAAAAAGAGACGTACGAATAATGTACCGAGTATGTAAGGTACATAAATAAATACATAAGAGGCATGAAAGACATATAGAGTACATGACTTAACCTGTAAGTCTGAATAACTTTGTAAATCATAAATTACTTTTAGCGTCGTGCATATGCGTATGAATTCCATGTCGTGCATAGTTACATATTTCATAACATCATCAGCCTCTTAGGGCATCCCATCATATCATATCGGTCACTGTTGGCAAAATTATCATCGTATACCAGCTGATCAGGTGGTGGTGCGTATATAACGCCATAACTTTTCCAATATCCCATATACATATATACATACATATATACGCGTATATAATGCTGTTTGAATCATACTTACATATATATACGTATATAACACCGTTTGAATCATATTTCGGCCACTGTGGGCAATATCATCATCATATACCAGTTGATCAGGTGGTGGTGCGTATATAACGCCGTAACCTTTTCTCATTCCATATACATATATTTACATATATACGCGTATATAACGCCATCTGGTCATGGGTCAATGCACATGAATGCAATGCATGAAAAGTACGTCAATAAAATCATTCGGAAGGTCATAAGACCACTTTGCCTCTTGAGCAATATCATAAAGTAACATCTTTTCAACTTTCGTATTTTTCTGAGACACACGAACATATGATAAAATATTATGACACATGAGAATTAAAGAACATAGATATTTCTATTACTTCTATGAGTAGAGTCACTTATGGAATTTGTGCATTTGCACGTTTCGTTCATATCGTATGGATAATGCCAAAAGAAAGAAGGGATAACCTTAACATACCTGGAGTAGCAAAATTTCATTCAATCAATCAAGGTTTTCCAACGGAATATTATACGGAACGTGCAAATGCACAAATTCCATAGGGTAATGTCCCGTTACCCAGGGTAGTAGGGGTGGGATAATTTATTAATTTTTTATTCATTTATTAGTTAATAGGGTAATGTCCCGTTACCCAGGAATTAACCAATTACCGAAAAAATTGAAAATTATTCTCACTTACTTAAATTATTAATTACTTTTCACATACCTTATACACCTCTCTACCATGAGCATGTAGTACCTTGCATGTCACTAGTCCATAAATACCGGGTATTTTAGCTCGGATCGTATTTTACCCCAATATGCCAAACTTGGAGGAAAAATTTATTTTCTTTGACTTGCTTCTCCTTTCAACTTTACGAATTTATTCATCACTTGTGAAATGTCATAATTCTTATAATCTCCAAATAATCTTTTACTTGGACGGATGTCAATTACCTTACGACAAAATCCAACGTAAAATATTGCATGGTGCAACATCGTCGTAACTTATTACTGTGGAGCATAACATCACCGTAAGGTAATACTACAAGGTGCAACACTGTCGTAACTTATTACTACAAAGCTTAATATCACTGTAATGTAATACGGTCGGGTACAACATTGTCGTAACTTAATATTGTAGGACGTAACATCAATCGTAATATATTACTGCAGATGGTAACACCATCATAACATATTACTGCAGAGCATAAAATCTTCGTAATATAATACTGCGTGACGTAATATTGACGTAATATTGTGGGGCGTAACAGTGTGTCTCTCTAATCCCTTAGAAATAAGTGAAATGACTTAAAAAGTCAAGTGAATGCATGCCAAAATGAAGCAAAAGAAGTGCTTAAGGGAAGATGGAACCTACTTAGACCAAATATTTCCTACCTTGAACCAAAAATCTTCATTATGTCTCCACAAAAGCCCTATATGATCTCTAGTTGAATGAAGCTTACATTAGTGGTGACTCACATAAGGGGCAAGCATATGGTACTTAGAGCCAGACTTGTGACTTTTCCTTGAGAGAGATGAGTGTATTTCCATTAACCTCGTTCTGAGTGCCACTATCTTAAAGGTAAGGTTTTCTTAGAGAGAGTTGAGGATGTGTGAGTTTGGGTTCCACAATGACCAAAGTAATAGAAAGAGTTTCTTTGATGTGTTGAGTCAACTCTTGATGCTCTTGTGTCGCACTAAATCCATAGTATTTAAAATATTGAATATTGTTAATGATTCATTTGTATTGAGGGCAATTGTTAGTCCCGATTGATGCTAGATGAGGTCACTTTAGGACAGTTGATTTTTTTTGGATTTTCTCTTAAAGGGTGGGTCTTATTTTGTTTGCTTGAGGACTAGCAAAAGCTTAAGTTTGGGGGAGTTGATAAATAGGGATTATGATGCATTTTACACTCCTTCTTGCTTAAGTTTTGATTAGAAATGTGTATAAAATAGTCACAAAGGCTCACAAGTTGTGCTTGATTGCAGGTTTGTTTGATCAACAAGGTGACAAGGTGTCAAAAACTAGCTCAAAAAGGAGTGAAACTTGCACAAGTACCAAGACAAGATCAAGCTCAGTCAAACAGGGCCAGTGCGGTCGCACACCATTCTGTGTGGTCCGCAAAGATGAAGTTCAGAGAAGATGCTTTTCAGGCCACAAGGCAATGCGGCCGTAAAGGGTTTTGTGTGGTCCGCATTGGGTTCATTACGTCCGCACTTGATTTCATGCGGTCCGCAGAGCCAAGATTCAGAGAGGTGACATTTTGGAGGAACTAGCCAATGTGGTCCGCAATCCTTTTTGTGCGGACCACAATAGAATCCACCGCGGCCGCACTCGACTTTGTGCGGTCCACAAAGACCAACTTCAGAGAGCAGAATAGTCAAGCGAAGAGTATTAGTGCGACCGCACTCGATTTTGTGCGGTCCTCACTAGCCCCGCAGGGGTATTTTTGTCCAGAATATTTAGCCTAGTATAAATAGATTCTTTTCCCATTTTTAGGTCATCAGATAGTTTTGGACGTAGAGCTGCGCCCATGAACTCATTTCTTTTACCATTTTGAGTAATTTTAGCTTAATTTCAATGCTGAATATTCAAGTTTTATTTAGCAATTAATTATTATGAGCTTTTATTCATCTATTGTTCTGTTTTCTTCTTTAATTACGAGTAGCTAGGCCCATTAGCTAGGGTTGTGGCTCAACCCTAATGTGGGTAATTGATGGGTCTTATGTTTTGATGCTTGATTGTCTATGGGTGTTTGATATTTGGGTTAATTTAGGGTTTTAATGTTAAATTAGTGATTTCAAACACTAGTTTATGCCTAATAGACTTTGGCTCTTCTTGAGAAAGAGAGCTTAAGTCCATGAAATTAGTCCAACAAGGAACTGGGGTGTATTCAAGAGATTGATAGCCCCAATTAAAGGGTTAAACCTAGAAATAGTAATACCCGACTTGAACCTTGATTGCTTGTACAAATTTGCATACCCAATTGGTATTGAGAAAGTCAATTCGAGCAAAATCACTCAAATTACCAAGAGGTATAGAGTGAGTAGAATTGTGCAATGGTTATATCATACTTCCCAAATGTGACAATCTAGCTTTAGACTCAAGAATCCATCAATTGACCACCTAGGAGAAAGTCACTACCCTAGTGCCTTTTATCTATTTGAACAACTTGCAATAGTTTAACCTTAGCTTTGCTTAGCCCAATTTAGCATTGTAGTTTTATAAAATTATAATTAATATCAAAACCAAAAATGTGTAGAAGTCCAATTAGGAACAAATACACAACTCCACTTTAGATAGAAACTCAACTCCAATATAAAGCTCCATATGGAAATTGATCCCGACCTTCTCGGGTAAAATCTGCCTCGACCTCTCTTGCTACTCAATAGTAGTACAGGGTTGGCCTTGATCACCCTCCACTCTGGACTGCATCTCTAGTACGGGCCCTAGTTGGCTGGTCTCCACCTCTAGGAACCTGACCTCCACCTCTAATGGCCTGACCACCACCTCTGGCTGCTTGGCCCCTACCTCTCGCTGGATGAGCGGGCAGTGAAACACCCAGTACTGTGACAATGGAACGAGAACCCTGATATGAGAACTACTCGAGGCACATGGGAAAAATCTAGCAATGTGCCTCGAATCACCACAAGTTTAACAAGACCTCGACTGTTGTGACTGATGACTCTGAAACTGACCTTGAAACTGGCCCTATCGGCGGGAGTAACCACCCTGTAAACTCTAGAGCAGAGGTGCACTAATAGGAGCTGATGATGCACTATAGGCTAGTTGGTCGGAATAATGCATATGAGGGCCACAACCACCTAAAGCACCATGGGATTCCTGGAGTGCTGAATGAATTGACCTAGGAGGATTGCCTCTGCCAAAAGTACCTCGACCTCTAGATCAGGCCCGTTGAATCCACCGGAGTGACACAACCACTTGTTATACCCCTGACCAGTCCCCTGAGCTAAAACCATCTCGACTTGCCTGGCAACATTGACAGCCGTCTGAAAAGAAATCTCACTCCTAGTTTCCTTAGCCATCCATAATCTGATAGGCTGGGCAAGCCCCTCAATAAACCTCCTCATCATCTCTCTCTCTCTCTCTCTCTCGGTAGGAAGCAGAAGAATATCATTGTCACGCCCTGAACCTGGGCCTGGATGTAACACGGCACTCGGTGCCTGACTAAATATGACCGAGCGAACCAACTGGTTAGCTGAATCAACATGTGGTATCATAACATACTGAATGCAGAAGATAAACTAACACATGCTGATACACCGAAAGTCTGGATGATATAAATCAAAGTACGAAAATACTAATACAATTCTGAAACATATTTGTAACCAACATAGCTTAATATGAAAGCCTGTGACTCTGTCTAACTATTACTCTAGTCTATGAAGCCTCTATTTGAGTACTGAAAACACTGACTGTATGTGAATACTGAAGACTGTAGCAATGATAATGCCCTGAAAGAACTGGGGATCACCAAATAGCTGGTACGAGAATCCTAGCACTCTAAATCATCAACCTGTAAATCATTACTTGCATCGCGAGATGCAAGCCCCGGGCAAAAGGGACGTCAGTACATTTGAATTGTACTGGTATGTAAAATAGCTGAACAAAAGAACTGTCAACACTGAAACTGAAACTGAAATAATAACTGATAACTGAACTGGTAATTGAACTGATAACTGATAACTGAACTGATAACCGGTAATTGAACTGATAACTGATAACCGATATGATAGTTGATAGCTGAACGGTAACTAATAATTGAACTGAAAGAAAGTAAAGATATAAATACTCCCTCTTCTGAATGATGAACAACCTGTTTATCTGAATATTAAACTGCAGCCTCAAGCCCAATATATATATATATGTATATATGTGCACAACTGCGGCCTGGGGCCCAAGTATACGTATACATAACTGCGACCTCAGGTCCAAAATGCATAAAGCATAAACTGTGGCCTCAGGCCCAAATGCAGGTGTTCAACATTCAGGAATTTAAATCAGGAACTGAGAATCATACTGTAATATGTAATACTGAAATAATGAGTCATACCGACTTACATGATACTGGTATAGTGAATAGGATTAAACTGAGATGAGTATTCATAATAAGTTGATTTGTCATAACTGAAACTCATAGAATATCGAATGATTATGAAACTATGTCATCTAGAGAATATAAGTTCTACTTCTATTCATGGAACCAAGGCATAATTACTTTCTGAGGGAACTAGTAATGTTCATGATGAATGGGACGTAGGGAGAATCATAGATATTCCCAAACGTAAAGAGTTAGCCTTACATACCTCAATTTGCCCCTTAGTGATACTACAATGATCCACACTACTAAGAACCTTCAATCTACAACAACAACATCCAATGGAACCCAATATTAGTAATAAATTTCATAACTTATGCCATTTAGGCATATTATCAAACACCTTGTAGGCATAGATATTTACACCTCATAACTATAGTGTTGGTTCATCCAACTATCACCATTAACCAACAATTCATTCCACCATCATTCCTAACAAATTTATAACTTCCAACAACATATGTATGACCATCCATTCACACCCAACCAACAAATCCTATCAAATAATCACCTTTAAATCCCTACCATGGTCATGCATTTAAGTTGGGAATTTATGACTTCGTATGATAGCTAGAACAAAGCATGTAATACCAACTTATACATAAGACATACGGGCCTATAAGACCAAAATGATCACACATACACTAAACATAGGCCGACAAGAACATACAATTTTTTATGTAGATGACATATGTCTACAAGCCTCTAAGAGTAGATAAATACCATAAAGGTCGGGACAGAGCCTTGCCATACTAAATAATACAAGTCCAAATCATACTGACCAAATAAGTAACTCCGGAGCAAATGGAGCGCACCAACATCTTCCACTGAGCTGATAGCCTACTTAGAGGACTATCTACGTGTCTATAGGGACCTGAGGGCATGAAACGCAACGTCCCCAGGCAAAAGGAAAGTCAGTACAAATAATGTATCGAGTATGTAAGGAATGAAAATCAGTAAATAATAGAGAGAAACATGGAGTAAAAGACTCGACATATACTTATGAATAGCTCTGTGAATCCTTTAATACTTAAATGTTATGCATATGCGTATAAATGCCATACCATGCATGGGTATATGCGTTCACAACATCATCAAGCCTCTGAGGGCATCCCATCATATCAACTTGGCCACTATGGGCAAATCATCAACATATACCACCTGATCCGGTGGTGGTACATATATAACACCGTAACCTTTTCCCATAAACCATATATATATACACATACATACATGCGTATATAATGCCATTTGGTCATAGGTCAATGTAAATGAATGCAATGCATGAGAAGTACGCTAATAAAATCTTTCGGAGTGTCATAAGACCATTATGCCTCTGATTAATATCATGAAATATAGTTTATCATTTTACATATTTTCTGAGACGCATGAAAAGACGATAGAAAAATAATACTTATGGGAAATCAAGAATATAAGCATTTCTAGCATTTCTACGAATAGAGTCATTTATGGAAGTTGTGTATTTGCTCGTTTCGTTTATATCGTATGGATCATGCCAAAAGAAAGAAGGGATTGCCTTAACATACCTGAGTCGATTCTCTTGACAATCCCTCTAACACATATCAATTGCGAGAACGCGTAGCGGCGGATCGAAGTAGGGAAAATCCGTATAATATCCTTGAGAAAAATTGCACCGTATTACCTTAAAATTGCAAAATCTCACACTGCTTTGCTTTAAGGAGTTTCATGTGAATTCTTGTTTGAGACATCACCCGTTGCTTAGAAACATAAGAACATTATCAAAATCTTACTTAAAAGATGTATGGAAATCTTCTTATCTATGAGGTTTTGTGGGCCCCCACTTGGTATGATGATATGGCCAACAAAATCCTCTAAATAAGCCACCTAATCACATAAAATCAAGAGTTACCATTTGATTTTAAGTCTTTTTCTCTTGCTGTCATGTGGGGGGTGATGTCCCCACCTAATAATTATCCAACAAATTCTTAATTATCTTTCTAATCACCCATTAAATCAATAATTACCCAACTATACACATAATTAAGAATTATCTCAAATTACCCAAAATACTACTCACTTTTAACAAACTTTATACACCTTACTATCATGGTCATGTGGTACCTTATATGACACTAGTCTATAAATACGGTGTATTATAGCTTGGACCGAATTTTATCCCCAAATTGTCAAATTTCAACGGAACTCATTTTCTTCGATTCGCTTACCCTTTCACCTTTACAAATTCACTTATCACTAGTTTGAAATAGCATAATACTTATAATATCAAGATGATCTCATTCCCAAGCTTACGTTGATTTACTTATGGCATACTTCCATGCACGAAAACATAGGTTGTAACATCATTCCCCCCCTTTGGCACATTCGTCCTCGAATGTTGACTGATGCACTTATCCTTTTCATAACCTATTTCTTCCAAATACTTTTAGACTCTTCTTGCCATCTAGGCATTTGTTTTGTGAATAAATCCAAAGGCTAGGGCATTCCCCCCTTTAGTCCTCTTTCTCACACCACGACTCATGGTCAGAATCCTTTCAATCTCGTGATTGTTGCTACCTTCTATCATGCAGACTGTATGACTCTTACCTTGTAAGTGCGCCTATGCGACTTTTCTCTCCTTTTTCCTACAGCTTTTAGCCAATATCTAGGCCTCACTTTTCAAAGATATACAAAGCTTGATAAGATGTCCCTCTGGGCATCTATAGGTATACCGAAGTACTTTGCTCGGTACATTGTCGAACTTACGAACATTGTTATATCTTGTTTCATAGGCCTGGTTATCTATCCGTATGACTTTATTGCATCTAAGTAGTCCATACTATACCGGAACTCTTACCTCGATTTATTGTTACTGAGTCCTGCTACCAAACTCCAGGTTACCTTCATTTCTTATCCTATATGTATAAATCTATGTCCTTTAATGCTTCCCCATTACTGTTCATCTTAAGAATGACGACCTAATCTCATCTCATACTTTGTGAGTTTTATCTAGCCATTGTTGATTCACCTCAATATTGATTTACAATCTACCACTGATAGCTTGAAACCTCGTACGTAATCACCAGGGCTCACGTTGCATCGTGGAACATTTGAAGTGATTTTCTTAATCCACCTGGGGGCGATACGATACTTTACTTTCATAATCGTATTTCATAGCATCCCAATGTGATTTACCTTACGTGGGTATTTTAATCCTATACAATTCATGAAATAATTACTCAATCGAAAGGACCAAATGTCATCCTTCATCTATCACAATTACACCTTCATTCTACTACCAGGGCAGCATTCCATCTCTTCTAAATGCTACTAGTCTTAGATTACTTCGAGTTCATTCAGGTTATACTAAGCTTTCTATAACTTAGAGAAACCATCAGCTCTCTCGTTTTTGTGGGCTTAATCCCGAGAACTTATCCATTCTCATCACCTTCTCACTCGCCCTTTCTTATCCTTACTCTTGTCTTCTAAAACCTGTCGCTTTACCATACTTTAGTTTACGACCTACACATATCTATTTATATTACTTCCAACCTTCCTTCAACTTTCTTGCATCATATATTTCCTTAGGTCATCCTGGAACATCAAGCGAGACATCACATCATCTCTAACTCTTCTTTACTTTCTTAATTAGGCTTCTCAATACCTAGAAACCGTAGGCTAGAAGATATGCCACTGACGATGCTGCTATTATTCCTAGATACTGAATACCAGTGCTTCTAGCCTTTTATCCGAAGTATGGACTATTCGCAACTTTCTGCATTTGAGCATCTCGTACGTTGTTCATCTTTACCTTACTTACCTTAAAATCTTGCATCATATCTTCTATTTCTTTCATGGCCTCCCTTCCATATAGGTATAGTTCACATCTGCAACTTGAAGTTATATTATAACACTTGCACCTTTGGTGCATACACAATCTGATGGGAGCTTCATACTGACTTTTTATAAGGCTGGCACTCCTTCTAATTGGCTTTATCATAAAGCCACTATAGAGTATGGCTACCGTACTATCTCTCTCTTAATCACGAGGTCTATAATTTTCTGGGTCCAATAATCAGATTCCTGATTTACTTTGTTGATATAACTCTTTAGTTTCCTCCTCCTTCTGATCAGACTTTATATAGGCTTAAGGTATCTCCCGATCTGCGGCTCATGGTATTATTTATTACTTTAGTCTTTCATAGATGCTTTGGAATATCCATGATACAATCTTCTAACAATTCAATCTTTTATCTATGACCTGGACTCAATTCTTGCTTTTAACTTATAACGGAGTCTTCTACGACTGTATAATTGTCAACATATATGTTGCATGGATAATACTCCAAAATCTTAGGTGCATTCATAATGTAATTGTCTCTGGATCATTGATCGAATAATTCTTTTCATTCCTTCTCAACTTTCTTTAACTGCAAGCAATCACTTTTCCTGGTTGTTCTGCCACTTGTTGCATGAATAATTGGCTTATCTTAATGCCCACCAATATTGAAATTCCATACAACCCATATGATCTTGAATATCACCTTTTGATTTTTTTTTCTTCCAATCATTAGCCATGGTAGGTTCCACTTTCTTATGGAGTGCATACAATTTTGCTGTGAGACTGTTATTATAGGACCATTTCCTCCTTAGGTCACTGAGCTTAGGTTGAAGCCTTCTTCCTTACTTCCCCAGCTAGTCTTTCATTGTAGTATTTAGAGAGGATCCTTTGATTCTTGTAAAGCCGTGAGCTTATTACATTGCATACTCGACGGACCTTTTGATGTCCTTCCTTACCTATAATTATCCGTAGTTACTTACCTCCACGCCCTTGTGTTTGTAGGGTTGCCTCTGAACTAATATTTTGACTGTCTTCCTAGTGGCACTCTCTTTATTTTCCGTAACATCATATGGTACCTTTAACTACCCCACTGCTATCTAAATATTTCTCAAAGATTACAATATCATAACTGCGAGACTGAATTCACTATGTTGGGGTTCACTATGTTTATCTTGCATGATCTGTTGATTTGTCTGTATGCTCTTGTCTAGCCATAACTAGGCTCTTCCTGAATCAATTATTAACTACTCATTGGCCCATTCTCATATCAATATTTTGCATAATCTTTCTTGGGTTATTTCCTTTATCTTAACTTATGTCTCGCACTGGCTCCTTATCTATCAATAACATTTTGGGAAGAAACCCATATTTCCTTTCCTTGACGTAGTGCTTGCATAATGTTCTGAAATCATAGCATATCTGTAGGATTTGAATAAGTGCAATCTTATCCCTTTCTCGATCTTATCACATTCTTCCTTTATTATTCCATAGTTAGTACAACCACTTAATTATGACTTAATGCCACATCACTCCATATCCCCCCTTTAGGGGAGTACTAAGATTTAGCGCTACGATGATCTATATAGATGTTTTACCTCTTTATCTTTGGCATTTTTTCACTTCATCGATGACCCTTACTCGCCTTGCGATAATCCTTCTGTACCAAGGATAACAAATTTCCTTACTCGCGAGAGTGACACTTATTGTAACTGGCACATGCAGTCCCTTAAACTTATCTTTGCTCACATTGCTTGCTTTAGGGAACGTCTTCCTGAATGACCATTCTCTGAATTTCTCATGAGTCTTCTTCTGTTGTCCATTCTATTATCGCCAGAATGCAATCTAAAATTCTCATGATGTCTATCAAACCACTCAGTCCCTAATTCATGTTTAGTTTATCTTGTTCACCAATCCATACTGATTTTTATTGTTCTGGGGTCTAACCTTTCCTTTTTGTAATCACGTTAGAGTCACAAACTTATTTCTCGAAATAAGGATATGACTTTATGGCCCATACTCTTTTGTTATCTCAAGGCCTGTCACCTCTCATCTTTTCCTTCACTTGATACTATCATCTTTTTTATCTTCCGCCATCATCCATGTATCACATCTTACTCATAATGCATCATTAACTTTCCTTTTTTTTCCACTAACATCTCTATCTATCACTTTATTTTGAAAACTCCAACAAGACATTCTTTTACTTTTAGCTCCTCTTGCTCCATTCCTTGGCTCTTTGGGTTGCCTAACATTCTCGCTCTACTAGGGACGGGAGCCACACTAAGATAATATTTATCCTTTCTAGGCTTACAGTGCCTATCTTTGTAGTACTCATATCTAGCTGTACTATTTTAGAGTGCACCATCTGGGTGTCTCACAAGGAGATTTATTAGCACATTTGCAATATACTTCGGAGCTGTCAACTAACGCAAACAATTTATCCATCATTTTGGGTTACTCTAACCCCAGCGGGATCCTGGTATCCCGTCCTTCTCTTAAACCATATCTGTTAACTCCCATAGAGAACAACTGAGATGGGTGTAGCCAATTGTACATACATCTATTACTGTTGAAAGTAACTCAAAATGCTTATATTTCTTTGCCTAAATTGTAAATAATGATAATCTTCATTAATTGGGCGCCTCGTACCCTTCTTCACCTTGCTTCTTTTACTTGTTGAAACTTGTATCTACCTTTTGAATCTCTCATTGCTTTTCACTATATTGGTGGATAGATATTCCTGCCTTAAGTCTCCTTATCAAGAAGCTTACACATCTTCGTACACACATGATCTGATGAAGACTTTACACTTACTCATCATAAGCATCATGAAAAATCGAGTTCCTTTGACTCAACTCTTCCATAGCCACATAAAATCTCTTACCAACTATCGTTTTGGATGTAGGTATCGTCTTATTACGAGTAAAATAGATTTTAAGAGTTTGAATTCTTACAACTGATCTCTACCACACGATCTAGCATAAGAAGAAAGAGTGATAGTCCTAAATGCCCTTTACCCTCCTACTTATAAGTGTGGTACACAGCACACCCATAAACAAGACTCTACTAGACACGGCTTGTAGACTCCTTAAGACAGAACTGTTCTGATACCACTTTTGTCACGACCCATACCGATGGGCCGCGACAGGTACCCGGTACCCTATTCAACCGAGTACCAACATAACGTATTTTTTTGTATCATGCTATCATAGGTAAATGAGACGGAAGGGCTGTCATAGGATATCTAGAACAAAACATGTAATACTAACTTATACATAGGAAATACAGGCCTATAAGACCAAAATGATCACTCGTACACTAAACATAGGCCAACAAGGCCATACAATCTTTTACGTTATGTCTACAAGCCTCTAAGAGTAGATAAATACCATAAAGGTCGGGACAGGGCTCCGCCATACTAAACAATACATGTCCAAATCATACTGACCAAATAAGTAACTCTGAAGCAAATGGAGCGCACCAACATCTTTCACTGAGCTAATAGCCTACTTAGAGGACTCTCGACCTGTCTATCGGGACCTGCGGGTATGAAATGCAGTGTCCCCAGACAAAACAAAAGTCAGTACAAATAATGCACTGAGTATGTAAGGAATGAAAATCAGTAAATAATAGACATGAGAGAAAAATGGAGTAAAAGACTCGACATGTAAGTCTGAATAGCTCTGTGAATCCTTTAATACTTAAATATTATGCATTTGCATATAAATGCCATACCAAGCATGGGTATATACGATCATAACATCATCAAGCCTCTGAGAGCATACCATCATATCATCTCAGCCACCGTGGGTAAATCATCAACGTATACCAGTTGATCAGGTGGTGGTGCGTATATAACGCCGTAACCTTATATATATATATATATATATATATATATATATATATATATATATATATATATATATATATATATATATATATATATATATATATATATATATATATATATATATATATATATATATATATATATATATATATATATATATATATATATATATATATATATATATATATATATATATATAATGGGTCAATGTAAATGAATGCAATGCATGAGAAGTACTTCAATAAAATCTTTCGGAGTGTCATAAAACCATTATGCCTCTGATTAATATCATGAAATAGACATTATCATTTTACGTATTTTTTGAGACCCATTAACAGACAATAGAATAATAAGACTTATGGGGAATCAAGAATATAAGCATTTCTAGCATTTCTACGAATAGAGTCATTTATGGAAGTTGTGCATTTGCTCGTTTTATTTATATCGTATGGATCATTCCAAAAGAAAGAAGGGATAGCCTTAACATACCTGAGCTGATTTTCTTGACAATTCCTCTAACACACGTCAATTGCAACAACACGTAATGGTGGATCGAAGTAGGGGAAAATCCGTACGATATTCTAGAGAAAGATTATACCGTATTCCCTTAAAATTGCAAAATCTCACACTACTATCGCATTAAGGAGTATCATGTGAATTCTTGCTTGAGTCATCACCCGCTGCTTACCGAGATAAGACAATTATCAAAATCTTACTTAAAAGATGTATGGAAATCTTCTTATCTATGACGTTTTGTGGGCCCCCACCTAGTATGATGATATGGCCAACAAAATCCTCTAAATAAGCCACGTAATCACATAAAATCAAGACTCACCATTTGATTTTAAGTCTTTTTCTCTTGCTGCCATATGGGGTATGTCCCCACCTAATAATTATCCAAAAAATTCTTAATTATCTTGGTAATCTCCTATTAAATCAATAATTATCCAATTATCCATGTAATTAAGAATTATCTCAAATTACCCAAAATAGTACTCACTTTTAACAAACTTTATACACCTTACTATCATGATCATGTGGTACCTTGTATGGCACTAGTCTATAAATATGGGGTATTATAGCTTGGACCGAATTTTATCCCCAAATTGTCAAATTTCGATAGAACTCATTTTCTTCGATTCGCTTACCCTCTCACCTTCATAAATTCACTTATCACTTGTTTTAAATAGCATAATACTTATAATCTCAAGATAATCTCATTCCCGAGCTTACGTCGATTTACTTATGGCATACTTCCACGTATGAAAAATGGGGTGTAACATCCACTTTCCCCATGTTCCATAGTAGCTCATTGCAGAGGTCAAGATAATCCTGGGGATCCTCAGAAGGTGCACCATTCTAGTGAACTAGAAAGTTCTTGGTGAACTTGTCCAATCTCAACAAACCATCGGGAGTTATAGAATGACCATCACCAGCCTCTGCTGCAACAGCTCGCTGAACTACTCTAATTGGCTGAGTTGCTGGAGTCTGATACTGGGCAGACACCTGCTCTAGGGTGTGAGTAGTAGGAGTCTGTGCTCCTTCTCCAGCCTGAGAGACAGCTGGTGCCATGGGAAAAGTGCTAGTATGGGCTACACTCTCCATCAAGCCCACCAAACGGACCAAAGCATCCCGTAGCACTGGGGAGCGATGAACCCCTCAAGGACCTAAGCTAGTCCTGCTAGAATGTTTTGGGATGGAGCCTCTTCATCAAACTCTACCTGAGGCTCCGCCACTGGTGCTGCTGCTCGAGCTGTGGGCTGAGCCCTGCCCTTGCCTCGGCCTCTAGCACAGTCTTGACGTCATTCTCTTCCCCTAGTAGGAGCTGCCACTGAAGGCTCTAACTGCTGCTCAACTGAAGATGCAGTACGTTCTCTCACCATCTACGAAAGAACAAGAGTAAAAGAGTTCGATTAGCACTGAGAGAACAAAATCGTACGATAGAGAAGAATGGAAGTGACATTGTTCCTAAAACTATGTAGCCTCTGGGAGATAAGTACAGACATCTCCATGCCGATCCCTCAGATTCTACTAAGCTTGTTCGTGAATTGTGAGACCTAGGCAACCTAGTGCTCTGATACCAACTTGTCACGACCCGGAATTCCCACCGTCGGGACCGTAATGGCACAAGCCAATGTTTGAGATCATTAAGCCAATTCTTAAACCTTTCAGTGATTAAAAACAATTAAACCATAACAAGTTTAAAAGAGTGCGGAAATCCATAACAATCTTAATATATAAAACTACCCAGAATATGAAACAGTAAAGGGAGTGTATAGAAGGGACGTTAGGGCTTGCAGACGCCAACATGACTACTAAAATCTGCACAAAAAGTGCAGAGTTCAGTATCAGTCCAACCAACCCCATGTAATAGTAAGTGTCGAGCCTAACCTCGGTGAAGTAGTGACGAGACTAAGAAAAAACACCCACAAAACCAACTTGTACAGTATAACAATATATACACCAATAACAACAAATAAAGAAACAAGATGAGTAATATTTGGAGGGGGACATGCTGAGGGGATTACAAGATAAATGATCACAACAGTATTTAGAACTTTGATCCACCAATATGATTAGAACATATAAGGAACAATAACCACGGCAAAAGAAAGTACACGACATCACCCTTCGTGATTTTACTCTCAACCTCACCATATGAATCAAATAAAAACGACACGACATCACCCTTCGTGCATTAACTCTCTCATAACATGGCACGACATCACCCTTCGTGCATTAACACTCACAATATGGCACGACATCACCCTTCGTGACTTTACTCTCAACCTCACAGTAAGAATCAAATAAAAACGACACGGCATCACCCTTCGTGCATTAACTCTCTCATAACATAGCAGGACATCACCCTTCGTGCATTAACACTCACAATATGGCACGACATCACCCTTCATGCATTAACACTCACAAACATGGAACGACATCACCCTTTGTGCATTAACACTCTCCCTCACCAAAACAAGGAACAATAACATCAGTGAGATAGAAATATTAAGAACAAGCCTTACTTCAACATTTCGTTCCACAATACCAGCTTCAACTTTGAATTAATACTCAATCAATACCAAAATTCTTAAATATGATAAGAACGATCAACATAATGATAAACTAGTCTAAGCATGAGTAATATGATCACAAAAAGCTACAATTTCATGAATAAGACTCATTCGCATGCTGTGACTCGACAACAACGCATAGGTACTTGACACCTCACCTATATGTTGTACTCAACATTCAAACACGTAGCAAATAGGAAAATAAGTCCTAATACCTCAAGCCAAGGTTAACCACGACACTTTGATAACTATGGATTCTAGCCTATCTAATGCTCTCTTTTGCTTATGTTTTGGATAAAAAGTGTGTAAAAGTATTCCCTAAAACTGACTTATTGTGCTTTTTTGCAAGATTTACTCAAAATGAAGCAAGAAAGTCATAACCAGCTCATAAAGGAGTTAAATCTGCACAAATTCAAAGTCGAGATAAAAACGCTGACAGCGATGAAATAGTGCGGCCACGGAAGGTTCACCGTTGAGGCAGCCACAATTATGCTCCCAGCGGAATTGAGATTAAGAGAAGGCATTTGCAGATACAACAGATACCGATGACCACAGTGAAATAGCACAACAGCGAAATACTTGACGCGGCCGCGATGCAAATTCCGCTGAGGGCAAAATAGAGATTCAGAGGCCTGGAAATTTGAGCTTAAATGAAAAGCGCGGTCCGCGAACATTTTACGTGGCCACGGTTGAAGACAACGCTGAGGCGGTCTCTTTTATGATCCTAGCGAAATCAATCCCAGTCCCAGTCCAAAATGGAAGAAAAGCGGTCCGTGCTTGCTTTTGCGTGGCCGAAAGTCCAAGCACTAAGGCGTTCAGTATTGAGCTGACAGCGGAACCTCCGTAGGGGTATTTTTGTCCTGTAATTTCAAATGTGTATAAATAGATCTTTTTCAGATTTTTAGGGTATCTTTTGTATTAAGGAGCTCGTGAACAACCGTATTTTACTACTTTGAGTAATTTTAGAGTAGCTTTAGCTTATATTCTTAGATTTTAATCTTATAATCAACTTTTATGGCTTATATTTCATCTTCATCTTTGATTTCTACCTTTATTATAAGTATCTAAACCCATTAGCTAGGGTTGTGACCCAACCCTAGTGTGCGTATTTAATGGGTCTTCTATTTTAGGGCTTAATTGTTTATGGGTTAGTGATATTTAGCTTGATTCATGCTTTAATTATAGAATTGGTGGTTGCAAACAATGATTCATGCCTTTATGACTTAGATTCTTTTTGTGAAAGAGGGACTAAGTCTAGGAAAATTAAGCTAACAAGGAATTGGGGTGCACTCGATAGATTGATAAGCCCAATTAAGGGGTTAAACCAAGAGATAGTAATACCCGACTTGAGTCAATTTTACTTGTATTATTTGAACACCCAATTGGGCTTGAGAAAGCCAATTAGGGAAAAGTCACTCAAACTACCGAGAGTATAGAGTGAGTAATTTTGTGTAAAGGTTATATCACGACCCCAAATATAACAAGTTTGTCCTAAATTTTAGATCCCATTAGATACTCGCCTAGGTGTAAGTCACTTCCCTAGCGCTTTTTATCACTTGAGAAATCTTTACAAAAATATTGTACTTAGTTTATTTTTAGTAATAAGTAGCATTAGAAGTAGTATAGAAACAAATCCAACATGTTTAGAAGTGCAATTAAAACCAACATGCATAGCTAGATTAGATACAAACCCAATTCCCAACCAATATTAACTCCCAGTGGAAATCGATCCCGACCATTCGGGTAAAAGTTTCATCGACCACTCCTTGCCATTATATAGTGGTGTAGGGTTGGAGCCGATCACACTTACGTCACTCCAACGGCCAAACTCAAAGCTCAACCACAGCTTTTCCTTTCAAACAAGCCTCCAGACCAATAGAATCTAGCAAATTACCAACCAAATGATTCAATTTAAGCCTTAGGAACTACCCACAATTGCAAAAAATTCAACTTAAGACATTTTTTTAAAAAATAAACACCCGGGCCTGCTTGGTCCAAATCCGAAATTCAGACCAAGACCCGATTATCTCTTCATCCCGTGCCCGGATATATAATTGGTTTTGGAATCCGATCTCAATTTGAGGTCTTAATCCCCAAATTTCAAAATTCCTAGTTTCTACCCAAAAATCCCCAATTCCACCATGAAAACCTTAGATTTTAAGTTGAAATCATGTAAAATAAAGTGAAAGATTGAAAGAAACTAGTCTAGAATCACTTACCAATGATTTGGAGAAGAAATTGTCTTTGGAAAATCGCCTAGAGGGTTTCTTGTTTCAAACGTTTTGAAAAATTAGCAAAAATCCCGTCTAAGTTAAGTTTTACATAGTTGCAAATATCGCAAATGCGACCAGGGGTTCCCAATTGCGAGAAATCCTTCACAAATGCGAAACTTCCCTAGGGCTGTTGTCTTCGCAAATGCAAATAATTTCTTGCAAATGCGAACAATTGTTTGCCAATACGACCTGTGATGATCGCAATTACGATCGTGAACTTCGCAAATGCGAAGGTCCCCTTCCAGCCCCACTACTCGCAAATGTGATGCTTCTTCGCAAATGCAAAGTCCGCAAACCTGAAGCACACCAGCTATGATTTCTAAGTTCAATTCACTCCGTAGCCTATCCAAAATTCATCCGAGCCCTCGGAGCTCCAAACCAAATATAACTTGCTGGCGCAATCAAATTTCCAAAATAACACCTAGAACTATGAATTTAACACCAAATCAAATAAAATTTTCAAGAAAGCTTTGAGACTTCTAATTTCTCAATCGGAAGTCCGAATCACTTCAAACCAATTTCGTTTCTCACCAAATTTCACAGACCAGTCATAAATATTATATTGGACATGTACCGGGCTTCGGAACCAAAATACGGACCCGATATCAATAAGTCCAAACATCAATCAATTCTTAAAACCATTAAATTTTCAGACTTTTAATTTTCTACAAAAATTCATAACTCGGGCTAGGGATCTCAGAACTCGATTCTGGACATACGCCTAGGTCCCATATTTTAATGCAGATCCACCGGGATCATTAAAATTCTGGTCCGGATCCATTTATGCAAAACATTGATTGAAGTCAACTAAAATTTACCTTTTAAGGCAAAAATTCTTATTTTTATCAACATTCAACATAAAAGCTTTTCGGAAATAAGCCCGGGCTGCGCATGCAAATCGATGAGGGATAACATGAGGTGTTTAAATTCTCGAAATAAAGAATTTGATTTTAAATCATAAGATGACCTATCGGGTCATTACATAAATATTAGATTTCTAATACAAGTTACAAGTATTTATTTGTATTTCAACACTTTTAAAAATAAATTATATAATTTTCTTGAACGATTTAGGTAATTTTTCAATAATTGTTCATGGTTCTTCGCTTGAAAATGGTAGCACTTGTTCTTTTGCATCCCTGCCATTCCCTGTAGATAGTATTTCATTATATGCATCGTCATTTTCTTGAATTATTTCTAGAAGGCCAAAGTTTCTTTCCTCCGCTTAATCCAATTTCTGGTAAAAATGGTAGTCTCCAAAGTGTCTTTTGCCAGTGAGTGTCTATGGTCTCCAATTTGAAATCGTGCTGCACTAATGAAGATTGAATTGTTAACACATCTCGTGTCATTCTCGAAAGAACCGAAAATGTTTGTTCATTCATTCTCCAATATTTCAACTAGTCTTCATTCCCTTCATCATTGCAAATTTTGATAATTCATGCAAGTAAATAAACATCAAACTCATTAATTTGTGAAGATTGTGACTGACTAATTATTTGCCGAATAGCACCAAAAGGTCTATGTGCAGTAATCTTTTTAAGAGGCTGAGATGATGAAGAAGAGGAGGCACCACTAGTTGGTGCAACAAAGTTCATCTGTCTTTGGTAATAGTCATATCAGTATTTGGTTTTATATTAGCCAAACAAGTAGAAATAGGTGGTCTTTGTGTTGGTTCAATTTCTAAATTAAGGTAAATTATATCAATAAGTGTCTTTGCACCAATAACTTTGATTTGAGGATATAAAGCAGCATCAATAGTGCAAATAACAGGAATAGGGAAAAAATATTTTTAAAATTTTTAACCATTATTTTTTATAAGGATCTTTATATGCCTTTTTTTTATATTCAAAAAATAAGATCGAAATTTCAGCTATATAAATTAACATGCTAGAAATAGGTGGATAATATACCCCAGAAAATTCTCTAGTAGCGTAATTTTTTTTTTCTAAAAATGGAATAAGATGAAAAGCAGTATCTCAATTATCATCTATTATCATATCTTGAACAGACGAAGCATGTGCATTAAACATGTCAGTAATAAGCAATCGATATTCATAAGTAACATACAACATATCATATACTGAATTCCATCTAGTCGGAACTTCTTTAAGAATATTTCTAAAGGGTAATTCACAAGATTCACAATGCATCTTAAATTTTCTACATCTAACAGGTATTTGAGAGCAAAAAATATAATCAACTACAAATCTAATTTTTTCAAGAGTAGTGACAAATAAAGTAAGTCCATCTTGAACAACTAAATTATAAATATGACATGCATATCTCATATGAAATAAATATGGAAAAGGTGGAGTTAATCTAGTTTCAAAACTCCTATAGCAAAAGTATTACTAGAAGCATTATCTAAGGTTACAGTAATAATTTTGTTAGAAAGTCCATAAAAATTATAAATTTCTTTAATTTGTTTAGAAATAAAAATACCAGTGCATCAGTCATCAACAAATTTATAACCAATAATGTATTTTTGCATATCCCAGTTGTTATATATCCAGTGATATGTAACTATTAAGTAATCATAACCATTATCACTACGACCTATGTCAAAAGTGATAGAAAATCTATAATCTAAATGAAAAAATAAATAACGTAAATATTATTGATATTCACGTTAAAATTTAAAAACATCATTTCTAATAGGTGTTCTAAGAAAACTTTGAACAACATGATTATATGTTTTTTGTATGTACCGAATAAACTCATTACATGACGTAAAACTAAAAGGCAAACCCTCTAGAGTAACCATTTTTGCTATATTTTCTCTATCCTTTTTTGGATCATATTGGAGAAGACCTCCCATCACAGGATTAATTTGCGGTTGTACAGTATGAGAACCATACCCGGATTGAGTAGGATTTATTTCAAAACAGGGACCCCTCATTGTCAAGAGAATCAACTTTGTGATGAAGTTTGATATGCTTCTTTAAACCTCTCGTTCTACCATGATCAAACTTATTTTTAAAAGATAATCGTTGTTGACAAAGTTTACAAATATCTTTTTCATTAACCTTATCTTGCATAAATCATTGCAAAAAATTAATCTTTTTTACGTTCAACTGGTGTTCTAGTGGGAGGTAACATTAGCTCCAAACTGATATTGACTTTGCGTTGGAGCTGTAGGAGCAGGACTAGTGGGTATTTCATCTAAGTTCTCCTCACCCTCACTCAAATTTTTATAGTCAACATACTGTGCATGCAGTGTTTCGTGATGTAGTGGGTGATAATTAGCTTTAACATCATGATAGATAGGTGTTTCATCTAACTGAGTGAAGTCATCAAGAGGATTATGTGATGACCCGATAGGTCATCTTATGTTTTAGAATCCAATTCTATGCTTTGAAGCTTTAAATACCTCATTTTTAGCCCTCCTCAATTTGTATGCGCAGTCTGGGTATTTTTTTCGAAAATCTTTTATGTTGAAAACTGATAAAAATAAGAATTTTTTCTTGAAAAAATTATTTGAGTTGACTTCAATCAACGTTTTGAGCAAACAGATTCGGATTTGTATTTTGACGGTTCCGCTGGGTCCGCATTGTAATTCGAGACCTGGGCGTAGGCCTGGAATCGAATTCGGAGGTCCCTAGCTCGAGTTATTAATTTTTATCGAAAATTGAATGTTTAAAAGTTTAATTATTTTTAAGAATTGACCGATGTTTGAATTTGTTAATACCAGTTTCGTATTTTAGTTCCAGACCCGGTACAGATCCATTACTATATTTATGACTTGTATGTCAAATTTAGTGGAGAAACAGAGTTGGTTTGACTTGATTCGGATGTCGGATTTTAAAGATAGGAGTTTCTAAGTTTTCTTAAAATTTTTATTTGATTTGGTGTTCAATTCGTAGTTCTAGGTATTATTTTAGCAATTTGATCGCGCGAGCAAGTTTTTATGATATTTTTGGACTTATGTGTATGTTTGGTTTGGAGCCCCGAGGGCTCGGGTGAGTTTTGAATAGGCTACGGAGTGAATTAGACTTAGAAAACATAGCTGATGCATTTTGCGAAGAGACTACTGCATTTGCGAGCCTGGGCATGACAAGGGGTACTCGCATTTGTGAGGTAAAAATTATCATTTATGAACTTGCCAATTCCGCTTAGGCAGAGTCGCATTTGCGACTCAACACTGTTAGGATAATCTTCGCATTTGAAAAGAATGATCCGCATTTGTGATGGCATCAGGGTTCGCATTTACGACCACTTTATCGCACATGCGATTACTGGGCTTTGGGAAGGAGTTCGCAATTGCGACCTCTTTCTCGTAATTGCGATGTTCACAATTGCGAACATGAGATCACAATTGTGACGTCTGCACCTGTGTAAAACTTGAGTTACACGGGACTTTTCTCTTTCCTCAAATTTTCAAAATCCAGAACCCTAGAGGCGATTTTTCCAAGACCCTTTCTTCCCCAAATAGTTGGTAAGTGATTCTAGCCCACTTTCTTTCAATCTTTCATTACATTTCTTAAGATTTCAACCTAAAATCTAGTGTTTTCATGGTGGAAATTGGGGGTTTGGGTAGAAGTAGGATTTTTTTGTGAAATTGGGATTTAGATCTCAAATTGAGGTGGGATTCCAAAACAAATTACATAATCGGGCTCGGGGGTAAATGAGTAATCGGGTTTTGTTCCAAATTTTGGGTTTGGACCAAGCGGGCCCGGGAGTTGAGTTTTGGTTGACTTTTTCAATAGTAATGTAAATTGAATCTTTTGCAATTATAGGTAATTCCTAAAGCCTATTTTGAATTGTTTGGTTAGTATTTGCTAGATATTGTTGGTTTAGAGGCTTGTGTGAAAGACAAAACTACGGTTGAACTTTGAGTGGTCATGGGAGCAAGGTAAGTGTCGTGGTTAACCTTGACTTGAGGGAATTAAGAACCTTTGGACTATGTGCTATGTGAATTTCATGTGAGCTGTGTATATGCGAGGTGATGAGTTCTTATACACAACTGAATTATCTATTTTCCTTGATTTTTCGCTTTTCCATAATTATATCTTCCGCTGTCTTAATTGTTATATGCCTTAACTGTTTTTCCATGCATAACTGCTACTTGTTAATCAATGTCTTCTTCTGTTAATGATGTTAGATCTTTACATAGTTTCAAGATTCCTTGTTATTTTCTTATATTGGCTTATTTGCACCTTCTAATTGCAAATTACTGGACTGGTCTCGCTGTGTAGTATTACTTATGTAAATTTCCATGTTCTACAAGATTTCCTTTTTGGTTCAATTTGGTATTCATTGATCATAAAGGTTCTCGTGATTTGAATTGTTAGATTGACTATGCACATTGAGTATTTGGTACAGACATGGTGGGACCATGTTGCACGCTGCAATAGGTGGAATAAGGGTGGATTGATATGGTGGAATAAGGATGTATTTGTATTGAACAGTGGGATTGGGTTACACGCCGCAATAGGTGGAATAAGGATGGATTGATATGGTAAAATAAGGGAGAACAATGATACTGATATTGATATATGGCGGGATCGGGTTGTGTGTGTCACGACCCATTTCCGTAATAGGTCATGATGGCGCCCAACACCATTGCTAGGCAAGCCAATGCGGAAATACCAAATAAGTTCTTATTTTACTTTTACCAAATAACTGCAACAATTTCTTAAATTAAAGTTAAAACAAGAAATAAACAGTCATATACCAAAATAGTTATACAAATTCCCCAAAACAATAGTATACTAATGTGTGTGCCAAGACCTGGGGTCACAAGCTATGGACAACTAGTAGAATATAAAAAAGAATAAATCTATCCTACTGTCCGAGATAGAATAGGCAGCAAAAGTAAAGAAAGACTCCATCAAGCTACTGAACGACACAGGAAGGGAGCATCTCACCATGGAAGTCTCGGACTGTGAATTAGGGGCGTGCACCAGACTGATAGCCAGATACACCTGTCTCAGATCCTGTACAATTAAGTACAAAAGTGTAGTATGAGTACATAAACAATATGTACCCAGTAAGTATCCCATCTAATCTCGAAGAAGTAGAGACGAGAGGTCGACTTGATACTTACTAGGGTCAAATAATATGAGAAAGAATCTGTAAGCATGGGAGTCACAAATAATCAATAGTTTGTAGAAAGAGGTAATAAGTCATGTTCTTAACAATATTATAGTTAGCCATTTACATTTCAAATACTTATCAAAACAAGTCATGGATAAGATTTCACATAGATATCATGTGCACATTACGCCGAGTCGACCGCCCGATCCAACAGAAAAGAAACTGTGCACTGCCAGAAGGTCGAATGGCGCGAACCATAGATGAATCTATTTCTACCGAGGCGATCGGCCCGATCCACAAAATATCAATTTTTATCAGGAAAACACATGAACGTGCATTTATATTCAAACAAATTCATACAAGTGTCCAACAAGTATATACGTTCGCTGATATTCCTATCCAAGTCTCTAGCATATCCTAAGTGATCACATTAGCAAGATGGTACAAACATTCACAAATATAACATGATATGAGTCCTAGACTACCCGGACAATTAACATAATAGTAGTTACACACGGACTCTCGTCACCTAGTGCATACGTAGCCCCCGCATTTAGTAGCAAATTATTCAATTATTACACCTATGGGAACAATTCCCTCTTACAAGGTTAGAAGAGAGATTTACCTCGCTCTAAAGTGTTCTTCCAATACCAAGAACGAGCCCAACCCCTCAATTTGGAGCCGAACGATCCAAAACTAGTTAAATGAGATAGGAACTAGTCAATATAAGCTTACAAGATCGTGTTATAGCTATTTAAGAAATTTCCAAACCCTTAACACAAGTTTCCTAAAATCCGACCCCGGGCCCACGTGCCTAGATTCCGAAATTTTTGGAAGAAAGTTGTTCTCTATAACCTAAGGATCAATAATATATGATTTCTAATTCATTTCATAGCAAATTTCGTGGTCAAATCTAACTTTTGTCAAAACCCTAGGTTTTGCTCTAACCTCATGATTTTACCTTAATTCTAGTGTTTAATCTACCTAAGACACAAGTATTAAACTAGGAATATGTGGGATGAACTTACCTCAAGAAGCTAGGTGGAAGTCTTCTCTCAAAAGCTCCAAAATCGCCCAATGGAGGAGTGAAAAGTGGAAACAATGACTTAGAACCCGTATTAAATGAAGCTCACTGCTTCAGCGATTTCCGCATCTGCGGTCCCGCTTCTGCGAGGAAGAGACCGCATCTGCGGAATTGGCCAAGCGGGATGGGACAGCTTCTGCGGTCTTGAAGCCGCTTTTGTGGAGCCGCTTCTGCGTCTTGGGAGTCGCTTCTGTGATTTTGGGCCTGGCCTGCCTTGGTCACATCTGCAGGAGGATGACTGCTTCTGCGGTCTTACACTTGCGGCTGACCAACCGCAGGTGCAGTTATGACAGATACCAGATGCTTAAGCCCCTTTTAACTTTTCCAACTTCACTTGAGCCTCGTCCGATTGATGCTCAGGGCTTCTGATCCTCGCCCGAACATACCTATAAGTCTGAAATCATGAAACGGACCCGCTCGAACCTTCGGAACACCCGAAACAACTGTAAATCTACAAATCACCCCCTAAAACCAATTGAATAAAACTTATGAACTTCAAGTTCTTAAATTCACTTCTAACATGCCGAAACGTACTTATACTACTCGGATTGACACCAAATTTGGCGAGCAAGTCTTAAATGTTATATTGGACATGTACTAGGCTCCGGAAGCAACATACGAGCCCGATACCAACGTGATCAATCATTAACTACTTTCTTTAAATCCTTAGAATTTTAGTTTAACGATTTCTAATAAAAATTCATTACTCGGGCTAGGGATCTCGAAATTCGATTCTGGGCATACGCCTAGGTCCCATATTTTCCTACGGACCCTCCGGGACCGTTAAAACACGAGTTCGGGTTCGTTTGCTAAAAATGTTGACCAAAGTCAAACTTAGCCTTTTAAGAAAATCTTAAGGAATCAAATGAGCATATTTCAACCCAAACTCTTCCAATTCTCGAACCAACCATCCCCGCGGGAAGTTTTATTTAGGGGAACAGGGTTCTAAAAGCAAATTGACCAGTCGGGTCATTACATTCTCCACCTCTTAAATAAACATTCATCCTCGAACGGACATAGAAAAGTACCTGAGGTGCTGAATAAATGTGGGTATCTGCTCCACATGTCCTCCTCGGACTCGTAGGTCGCCTCCTCGACTGGTTGGCCCCTCTACTAGACCTTTACCGCTGAAATCCTCTTGGATCTTAACTGGCGATCCTATCTATCAATAATAGAAACTGGCTCCTCCTCGTAACTCAAGCTCTCATCCAACTCAATAGTACTGAAGTCCAACACATGGGACAAGTCGGCATGATACCTCCGCAGCATAGACATGTGAAAGACTGGGTGAACTCCCGATAAACTGGGGGTTAAAGAAAGCTCGTAAGCAACCTCCCCAACTCGTCTCAACACCTCAAATGGGCCAATAAACCTTGGTCTTAGCTTTCCCTTCTTCCCGAACCTCATAATGCCCTTCATTGGCGAGACGTTCAAGAGGACCTTCTCGCCAACCATGAATGATACATCACGCGCCTTCTGATACGCGTAACTCTTCTGTCTAGACTGAGCTGTGCAAAGACTCTCCTGAATCAAATTTACCTTATCCAATGCATCTTGCACCAAATCTGTACTGTATAACTTGGCCTCACCAGGATCAAACCACCCAATAGGAGAACGACACCACCGACAGTATAAATCCTCAAATGGAGCCATCTCAATGCTGGACTAATAGCTGTTGTTGTAAGCAAACTCTGCAAAAGGCAAGAACTGATCCCACTGTCCTTCAAAGTCAATCACACATGCTCTGAGCATGTCCTCCAAGATCGAACTGTCCGCTCCGACTGCCGTCGGTCTGGGGATGGAATATTGTGCTCAGCTCTACATGGGTCCCCAACTCACTCTGAACGGCTCTCCAGAAATGGGAAGTGAACTGAGGGCCCCTATCTGATATGATGGAAACGGGCACACCGTGCAACCTGACTATCTCCTGAATGTAAATCTGGGCCAATCTCTCTGAAGTGTAAGTAGTCACAACTGGAATAAAGTGCGCCGACTTGGTCAATCTGTCCACAATGACCCATAGTGTATCAAACTTCCACAAGGTTTGGGGAAAGCCAACTACGAAATCTATAGTAATGCGCTCCCACTTCCACTCTGGTATAGGCATCTGCTGAAGTAGGCCACCCGTCCTCTAGTGCTCATAATTGACCTGCTGGCAATTCAAACACCTAGCCACATACTCTACTATGTCTTTATTTATCCTCCGCCACCAATAATGCTGCCTCAAGTCATGATACAACTTCGTAGCACCTGGATGAATGGAATACCGCGATCTATGTGCCTCCTCTAGTATCCTCTCCCTCAGACCATCAACGTTAGGAAGACATAGGCGACCATGGAGTTGCAAAACACCATCCTCACCAATAGAAACCTCCTTGGTACTACCCTGTAGCACTGTCTCTCTGAGAACTGCCAAATGTGGATCATCGAACTGTCGGGCCTTGATCTGCCCTAATAATGAAGACTAAGCAACAACGCACGCAAGAACTCCGTTGGGCTCTGAAATATATAACCTCACAAGTCTGTTAGTAAAGGACTGGATGTCCAAAGCTAGTGGCCACTCCTCTACTGGAATGAATGCCAAGCTACCCATACTCTCTGTTTTCCTGCTTAAGGCATTTGCGACCATTTGCCTTGCCCGGGTGATAAAGAATGGTGATGTCATAATTCTTCAGCAACTCAAGCCATATACGCTGCCTCAAATTGAGATCCCTCTCCTTGAACAAGTGTTGTAAGCTGCGATAATCAGTATAAACCTCATATGATACCCCGTACAGATAATGCCTCCATATCTTAAGAGCATGAACAATCGCGGCCAACTACAGATCATGCACATGATAATTCTTCTCATGGATCTTTAGCTAACACGAAGCATATGCAATAACTCGCCCCTCCTGCATCAATACACGTCTCAATCCAATGCGCAAAGCATCGCAATATGCCATATACATCCCTGAACTGGAAGGTAACACAAGAACTGGTACTGTAGTCAAGGCCGTCTTGAGCTTCTGAATGTTTGCCTCACAATCATCGGACCAACGAAAAGGAGCACCCTTCTGGGTTAATCTAGTCAGAGGTGATCCAATAGATGAAAAGACCTGCACAAATCGTCTGTAATAACCTGCTAACCCCAAGAAACTCCTGATCTCGGTAACTGAAGTAGGATGCTGCCAACTCTGAACTGCCTCAATCTTCTTGGGATCCACATTAATACCCTCTCCTGACACAACATGCCCCAAGAATGCCACTGACTCTTTCCAGAACTCACACTTGGAGAACTTAGCATATAGCTTATTCTATCGCAAGGTCTGAAGCACTACTCTCAGATGTTGTGCGTGCTCCCCCATGCTACGTGAGTATATCAATATGTCGTCAATGAAGACGATGACAAAGGAATCAATATATGGCCTGAACACCCTATTCATCAAGTCTATAAATATTGCTGGGGCATTAGTCAAGACAAAGGACATCACCAGAAACTCATAATGGCCATATCTAGTCCGGAATGCAGTCTCCGAAACATCCGAGTCCCGAATCTTCAACTGATGGTAACCCGACCTCAAGTCGATCTTAGAGAACATCCTGACACCCTGCAACTGGTCAAACAAATCATCGATGCGAGGCAATGGATACTTGTTCTTGATGGTGACTTTGTTCAACTGGCGGTAATCAATGCACTTCTGCATAGTCCCATCCTTCTTCTGCACAAATAACACTGGTGCACCCCAAGGCGATACACCGGGTCTAACAAACCCCTTTGCTAACTACTCCTCAAGTTGCTTCTTCAACTCCTTCAACTCTTTCGGAGCCATTCGGTACGGTGGGATAGATATAGGCTGGGTGCCTAGAACCAAGAAAATACAAAAATCAATATCACAATCTGGTGGCATAACAGGAAGATCGGAAAGAAACACATCGGCGAACTCCCGGACTACTGGAACCGAATCAATCGTCGGAGACTCTACGGTGGTGTCCCGAACATAAGCCAAATAAGCCAAACACCCCTTCTTGACCATTTGCCGAGCCTTCTGGAAAGAGATAACCCGACTAGATGTATCAACTATGGAACCCTTCCACTCCAACCTCGGTAACCCTAGCATCACTAATGAAACAGTCTTGGCATGGCAATCTAAGACAACGTGATATGGATATAACCAATCCATGCCTAGGATGACCTCAAAGTTGATCATGTCAAGCAACATGAGATCCGCTCTAGTCTCGAAACCATAGAATGTGACCACATAGGACTGGTAGATCCGATCAACAACCATAGAATCGCCCATAGGAGTGGACACATGAACAGGAGTGCCCAAAGGCTCAGCAGAAATAACCCGGAAACGAGCAAACAGAGATGATACATATGAATAAGTAGACTCTGGATCAAATAATACCAAAGCATCACTACCGCCGATGGAAATAATACTTGTGATGATGGCATCTAAGGCCAATGCATCTGTCCTAGCTGGAAGGGCGTAGAATCTGGCTGGAGCGCCGGTTAGCTGGCCTCCACCTGACTGGGCAGTAGCTAGCTGCCCCCTCTCTGTCTGGCCTCCACCTCTAGGACGACCTCTACTAGTCTGCCCTCCACCTCTTGACGGCTGGGCAACCGATGCTGAAATCATAGGCTGTTGACCCTGCTGTACTGCCTTGCCCCGAAGCCTACGGCAGTATATCCTCATATGACCAAGGTCTCCGCACTCAAAACAACCCCATGGTGCGGCGACTTGCTGCCCTTATGGCTGACCTTGATGGCCTGTAGACCCATTGGAAGAAGTTTGAATAGCCAGCGGACGGTATGAACTCTCCAGCACAGCACTGAAATAAGAATTAGAAGAACCCTAAGCACCTGAATACCCAGAGGAGGAACTCTGAATAGCTGGTGGGAGGTAAGAACTATCTGGTATGGCGTTGAAAAAGGAATGCGCCGGAGTGCCTCGAACAGGTGGTGGTGTTAAATGTGGGGGCCTGCTGGCTGTCCCCTCCCAAACTGACCTATGCCCCTGACTGGGGCACCTTTAAACTCTTCGGAGAATCTAGCCCTCTTATCATGATGCATCTACTCCCTACCCCTCAGACGGTATCCCTTAATCCTCCGAGAAATCTCCACCACTAACTGATAAGGATTCCCCATCTCTACCTCTCGGGCCTTGTTGGCCCCAATACCAGAATGTAACCCTGCAACGAACCTTCGCACCCTATCTGCATTCGTAGGAAGTATCATCAATGCATGGCGGGATAACTCAAAAAACCTCGCCTCATAGTCGGTCACCGACATCTGACCCTGCTCCAGCTGCTCAAACTGATACCGTAGCTCTTCCCTCTAAGAGGGTGGAATATATCTGTCTAGGAATAACTGTGTGAACTGACTCCAAGTGATGGGAGGAGAACCTGCTGGCCTGCTAAGAACATAGGACTGCTACCATCTACGGGCCCTTCCCTCTAGCTGAAAAGTGGTGAAGTCAACCCCATGCGACTCTAATATCCTCATGTTGTGCAGTCTGTCCCTCCACCTATCGATGAAGTCCTAAGCATCCTCATGACGCTCACCCCCAAAGACAGGAGGGTGAAGTCTAGTCCATTTATCCAATAGCTTTTGTGGGTCACCATCCGCAGCTGGTCTGGGCTCGTGGATCACTGCAGCAACTGGCTGAGCCCCATCCGCGGGTAGTGCAACCGGAGTCTGATACACTACAGCTGCATGACCATGAGCCTGAGAAATAGGGGTCTGTGCTCCCCCTCATGCCTGTGATGTAGCTGGATCCGCTGGAAATAGACTAGCCTGAGTTATGGAATCCATGAACCGCAGCATACGGCCCATGACCTCCTAAAAACCCAGTGTTGTCATAAAGTCCGCCGGGGTCAGCTCAGTTGCGGGCACCTCACCCTGCTCTTCAATAATAGGATCCTCTACAGGGTCCGTTGGTGGTGCTCTTGGAATAGCTCTAGGACGCCCTTGTCCCCTACCTCGGGCTAGTGCCCTCCCCCGGCCTCTGCCTCGATCTCTAGCAATAGGGGGAGCAGCTCCTCCCAGGTGGAACATCAGCCACGCGTGTCCTCACAATCTGTGAGAGAATAAAAGAGGGAAATTTAGTATACCAACCACTGCACGATAGGAAATGAATAAAGTGTAGTTTTCCTAACACATTATAGTCTCTCGAAGATAAATACAGACGTCTTCGTACCAATCCGCAAGACTCTATTAGGTTTGCCCATGACTTGTGAGAGCTACGTGAACCTAGTGCTCTGATACCATGTTGTCACGACCCATTTCCGTAATAGGTCATGAAGGCGCCCGACACCATTGCCAGGCAAGCCAACACGGAAACATAATTAAATTCTTATATTACTTTTACCAAATAATTGTAGCAATTTCTTAAATTAAAGTTAAAACAAGAAATAACCAGTCATATACCAAAATAGTTATACAAATTCCCCAAAAGAATCGTCTACTAATGTGTGTGCCATGACCTGGTGTCACAAGTTGTGGGCATCTAGTAGAACATAAGAAAGAATAAAAACTATCCTACTGTCCGAGGTAGAAAAGACAGCAAAAGTAAAGAAAGACTCCATCAAGCTGCTGAACGGCACAGGAAGGGAGCAGCTCACCGTGGAAGTCTCGGACTGTGAATCAAGGGCGCGCACCATACTGATAGCCAGATGTACCTGCCTCATATCCTGTACAATTAAGTACAGAAGCGTAGTATGAGTACATAAACAATATGTACCCAGTAAGTATCCCGTCTAATCTCGAAGAAGTAGAGACGAGAGGTTGACTTGATACTTACTAGGGTCAAATATTATGAGAAAGAATTTATAATAAGCATGGGAGTCACAAATAATCAACAGTTTGTAGCAAGACGTAATAAGTTATGTTCTTAACATAGTTAGCCATTTACATTCCAAATACTTAGCAAAACAAGTCATGGATAAGATTTCACATAGATATCATGCGCACATTATGCCGAGGTTAATGGCCCGATCCAACAGAAAATAAACTGTGCACTGCTAGAGGGTCAAATGGCGCGAACCATAGATGCATCTATTTCTACCTAGGCGATCGACCTGATCCACAAAATATCAATTTTTATCAGGAAAACACATGAAGGCGCATTTATATTCAAACAAATTCATACAAGTGTCCAACAAGTATATACGTTCGCTTATATTCCTTTCCAAGTCTCTAGTATATTCTAAGTGATCACATTAGCAAGATGGTATAGACATTCACAAATATAGCATGATACGGGTCCTAAACTACCCGGAAAATTAACATAATAGTATCTACGCACGAACTCTCGTCACCTAGTGCTTACGTAGCCCCCACATTTAATAGCAAATTATTAAATTATTACACCTATGGGGACAATTCTGTTACAACCCATATCCACATGTGTTAGTTCATGCCATATATTAGTTAACATAAATCCAAGAAGGAATTATCTTTGAGATGATAAGAAGTCAATCCTATTGGTCTTAAGTGATACAAGAGTGTATAAGGGTGATTAACCAGTATTAGAAGTTAAACGAATCAAGGATGTTGTAACTCGTATTTTCAAGTAATCTAGCGGTGATTAATACACTCAAGAGGTCATTTATTAAGGTATTTTAATCATATAATATCCGTATCATAAGTCTTGAAGTCAAACGAGTTATGAAACAAAAGTCGACAAAAGTTGTCGCAACTTAGGTTCATAATTTTACTTAAATATTAGGTCAAATGTTTCTAATCTTTTCTCATAATTTACAAGGAATTACGGGGTTATCTACCCACAAAATTAAATATCTATGAGTCTAGTTTCCAACGCATTAAACCGTTCATCGATACGATCTCGGAGTAGAGAGATATTCGCGTTTTCGCGAGACTGCGCCAAGCACCTCTCTATGGGGCCCACTAAGTCGGTTTAAGATATTTGGACCTATATAGGATGACTACAACCCGTTTTTAGTCATTTATTTTCACTATTTTCAGAACTTAGAACCCTAGGAACATCCTCTCAAGGTTCTCTCAAGATTCAAGACCCAAAAAAAGGGCAAACAACACAAATCAAGTGTCGGGAATTCCGTGGCGCTAGTAAGTCTCTTGTTCTTCTTGTTGTTGCTCATTTTTGTGTCGTTGCAGCTCGTGTGGGAGGTTGTTTTAAAGGGTATATGTTTTGTAAATACTCCCTAATGTTCTTAATATCAATCCTAGGTGATTTCAAGCCTTCTAAAGTGATTCTAGTGCCGAAAAACACTAATTGATCGCTAGTTTCATTTTTTTGTTGTTGTGGCAGCATTGGAGGGATATTTCTTGGAAATTTAAGGTCAAATTGGAGTTGTTCTTTCTGTATAAAGGTAAGGAACCTCTTACTCTATATGTATTTAAGATTATCCAAGTTGCGGCTAAGCCATTGAAGCTAGAACTTGTGAGATATATATCGAAAGGTTTGGTAGTAGTGTTATTGTTTTGTGGACTGTTTTGCGTTGTTGTTGGGCTGCGTATTTTACTACTATCTTGTGGAGTTTTGGAGGAGGAAGGGTGTGGAGAAACACCATATATATGTAGGTTTATGGGCTGATAGTTATTCGTAACATTTCCAGGTTGTTTGACACGACTACGGTGGTCGTCGTATGTATGGAGTGATTAGGCTGTGTGTGGACTATTTTGGGAGGCTCAATATGTTTATTATTGATGATGTTTGGGCTGTTTGGTGATTGTTTTGAATGGTGTGAGGTCATATATATAGGGGAGGTGTTGTCCGTTTCATCGTAAAATAGGTTGTGGTCGATACATAATAGTTATGACGCTTAAATGATAACGATAGTATCGTTTCTCTTATTGTAGACTAAGGAGTTTTGACAATTGCATAGCTTGAGATTGGGGAAGTATATACAAGGTATGTGAGGCTATCCCTTTCCTTCTTTTGCACGACTCCGATTGCACATAATGTAATGAACGATCTTCCAAGATACTCTACTCTTAGAAGCTAGCAGTACTTACATTGTTTTCCCTCTTATGGAACGATTGGTGTTAATGTTGCTTCTCTTAGTCTTATGTTATCAATGTTGTTGGTACTTCCTAATTCTTATAAGGTTCATAGTGAAGAGTTAGTCCTAATAACGTGTACAGAGGATACCGACCTTACGTCACTCCGAAAGGTTTAAAATGTGATTCCATGAGTCGAGCATGCATTATATATATGTATCTATTTTACTCTACCGAGCCACGCTATAGTTGGCCGGGTACGGCACCTATTGTACAACCACTGATCAGTTGGGTTTTACCGAGCTCCACGTGGCCGGGTACGATTCTACCGAGCCTATTATGGCCGGGTACGATATGATGATGATGATGCCCACATAGGCGAATGCTTTAAAGGTTTATGTATTTATACATATGTATCATGCATTTCATGTAAGTAGCCCTCAGAGGTACTAAGATGTTACAGGTGGTATATTCTTTATCTTTGCTTACATTACTGATCGTATTTATGGTTCCTTGCCTTACATACTCAGTACTTTATTCGTACTGACGTCCTTTTATTTGTGGACGCTGCATGTCGTGCTGCAGGTCCTGATAGACAGACAGGTGCAGCTCCCCACCACAGTAGAATGTCCAGTTCAGCGGTGATTGGCGAGATCCCTTCTCCGGACTTGCCTTGGTCTTGGTATGCAATTTTTGTTATAGACATTATGGGTATGTCGGGGCCCTGTTCCGGCTATGTTGCAACACTTATGTTCTTTTAGAGGCTCATAGACAGGTGTCGACTCATGTATAGTTTGGTATGCCTTGTCGGCTAGTTTTTGTTGTATAGTCTTTCATAGTAGCGTGGTAGCTCATACCTTATATGTAGTTTCTTGATTGTCTGTTCATCCCCTGCTATGTATATTCATGCCGTCATATTTTATTGCTGGTTGACCATGATCTAGGTCTACCATTTATATTAATCTCGTCAGCCCTAAAAGATAATAATGAAGGTTAGATGAAATGTGCGTTGGTGCTCGGCAAGTGTGGTCGGGTGCTAGTCATGGCCCTTCAGTTTGGGTCGTGACAAACTTGGTATCAGAGCAAGTCTGTCCTAGGGGTTGTCTATGAGCCGTGTCTAGTAGAGTCTTGATTATGGATGTGTAGCGCGCCACATTTATAATCAAGAGGCTATATGACATCTAGGGTTGTTACCTTCTTCCTGAATCTAGATCGTGCGTAGAGTTGAGTCGTAAGTGTTCGTCTCTAATATTCACCTTGTTTTTTTCCAGTGATGCCTTCGACTAGGAAGCAAACGATTAGTAGACGGCTTGATATAGCAGCGGGAGAGGGTACCAGTCAGGTGCCCCAAGTCAGAGCAGGACAAAGTGAGGCTCAAAGTGAGATGCCCTCTCATACCTTATCTACTCCATCTCCTCCAGAGGATATTAGAAGGCACCCAGCGCCTCCAGTTCCTCCGTCTGGCACTCCAGACCAGGATATGCGGAGTGTTTTGCAGTTATTGACTAGCTTGGTAGTTGCTCAGGCTCAGAGGCAGAATACAAGTGCTGCTGAGAAACTAGTTAGTACAAGAGTTCGTGATTTTATTAATTTAGACCCTCCAGTGTTTACCGGATCAGACCCCAAGGAGGACCCACAGACTTTTATTGACCAGGTTCATCGTACACTTCGGGTTATGCATGTTAGTGATACAGAGGCAGTAGATTTGGCTTCTTATCGGCTACGGGATTTAGCGGTTCTCTGGTATGATAGTTGGGAGAGATCCAGGGGTCCGAACCCTCCTCCAGCTGTGTGGAAGGAATTTTTCTGAGGCCTTTCTTCGTCACTACATGCCAGTTGAGATACGACGAGCTAGAGCTGATAAGTTCTTGAACCTTAGACAAGGTAATATGAGTGTGCGAGAGTACAGTATGCAGTTTGATTCTTTGGCAAGGTATGCTCCCCATATGGTGGCCGAGATGAGTGATAGGGTGCATATGTTCGTGAATGGGTTGGGACCACATCTGATAAATGAGTGTACGACAGCCTCCTTGGTGGAGGGCATGGATATTTCCTGTATTCAAGCTTATGCCCAGACCCTAGAGGATCGTAAGCGCCAGCAGAGGGCAGTTAGGGAGCAGGATAGGGGCCAGCATAAGAGGGCGATATTTGCAGGGTATTCTGATGACTTCAGAGGCCGCATCAGGCCACAGTTTTCGAGGAGTTCGGCGCCACCTGTAGCTAGTGCTCATCCACAGTTTCAGAGGCCTCGATATGATCGATCCTATTCTGGTCCAGGTCAGAGTTCGCGGGCATCTGGCTCGCAACATCACAGGGATACTAGTCAGATGAGACCCCCAACACCACATTGTGATCAGTGCGGCAAGGCCCACTTTGGACTGTGTCGTCGAGGTTCTGATGCATGCTATTCGTGCGGGCAGCCTGGCCATATGATGCGGGATTGTCCTAATAGAGGAGGTGATGGTATGGCTCAGCCGACTGGATCTGTGTCTGGTTCTTCCTCATCAGTTCGACCTCCAGCACGGGGTTTTCAGCAGTCGACAGGTCGTGGTAGGGGTAGAGGTGCAGTGCCGAGTTCGAGTGGTGCTCAAAATCGAACCTATGCTCTAGTAGGTCGACAGGATCTCGAGTCGTCTCCAGATGTTGTTACAGGTATTATATCTGTGTTTTCTTATGATGTATATGTGTTGATTGATCCGGGATCTACATTATCCTATGTTACACCCTTTGTGGCTAATAAGTTTGGCATTGAACCTGAATTGATAAGTAAACCCCTCGCGGTATCTACTCCGATAGGAGATTCTGTGATTGCTAGAAGGGTATATAGAGGTTGCACTGTGATGATTTGTAGTCGTCAAACCTCGGCAAATTTATTTGAGTTAGAAATGGTTGATTTTGATGTGATAATGGGAATGGACTGGTTGGCCTCATGCTATGCAAATGTTGACTGTCGTACAAAGATGGTTAGGTTCCAATTTCCGGGTGAACCCATCATTGAATGGAAAGGGAACATTGCTACACCGAAAGGTAGGTTTATTTCCTATCTTAAGGCAAGGAAAATGATCTCAAAAGGTTACATTTATCATCTCGTTCGCGTTAGGGATGCGGAGGCGAAACCGCCTAATTTACAATCAATCCCTGTGGTTAACGAATTCCCAGATGTTTTCCCAGATGAACTCCCAGGCCTTCCTCCTGAAAGGGAGATTGAGTTTAGCATTGATGTGTTACCTGACACTCAACCGATCTCTATTCCTCCATACAGAATGGCCCCGGCAGAGTTGCGAGAGTTGAAGGTACAGTTGAAGGACTTGCTGGATAAGGGCTTTATTAGGCCTAGCACTTCACCTTGGGGTGCACCAGTCCTATTCGTGCAGAAGAAAGACGGGTCGTTACGGATGTGTATCGACTATCGACAGTTGAATAAGTCTACTATAAAGAACAAGTATCCACTTCCAAGAATTGATGACCTGTTTGACCAACTCCAGGGTGCCAGGTATTTATCTAAGATTGATTTACGTTCAGGGTATCATCAAGTGAGGGTTAGGGAGAAGGATATTCCAAAGACGGCCTTCCGGACAAGATATGGGCACTTTGAGTTCTTGGTGATGTCGTTCGGGCTAACAAATGCCCCAGCAGCTTTTATGGATCTCATGAATACTATATTCAGGCCCTATCTTGATGTGTTCGTGATTGTATTCATTGATGACATTCTATTGTATTCTCGTTCGGAGGTGGAACATGCGGGCCACTTGCAGATAGTATTACAGACGCTTCAGGATCGTAAGTTATATGCTAAGCTCTCCAAATGTGAATTCTGGCTGAACTCAGTAGCATTCCTTGGCCATGTGATATCTGATGAGGGTATTAGTGTCGACACTCAGAAGATCGATGCAGTAAAGAATTGGCCGAGACCTACAACACCATCAGAAGTCCGCAGCTTCCTAGGGCTAGCAGGATATTATAGGTGGTTTGTAGAAGGATTTTCCTCTATATCATCACCATTGACTAAGTTAACACAAAAAGCTACCAAATTCCAGTGGTCTGACACTTGTGAACGTAGTTTTCAGGAGCTGAAGAATCGATTGACATCTGCACCAGTGCTCACTCTTCCTGAAGGAACAGAAGGTTATGTGGTATATTGTGATGCCTCAGGTATAGGTTTAGGGTGCGTATTGATGCAGCGTGGGAATGTGATTGCTTATGCATCAAGACAATTGAAGAAGCATGAAAAGAATTATCCAACCCATGATTTGGAATTGGCTGCAGTAATATATGCTTTGAAGATATGGCGGCACTACTTATACGGCGTCCATGTTGACATCTACACAGATCACAAGAGTTTACAATACATCTTCAAGCAGAAAGAGTTGAATTTGAGGCAGCGTAGGTGGCTTGAATTATTGAAAGACTACGACGTTGAGATATTGTATCATCCCGGTAAAGCCAATGTTGTGGCAGATGCTCTCAGCCGTAAATCAATGGGAAGCTTAGTACATATTGAGGCAGGTAGATGGGGGTTGATTAAAGAGCTTCATTAGCTAGCCAATATGAGAATCAGATTGTTAGACTCTGATGACGGAGGTGTTACTGTACAGAATACATCAGAATCATCTTTGGTAGCCGAGGTAAAAGCACGACAATATGAAGATCCTATCTTAGTACGATTAAGAGAAAGCATCCAACAGTGTAAAAGTATGGCTTTTGGGATCGGAAAAGACGAGGCACTGGGATACCAGAGCCGATTGTGTGTGCCTAATGTGGCAGGGTTGCGAGAGAAGATTACGAATGAGATTCATCAATCCCGATATTCCATCCATCCCGTCTCGAGAAAGATGTATCATGATGTCAAGGAGCAGTATTGGTGGGATAATATGAAGAAGTCTATTGCAGAATTTATAGCCCAGTGTCCCAATTGTCAACAAGTAAAGATAGAACATCAGAAACCCGGTGGATTGCTTCAAAATATAGAGATTCCGACCTGGAAGTGGGAGGTGATTAATATGGACTTCATTATTGGATTACCTCGCTCTTATCATAAGTTTGACTCCATCTGGGTGATAATTGATCGACTTACAAAATGTGCCCATTTTCTGCCAGTGAAGACAACTTACACGGCTGAAGATTATGCAAAGTTGTATATCAAGGAGATTGTTAGGCTTCATGGTGTGCCCATATCTATTATATCAGACCGAGGAGCTCAATTTACGGCTAACTTTTGGAGGTCTTTCCAGAAGGGTTTAGGCAAACAAGTAAATCTCAGCACTGCATTTCATCCGCAGACTGACGGACAGGCTGAACGTACCATTCAGACACTGGAAGATATGCTACGAGCATGTGTTCTAGATTTTAAGGGGAATTGGGATGATCATCTTCCACTCATAGAATTCGCCTATAACAATAGCTACCATTCCACTATTAAAATGGCCCCATACAAGGCACTATACGGGAGGAGATGTAGATCACCAGTTGGATGGTTCGAAGTCGGTGAAACAGAATTATATGGGCCAGATTTGATTCACCAAGCTATTGAGAAGGTGAAAGTGATACAGGAGCGATTGAGGACGGCACAAGGCAGGCAAAAATCTTATTCTGATGTCCGACGTCGTGATCTAGAGTTTGAGGTTGGTGATTGGGTTTTCCTGAGGATCTCACCAATGAAGGGTATTATGCGTTTTGGGAAGAAAGGTAAGCTGAGTCCAAGGTATATCGGGCCGTATAAAATTCTTCGACGGATTGGACAGGTTGCTTATGAGTTAGAATTGCCATCCGAATTGGAATTTGTCCACCCGGTATTCCATGTATCTATGTTGAGAAAATATATTGGAGACCCTTCTCGAGTCGTCCCTATCAAAGATGTACAAGTTACAGAGGACCTATCATATGAAGAAGTGCCAGTGGCGATATTAGATCGGCAAGTCCGCAAGCTGAGAACAAAAGATGTAGCTTCTGTCAAAGTATTGTGGAGGAACAAAAATATGGAAGAAATGACATGGGAAGTAGAAGAGGAGATGAAGTCTAAATACCCTTACTTATTCCAGAATGAAGATAACAAGGATGCTGGTGGAAGACAGGATACATTGGAAGAAGAAACGGCTTTATGAGGTAAGCAATAATTTGAGAATACTCCTCCCTAATACAAAATGGTGATATGTAAATAATGTAAATATGCATAATGCTTTGTGTAGACTTGTGAAACCATATGTTGGGCTTAATTACTTGCAAGTTTTGCTAGTGACCATTTTATAGGGGAAAATTGATCGGAAATTTCCATTGGAATCCACGATGATTTAAACTCCCCATAAACCCTTACATTCGAGGACGAATGTTCCTAAGGGGGGAGGGTGTTACAACCCATATCCACATGTGTTAGTTCATGCCATATATTAGTTAACATAAATCCAAGAAAGAATTATCTTTGAGATGATAAGAAGTCAATCCTATTGGTCTTAAGTGATACAAGAGTGTATAAGGGTGATTAACCAGTATTAGAAGTTAAACGAATCAAGGATGTTGTAACTCGTATTTTCAGGTAATCTAGCGGTGCTTAATACAATCAAGAGGTCATTTATTAAGGTATTTTAATCATATAATATCCGTATCATAAGTCTTGAAGTCAAACGAGTTATGAAACAAAAGTCGACAAAAGTTGTCGCAACTTAGGTTCATAATTTTACTTAAACATTAGGTCAAATGTTTCTAATCTTTTCTCATAATTTACAAGGAATTACGGGGTTATCTACCCACAAAATTAAAGATCTATGAGTCTAGTTTCCAACTCATTAAACCGTTCATCGATACGATCTCGGAGTAGAGAGATATTCGCGTTTTTCGCGAGACTGCGCCAAGCACCTCTCTATGGGGCCCACTAAGTCGGTTTAAGATATTTGGACCTATATAGGATGACTACAACCCGTTTTTAGTCATTTATTTTCACTATTTTCAGAACTTAGAACCCTAGGAATATCCTCTCAAGGTTCTCTCAAGATTCAAGACCCAAAAAAAGGGCAAACAACACAAATCAAGTGTCGGGAATTCCGTGGCGCTAGTAAATCTCTTGTTCTTCTTGTTGTTGCTCATTTTTGTGTCGTTCCAGCTCGTGTGGGAGGTTGTTTTAAAGGGTATATGTTCTGTAAATACTCCCTAATGTTCTTAATATCAATCCTAGGTGATTTCAAGCCTTCTAAAGTGATTCTAGTGCCGAAAAACACTAATTGATCGCTAGTTTCATTTTTTTGTTGTTGTGGCAGCATTGGAGGGATATTTCTTGGAAATTTAAGGTCAAATTGGAGTTGTTCTTTCTGTATAAAGGTAAGGAACCTCTTACTCTATATGTATTTAAGATTATCCAAGTTGCGGCTAAGCCATTGAAGCTAGAACTTGTGAGATATATATCGAAAGGTTTGGTAGTAGTGTTATTGTTTTGTGGACTGTTTTGCGTTGTTGTTGGGCTGCGTATTTTACTACTATCTTGTGGAGTTTTGGAGGAGGAAGGGTGTGGAGAAACACCATATATATGTAGGTTTATGGGCTGATAGTTATTCGTAATATTTCCAGGTTGTTTGACACGACTACGGTGGTCGTCGTATGTATGGAGTGATTAGGCTGTGTGTGGACTATTTTGGGAGGCTCAATATGTTTTTTATTGATGATGTTTGGGCTGTTTGGTGATTGTTTTGAATGGTGTGAGGTCATATATATAGGGGAGATGCTGTCCGTTTCATCGTAAAATAGGTTGTGGTCGATACATAATAGTTATGATGCTTAAATGATAACGATAGTATCGTTTCTCTTATTGTAGACTAAGGAGTTTTGACAATTGCATAGCTTGAGATTGGGGAAGTATATACAAGGTATGTGAGGCTATCCCTTTCCTTCTTTTGCACGACTCCGATTGAACATAATGTAATGAACGATCTTCCAAGATACTCTACTCTTAGAAGCTAGCAGTACTTACATTGTTTTCCCTCTTATGGAACGATTGATGTTAATGTTGCTTCTCTTAGTCTTATGTTATCAATGTTGTTGGTACTTCCTAATTCTTATAAGGTTCATAGTGAAGAGTTAGTCCTAATAACGTGTACAGAGGATACCGACCTTACGTCACTCCGAAAGGTTTAAAATGTGATTCCATGAGTCGAGCATGCATTATATATATGTATCTATTTTACTCTACCGAGCCACGCTATAGTTGGCCGGGTACGGCACCTATTGTGCAACCACTGATCAGTTGGGTTTTACCGAGCTCCACGTGGCCGGGTACGATTCTACCGAGCCTATTATGGCCGGGTACGATATGATGATGATGATGCCCACAGAGGCGAATGCTTTAAAGGTTTATGTATTTATACATATGTATCATGCATTTCATGTAAGTTGCCCTCAGAGGTACTAAGATGTTACAGGTGGTATATTCTTTATCTTTGCTTACATTACTGATCGTATTTATGGTTCCTTGCCTTACATACTCAGTACTTTATTCGTACTGACGTCCTTTTATTTGTGGACGTTGCATGTCGTGCTGCAGGTCCTGATAGACAGACAGGTGCAGCTCCCCCACCACAGTAGACTGTCCAGTTCAGCGGTGATTGGCGAGATCCCTTCTCCGGACTTGCCTTGGTCTTGGTATGCAATTTTTGTTATAGACATTATGGGTATGTCGGGGCCCTGTTCCGGCTATGTTGCAACACTTATGTTCTTTTAGAGGCTCATAGACAGGTGTCGGCTCATGTATAGTTTGGTATGCCTTGTCGGCTAGTTTTTGTTGTATAGTCTTTCATAGTAGCGTGGTAGCTCATACCTTATATGTAGTTTCTTGATTGTCTGGTCATCCCCTGCTATGTATATTCATGTCGTCATATTTTATTGCTGGTTGACCATGATCTAGGTCTACCATTTATATTAATCTCGTCAGCCCTAAAAGATAATAATGAAGGTTAGATGAAATGTGCGTTGGTGCTCGGCAAGTGTGGTCGGGTGCTAGTCATGGCCCTTCAGTTTGGGTCGTGACAAATTCCCTCTTACAAGATTAGAAATGAGACTTAACTCGCTCCAAAGTGTTCTTCCAATACCAAGATTGAGCCCAAACCCTCAATTTGGAGCCGAACGATCCAAAACTAGTTAAATGAGGTAGGAACTAGTCAATATATGCTCAAAAGATTGTATTCTAGCTATTTAAGAAATTTCCCAACTCTTAACACAAGTTTCCTAAAATTCGACCCCGGGCCCACGTGCCTAGATTCCAAAATTTTTCGAAGAAAGTTGTTCTGTATAACCTAAGGATCAATAGTATATGATTTATAATTCATTTCATAGCAAATTTCGTGGTCAAATCTAACTTTTATCAAAACCCTAGGTTTTGCTCTAACCCCATGATTTTACCTTAATCCTAATGTTTAGTCTACCTAAGACACAAGTGTTATACTAGGAATAGGTGGGATGAACTTACCTCAAGAAGCTAGGTGGAAGTCTTCTCTCAAAAGCTCCAAAATCGCCCAATTGAGGAGTGAAAAGTGGCAAAAATGATTTAGAACCCGTATTAAATGAAGCTCACTACTTCAGCGATTTCCGAATATGTGGTCAGGGGACCACATCTGCGGTCCTGCTTCTACGAGGAAGAGACCGCATCTGCGAAATTGGCCAAGCGGGTTGGGAGCGCTTCTACGGTCTTGAAGCCGCTTCTGCCGAGCCGCTTCTGCATTTTTAGGCGTGGCCTGCCTTGGCCGCATCTGCGAGAGGACGACTGCTTTTGCGGTCTCGCACTTGGGGCTGACCAGCCGCAGGTGTGGTTATGACAGATAGCAGATGCTTCATCCCTTTTTAACTTTTCCAACTTCACTCGAGCCTCATCCGATTGACGCTCGGGGCTCCCGAGCCCCGCTCGAACATACCTACAAGTCTGAAATCATGAAACAGACCCGCTCGAACCTTTAGAACACCCGAAACAACTCTAAATCTATGAATCACCCCCTAAAACTAATTGAATTAAACTTATGAACTTCAAGTTCTTAAATTCACTTCTAACGTGCCAAAATGTACTTATACTACTCAGATTGACACCAAATTTGGCGGGCAAGTCTTAAATGTTATATTGGACTTGTACTAGGCTCTGGAACCAACATACGAGCCTGATACCAACGTGATCAATCATTAACTAGTTTCTTTAAATCCTTATAATTTCAGTTTAATAATTTCTAATAAAAATTTATTACTCGGGCTAGGGAACTCAGAATTCGATTCCGGGCATACGCCCAGGTCCCATATTTTTCTACGGACCCTCCGGGACCGTCAAAACATGTGTTCGTGTCCCTTTGCTAAAAATGTTGACCAAAGTCAATCTTAGTCTCTTAAGAAAATCTTAAGAAATCAAATGAGCATATTTCAACTCAAACTCTTCCAATTCCCGAACTAACCATCCCCGCAGGTCATGAATTAGTTAAAGCAAGCGCGGGAAGTTTTATTTAGGGGGACGAGGTTCTAAAAGAAAAACGACCAGTCGGGTCGTTAAGGTGTGCTGCAACTTATATATGTTATTTGCTGTTGTTGATCTTATTACGGTGAAATAAGGGAGGATTCTGTGTTGTACGGTGGGATCGGGTTACGCGTCGCAACAACCTATGTGTTTCTATTTCCTTGAGCTATGTTGGTTTTCAGTATTCTCATGTGAAATATTAAGGATTGGTAATTCCAGACGATACTGGCTTATGAGTAGAGACTATAGTTATTATTTGTAGTTGACTTTCTTATCCTGTTTCGTATTTCCTTTTTATGCCTTTATTATATATTGCGCACAGATTGTAGTGTGAGTGACCTGCCTTAGCCTCGTCACTACTCCGTCGAGGTTAGGCTCGGCACTTACAGAGTACATGGGGTTGGTTGAACTCATACTACGCTCTTCACTTTTTGTGCAGATTTTGGAGTCGGTCCCAGCGGCAGTTATTAGTGAGCTTGGATCGGACAGCTTGCAGAGACTTAAGGTACAGTTGCTCACCGCCCGCAGCTCCTGGAGTCCCCTTCCTTTTTTTTTTATTTTGTTGTGTATTTTCATTCAGACGACTTTGTATTTATTTCAGACCCTTGTATGTACTATTCTAGTAGCTCGTGCGTTTGTGACATCGGATTCAGGGATGTATAAAATTCTGCATTATTACTTTGGTTTATTTCAGTTATTTCTGCTCTTCCCCAATATCTAGCTTAAACTGTTAAAGATGGATAAGTTGTTCTAATGTTGGCTTACCTAGCAAGTGAAATGTTAGGTTCCATCACTGTCCCAACGGTGGGAATTTCTGACCGTGACAGACTAGGATTAGGATTACTAGAACTAGCATCATCCTTACTCAAAACTTTTAACAAGTTTTTATTATTTTAATAGCCAGTTTTAATAATAAATAATTAAATAAAAATAAATAGCAACACAAATATAACAAAAGTAAATGTGAAAATTAATAAAAGTTGAAATAAATGTACCAAACACCAACGTATAATTGATATTGATGGAAGAAAATTGCTTCATCTAGGAGTGTTATGGCCAAAAAAAAATAATACATCACCTATTGATGCTTGAAAAATTATAGCAAAATAAGAGAATGGTAGAACGTTAATTGCAATTTGATATAGAGAGAGATAGTGAATTAGAGAGATAGGAGAGTTTTGTGTAAAATTTAAAAGAATGAAATGGGCTATATATAGTTTTAAATAGGGTCAAAGTATATTTTAACAAACTTAGGATTTAAGAATATAAATTATGGGACAGGGAGTGTTACGGGCTAGGGAGGAAAAATTAGCCGTTTTTGGCCGTTGCCAACGACTATTTTTAAATAATAATCATTGGCTAACGGTCCAGAAATAGCTGCCTTCAAAAATAAAATAAATACATTAGGGGTACCGATTCGGTTCTGGAAAGGTACCTTAAAGGTAACAATTGGACCGGTTCTACCAGTACTTTTTTCAAATACCTTCCAGTCCCCATTTTCTTTACCTAAATCCCCATGCCTACCCCAAATCAGACCAGTACGGAGCGATACCGGTACTGGACCGAATCGATTTCGGGTACTCTTCTCTCCTTAAACATCCCTAGGTTTAACTTTCCAATGTCCAGAATACACTAATTATATTAACTTCATACGCACCATAGAAAGTGTGGCACTAGCCACAAAAGAGGACTCCATCCCTATTTTCAAGGGCTCGAACCAATATATGCGAGTTTCGAATCACTAATATGACAGAATCCCAAAATTAACTCAACTTATTGAATAATCAATTAGATTTTGGAGTAATTACACTATGTTTGGACTTCTAAGAATTTTAAGTTAACTTCACTTAGGGGTCGTTTGATATGCGAACTAAATTATCCTGGGATAATAGTCCCGGAATTATAATTTTTTAACTGAATTTATCGCACTTGAGAGGTGGGATAAAATAATCTCAAGTTTGATGGGATAAAACGGGATAAGGTAGGATATCTAAGAGTAAACCTGAAATTAAATATTTATTATGGTTGGTTGGCGGTAGAAATTTATCCTAGAATAAATTTAGAGGGTGTTTGGATTGACTTTTAAGCTGGTAAAATCAACTTTTAAGCTCTTTTAATTTTTTTTCCGTGTTTGAAAAAGTTAAAAAGTGATTAAAATAAGTTAAAAACTGCTTTAAACAAGTCAAAAGTAATAGGCTGGGCAACCACAACTTATTACTTTCTGTCTTAAAAGCTATTTTTGCTGAAAAACTACTTTTTAAGCAAATCCAAACGGACTCTTATACTGTCAACCAAATAAAATTTAAATTTAATATCACACTTTATTCTACCTTATTTCGTGTATCAAATGACCCCTTAGTTACTTACTTTGGACCTCATTTGATAGGCTTAAACTGACGAAATGAGGCTTTACTTGAAAATACGTATAGGGCGACTCATAATAGGCTGCCCGACTAGGTACTTTTAGTAAAAATTGCAGTTGCGCCCTATTTGGTCACCCTTATCTAACCTGTACCCATTTTTTATTTTTTATTTTTAACTTATACCTACTGTTTAAACAACTTCATGCCTTTTCTCCTATTTCTTTTTCTTCTTCTTCTTCGGGTAACAGTGATTTTATATGGTGTTTGTGAACATATTTTAAGGTAGTTTATGATATTTTACAGTGTTGAGCTGTTGTGACGCTTTATTTTTTAATTATTGTTTAGGGTTTCTTCTTTTTCTTTTTCTTAATTGCAAAATGGGTTCGTTAGATTTATTGTTGTTTTGACAAATTGATGATTGGAGTTTGTTCTTAATGATATTTGGAGGTTAAGTTTCAAATTTGAGTTTATTTGGAGTAGATTTAAGAATCTATATTGGATTGTTAAAATTCGAAGAACAAATTTTTATTTCTAAGCAATTTGCACTCCAGTCTTATTTGGCCTTAAGTGCATGAAAATATTGGTTGCACTTTAGACCTTTTGGCCTTAGGTGCATCTGAAGTGTAATTTTTTTACTTCAGACTTATTTGACTTATTTGTAGGAAAATATTTGTTTCACTTCAGACCTTTTTGTCTTAAGTGTATCGGAAGCGTAATTGTTTACCTCAGACTTATTGACCTTAAGCTCATGAAACCATTGGTTGCACTTTAGACCTATTTGGCCTTAAATGCATCTGAAGTGTAATTTTTTTTCTTCAGACTAATTTTTTGTGTGACTTCAGACCTGATAAATCTGAAGTTGATCGTAAAGTAGGTAGACTAGCAAATGTTTTTGCAAAGTGGGTAAAGGTACGATTGTGACCGTAAAACTAGGTATAGATGCAAAAGCCCTATATTTATACACGGTAGGATTCCCACAAAATAGTATTTATAGTAATGTTACCATATTTGGATCACTTCAATAATAATACATTTTATTACAAATGTAGCATATTTGAACAAACTTAATATTTAAAAGTAACTCATTTATTCTCTAACCCTTCCTTAAAACAAAGGATTATGTTTAAATTCTTAATATCTTATTTCTCTTTCTCTCTCATATCACTCTACCATTGACTCTCCCTCTTAGGGATTGTAATGGCGAAGGGCAGAGCTAGGAGGGGGAGGGGCAGGGTGAAAGCTTAGCTGGGTAGGGCAGGGCGATGCTTAAATGGGGCGGGGTAGGGGCAGGGTGGGCCTGATATTCAATTTTTTTTAAAATGTTAATGGGTAGGGCATGGATGGGTTGCTGAGATGAAGTCTGAAGTGTTAATTGTTGCTTAGGGTAAAGATGTCACGACCCTAAACTCAGACCCGGTCGTGATAGCACCTCTTGTGAAGACAAGGCCAGCTGACACTTTTCCATTTTAGTTTTTAAGTAATTAAACAATAAGAATTAAGTCTAAATCGTAATAAATAATCCAAAATAAGCAGTAAACAATATAGATTACGGAAAATAACCCCAACACAGCCCGATATCGGGGTGTCACTAGTCATGAGCATCTATCAACACACTACAAGTCTGAAATGCCTACCAAACTATTACAAAACAATTGAAAAAGAGATAGAAATGAGATAAAGGGGAGAAACACGGGATTGCGGACGCCAAGCAGCTACCTCGTAAACTCCGAAGTCTGCCGGGAGCTCTCAACTCGCGCTAGCAGAATCAGCAACACCTGAATCTGCACACGGGGTGTAGGAAGTAAAGTGAGTACTCCAACTCAGTGAGTAATAATCATAAATAAAGACTGAAAGAAAGAAATCACGTAAGGCATATTACATGCTATAATGAAGAAGTAAAAGCCAGTAAAACGGTGAATCAGTAAAGATATGTAAAAATCATTTCAGTTTAGTTTAAACTTCATACAAGGCCTTTTTAACATTTAAACAGGTAAATGGCAGGCAGTAAGAAATATAAACACATAAAGGTTTGCCCCTCGGGCACAATGTCAACAAATCCGCCCCTCAGGCAATATCTCAGAACAATACCAACACCTCGAGCTATATCTCACATCACAATGGGTACCCGTGTTCATTGGGGGTGTCCAGACTCCTAGAGGGGCCCCTTACAGCCCAAGCACAGTATCAAGCCATCTCGTGGCATTATCAGTGGGCTCTCGGCCTTATATTAACAAGCTACCTCGTGGCGTAAATATCTTAGGCCTTCGGCCTCATAATCAAAATCAGTGCTTCCTCACAATATAGGCCCTCGGCCTTACTCAGTCAAAATCCTCACAAGCCACTCGGGAAATAGTAAAATTTGATTCTCTGCCCAAAATATCGTTTAAAAGATCATTTAAGTGTTAAAACAGAGTAAACATGGCTGAGTTATGAAAATAGTGGAGTATAATATGACTGAGTTCAAGTATAAAGTTAAAACAGTGAGGAAATATCAATAAAAATCCCATAAGGGTTCAAATATGCGGTAAAATAGTCATTCTGAATGGACTAAGGCACACTCCCCAACAGTGCACGACCCCACGCTCGTCATTAAGCATGTGCGTCACCTCAATATAGCACAACGATGTGCAATCCGGGGTTTCATACCCTCAGGACATCATTTACAATCATTACTCACCTCAATCCGGTCAAATCTCTAGCCCGCGACGCCTTTGCCCCTTGAATCGGCCTCCACTCACGTATAATCTATCCAAAATCAGAACAATGACATCAAAATATGCTAAGGGAACGAAGCCCAAGCGAAAATAATCAATTTACGGTACAAATCCCGAAATTAACAAAACCCAACCCCAGGCCCACATCTCGAATTCCGGTAAAAATCACATCAATGGATTCCTTATCACTTCTTGAGTTCATACATATCAAAAGCATCAAAATCCATCCACACACGACCCATCAAAACCCAAATTCTAGGTCTTCAATTCAAGCCCTAGTTCTTCAATTTTAGGCTTAATTTCCATGATTAATTAGGTATATTTCACATTAGAATCGAGTTTTAAGTCCATGAATCTTACCTTCAAGTGATTTCCCTTGAATCCCTCTTTAATCCTCTTCAAAAAGCTCCAAAAACGCTCAACAATGGTGGAAATAAATCCCAAAATCGCGGACAAGACGACTATTTAAAAAACTTTGACCCAAAATTCCTCTTCGTGATCGTGACCTGCCCATCGAGAACACGATGGCTCCTCAGCTTGACCCTTCGCGATCGCACTACCTCTCTCGCGAATACGATGAATAAAACACCTCAAGCCCAGCTGACCAAATTCCTCTACGCGAACGCGGAGCTTCCTTCGCGAATGCGATGCCCAAACACTCAGCCCTTCGAGAACGCAGAGCCTTCCTCACGAACGCGAAGGTTTAAATCCCATCTTTCACTAACTAACCCTTCGCGATCATGAGGACCCACTCGCGAACTCGAACGTCTAAATTCTCTGCAACACACAACAGTTTTTCTGCAATTCCAAATAACATGAAATGTTTCGATTGACCACCCGAAACTCACCCGAGGCCCCCGGGACCTCAACCAAACATGCCAACATATCTCATAACCTCATTCAAACTTGTTCCAACCTTAGGAATGCTCAAAACAACATCAAAACACAAAATTCGCATCGGATTCAAGCCTAAGAATTCCAAAATATTCTAAATTACGTTTTTGATAAAAAAACCCAACCAAACCAAGTTCGAATGACATGAAATTTTGTACAAACATCCCAAATGACACAACATAACTACTGCAACTCTCGGAATTCCATTCCGATCCCTATATAAAAATCTCACCTATCAACCGAAAATCGCCAAAATCCAATTTCGCCAATTGAAGCCTAAATCTACTCCGGACCTCCAAAACTCATTCTGATCACGCTCTTAAGTCCCAAATCACCTCCCAAAGCTATCTGATCCATCAGAACTCACATCCGAGCCCTCTAACACATAATTCAACATCCAGTTGACTTTTCCAACTTAAGCTTCCTCAAAAGAGACTAAGTATCTCAAACCTTACCAAATCCTTTCTGAACCCAAGACAACCAACCCGATCACATATAGAACCTATATACAAAGCAATAAGAAGAAGAAATGGGGGAAACAGAGCGGTAACTCATGAGATGACTGGCCGGGTCATCACATCCTCCCCAACTTAAACAAACGTTCGTCCTCGAACGAGTCAAGAAACAAACCTAAAGCCTCAAACAGGTGAGGATATCTGCTGTGCATCTCCCGCTCGGTCTCCCAGGTAGCCTGCTCTACGGGCCGACCTCTCCACTGCACTTTTACTGAAATTATATCCTTTGATCTTAACTTTCGAATCTGATGCTCCAAAATAGCCGCTGGCTCCACATCATAGGTCAAATCACCATCTAACTGAACGGTGATGAAATCTCGAACATAAGATGGATCCCCAATATACTTCTGGAGCATAGAAACATGAAATACCAGATGCACACTCGACAAGCTGAGTGGCAAAGCAAGATCATAAGCCACCTCCCCAATCCTCCGAAGCACCTCAAAAGGCCTAATGAACCGAGGACTCAATTTAACTTTCTTCCCAAATCTCATAACACCCTTCATGGGCAAAACCTTCAACAAAACCTTCTCGTCAACCATGTAGGACACATCTCGAACATTCCTGTCAGCATAACTCTTCTGCCTCGACTACGCTGTATGAAGCCTCTCCTGAATAGCCTTCACCTTTTCTAAAGCATCCTGCACCAAGTCTATCCCCAATAGCCTAGCCTCACCTGGCCCGAACCAACCAATTAGAGATCTACACCGCCTCTCATACAAGTCCTCATATGGAGCCATTTGAATACTCGATTGGTAGTTGTTGTTGTAAGCAAACTTTGCAAGCGGTAGAAACTGATCCCATGACCCTCCAAAATCCATCACACAAGCACGCAACATGTCCTATAATATCTATATAGTGCGCTTGGACTGCCCATCCATCTAAGGGTGTAAAGTCGTACTCAACTCAACCTGAGTACACAACTCTCACTGCACCGACCTCCAAAACTGTGAAGTAAACTGAGTGCCCCTATCTGAGATGATGGAAACTGGGACACCATGCAAATGAACAATCTCTCCAATATAGATCTCTGCCAATCGCTCTGAAGAATAGGTAGTACACACAGGAATGATGTGTGCGGACTTGGTAAACCGATCCACAATCACCCAAATAGCATCGAACTTCCTCAAAGTTCGTGGAAGTCCAACTACAAAGTCCATAATGATCCTCTCCCACTTCCACTTTGGAATATCCATCCGCTGAAGCAAGCCACCCGGTCTGTGATGCTCATATTTCACCTGCTGACAATTGAGACACCGAGCTACAAATTCCTCAATGTATTTCATCATTCTCTTCCACCAATAATGTTGCCTTAAATCTTGATACATCTTCGTGGCCCCGGATGAATGGAATATCGTGAGCTAGGGGCCTCCTCCAGAATCAATCCCGAAGCCCATCCATATTGGGAACACAAATCCGGCCCTGCATCCTCAACACCCCATCATTGCCAATGGTCACATCTCTGGCATCATCATGCTGAACTCTGTCCTTAAGGACAAGAAAATGCAGATCATCATACTGGTGCTCTTTGATGCGATCATATAAGGAAGACCGAGAAACCACAAAAGCCAATACCCGACAGGGCTCCAAAATATCCAACCTCACGAACCGATTGGCCAAGGCCTGAACATCACCTGCAAGAGGTCTCTCCCCAACTAGAATATATGCCAAACTCCCCATACTCACCACCTTTCAGCTCAAAGCAACGACCACCACATGATGCCTTTCCTGGATGATACAATCTAGTGATATCATAATCTTTTAGCAACTCCAACCATCTCTGCTACCTCAAATTAAGATCCTTCTGCTTAAACAAGTGCCGGAGGCTAAGATGATCAGTAAATACCTCACAAAACACACCATACAAGTAATGCCTCCAAATTTTCAACACGTGAACTATGAAAGCCAATTCCAAATCATGGACGTGGTAGTTCTTCTCTTGGGGATTTAACCGACGAGAAGCATACACAATAACTCTACCTTCCTGTATTAATACACAACCAATACCAACTTTCGAAGTATCGCAATACACGGTATATGAACCAGAAGCTGATAGCAAAACTAACATTGGAGATATAGCCAAGGCTGTCTTAAACTTCTGAAAGCTCTCCTCACACTCATTTGGCCACACAAATAAAGCACCCTTCTCAGTCAACTTGGTCAAAGGCGATGCGATAGACGAGAATCCCTGAACAAACTGGTGATAATAGCCTGCCAAACAAGAAAGTTGAGAATCTCTATGGCTGAGAACGGTCTGGGCCAACTCTAAACCGCCTCTATCTTCTTTGGATCAACCTGAATACCCTCATTGGACACCACGTGCCCCAAGAAAGCCACTGAACTGAGCCAAAACCCACACTTGGAGAATTTTGCATAAAGCTTCTCCTCCCTTAATCTCTGCAACACAACTCTCAAATGCTCTGCGTGCTCCTCCGGACTACGTGAATACACCAGAATATCATCAATGAAGACTATGAAAAACAACTCGAGATAAGGTCGGAACAAGCTGTTCATCAAATGCATGAACGCTGCTGGGGCATTGGTCAACTCAAAAGGTATCACCAAGAACTTAAAATGACCATATCGGGTCCTGAAAGTTGTCTTAAGAATATCTAAGTCCCTGATCTTCAACTGGTGATAACCTGAATGGAGATCAATCTTGGTAAACACTCTCGCTCCCTGAAGCTGGTCGAATAAATCATCAATGCGAGGCAAAAGATACTTGTTCTTAAATGTTACTTTGTTCAATTGCCTATAATCAATGCACATCCTCATAGTGCCATCCTTCCTTTTCACAAATAGAACTGGCGCACCCCAAGATGACACACTAGGCCGAATGAACCCCTTATCAAGGAGTTCTTAAAACTACTCCTTTAACTCCTTCAACTCCGCTGGTGCCATACGATATGACATAATAGAAATGGACTGAGTGCCCAACACCAGATCAATACCAAAATAAATATCCCTGTCCGGTGGCATGCTATGTAGGTCTATGGGAAACACATCAGGAAAATCCCTCACAACATGAACAGAATCAATATTGGGAGTCTCAGCACCGACATCCCTCACAAAGGCTAGATACGAAAGACAACCCTACCCAACCATATGCTGGGCCCTCAAGAATGAGATCACTCTACTGGGAACACAATCAGTCATACCTCGCCACCCAATCCGTGGCACACCCGGTATAGCCAATATGACTGTCTTGGCATGACAGTCCAGAATAGCACGATACAGAGATAGCCAATCCATGCCTAAAATGACATTGAAATCCACCATACACAATAATAAAAGATCCACTCGGGTCTCCAGACCCCCAATAGTCACCACACACGACCAATACATATGGTCTACAATAATAGTATCACCCACCAGGGTAGATACATGAACAGGTGAAGCAAGAGACTCACAAGGCGTACCCAAATAACGAGTAAAGTATGATGGCACATAAGAAAAGCTGGAACCGGGATCAAATAATACATAAGTATCTCTGTTGCAGACTGAGACAATACCTATGATGACAACATCGGAAGCAATAGCATCGGGTGTAGCTGGAAGTGCATAGAAACGGGCCTGACCGCCACCTAATTGACCTCCCCTTCTGGAGCGACCCCTAGATGACTGACCTCCATCCCTAGCTGGCTGGGCGGGTGGTGGTGAAGTAACTGGCGCAGAAGTCGATGGCTGACTCCTCTGTTGAGATGGACCTGCAAAATGACGAGGGCACTGCCTCCACATATGACCCATCTCTCCACACTCATAATAACTCCCATGTGCTGGAGAAGGGGACTGAAGGGAACCCCTCGCATAGGAGTGACTAGCAGATGTACCTAGCGTGGAAGAGCCCTGAACTGATGGAGTACGGGATGAACTCTAAGTTGGAAAGGCACTAAGTAATGACTGGCCCTGATGAGAACGGTGTGAACCATGACCCGATGACGCCCCACAATAACCTGAGCAAGCTAGCTGAGCATGCCTGAATGGACGGACTCTGCCGTGCTGAAACTAACCTCTCGAATGAGCACAACTATAACTACTAGATCCTCGAGACCTCTTGGCCTCCCTCTCCTCTCACTTCTGGCAATGAATAGACTCAATCTCACGAGCAATGTCCACAACCTAGTTAAAGGTAGCACCAGTCACCCTCTCCCTAGTCCTGAGAATATGAAGCTGGTAAGTGAGGCCATCAACAAACCTCCTAATCCTTTCCCTATCTGTCAGACCCAACCAAATTGCATGACGAGCTAACTTAAAGAACCTCATCTCATACTGCATCATAGCCATCTCTCACTAAAGTAACCACTCAAACTGCCTGCGCAGCTCCTCTCTATGATATTGTGACACATACTTCTCTAAAAAGAGAACAGAGAACTACTTCCAGGTAAGGGGTGCTGCACCAATAGTCCTACACCTCTCAAAAGCCTCCCACCAAGTGAAGGCAGCTCCAGAAAATTGATAAGTAGTGAAAATGACCCCGTTGGTCTCCAAAATACCCGGTGTATGAAGCATCCTCTAACACTTATCCAAGAAACCATGGGCTTCCTCGCCCTCTGTACCACTGAAGGTCGGAAGCTGAAGTGTACCAAACCTCTCCAACCTATGCTGCTCGTCCTCTGGCATGGCAGGAACTACATAGTCCTGAGCAGCTGCAACTGGCTGGGCTGGATGTGCCCCCGATGTTTGAAGTCCCTGCAGGACTTGCTCAGGTATGCGAGCGGCGAGAGTCTGAGTGCCTCCCCCGGCCTGAGAAGTAGCTGCGGCCGTAGTAGCTGAGACCGCCTAAGCTAGGCTAGTGCAAACTAATAGGATCTGAGCCAAGGCCTCCTGAAGACCCGGAATCACAATAGGCATAGTTGGTGCCTGAGCTGGTACTGCTGGAGCATCTATAACTGGGACCTGATCCTGTGCTGGGGTACCTCCTGAACTCCGAAATCTACCGGGAGCTCTCAACTCACGCTAGCAGGCTCAGCAATGCCTGAATTTGCAACGGGGTGCAGGGAGTAAAGTGAGTACTCCAACTCAGTGAGTAATAATCATAAATAAAGACTGAAAGCAAGAAATCATGTAAGGCTTTTTTAACATTTAAGCAAGTAAATGGGAGGCTATAAGAAAGATAAACACATAAAGGTTCGCCCCTTGGGAAAAATGTCAACAAATTCGTCCCTCGGGTAATATCTCAGAACAATACCATCCCCCCGGGCTATATCTCACATCACAATGGGTACCCGCACTCACTGGGGGTGTGCATACTCCTGAAGGGGCCCCTTATGGCCCAAGCACAATATCAAGCCATCTCATGGCATCATCACTAGGCTCTCGGCCTCATATCAACAAGCCACCTCATAGCGTACATATCTCAGGCCCTCGGCCTCATAATCATAATCAGTGTTTCCTCACAACATAGGCCTTCAGCCTTACTCAGTAAAAATCCTCACAAGCCACTCAGGCAATAGTAAAACATGATTCTCATCACAAAATATCATTTAAAAGATCATTTAAGTGTTAAAACAGAGTAAACATGGCTGATTTATGAAAACTGTGGAATATAACATGACTGAGTTCAAGTATAAAGTTAAAACAGTGAGGAAATATCAATAAAAATCACCTAAGGGTTCAAATAGTTGGCACGAGGCCCAAATATGGAGTTCAGCCCAAAACATGATGTTCACAAATAGATTTCAGTCAAATACGCGGTATAATAGTCATTCGGGACGGACAAAGTCACAATCCCTAACAGTGCACGACCCCACGCTCATCATCAAGCGTGCGCATCACCTCAATATAGCAAAATGATGTGCAATCCGGGGTTTCATACCCTTAGGACATCATATACAAACATTACTCACCTCATTCCGGTCAAATCTCTACCATGTGACGCCTTTGCCCCTCAAATCTGCCTCCACTCGCGTCGAATCTATCCAAAATCAGAACCATGACGTCAAAATATGCTAAGGGAATGAAGCCCAAGCAAAAATAATCAATTTACGACACAAATCCCGAAATTACCAAAACTCGACCTCCTGGCCACATCTCGAATTCCAGTAAAAATCACATCAATGGAGTCCTTACCACTCCCCGAGTTCATACATACCAAAAGCATCAAAATCCATCCACAAACGACCCCTCAAAACCCGAATTCTAGGTCTCCAATTTCAAGCCCTAGTTCTTCAATTTTAGGCTTAATTTCCATGATTAATTAGGTAGATTTCACATTAGAATCGAGTTTTAAGTCCATGAATCTTACCTCCAAGTGATTCCCCTTGAATCCCTCTTTAATTCTCTTCAAAAAGCTCCAAAAACTCTCAACAATGGTGGAAATAAGCCCCAAAATCACGGACAAGACAATTATTTAAATATTCTTCCCAGGCCTCATTTCCTTCTTCACGAATACGATCAACGCCTCGCGTTCGCGAAGCACAAAATAGGTTAGACCCAAAATTCCTCTTTGCGATTGCGACCTGCCTATCGCGAACGCAATGGCTCCTCAGCTTGACCCTTCGCGATCGCGCTACCTCTCTCGCGAAAGTGATGAATAAAACACATCAAGCCCAGCTGACCAAATTCCTCTACACGAATGCGGAGCTTCCCTCGCGAACGTGATGCCTAAAAACTCATCCCTTCGCGAACGCGGAGCCTTCCTCACGAACGCGAAGCCTTAAATCCCAGCCTTAACCAACTAACCCTTTGCGAACGCGAGTACCCACTCGCTAACGCGAAGGTCTAAATTCTCTGCAACACACAACAATTTTTTTGCAATTCCAAATAACATGAAATGGTCCGATTAACCACCCGAAACTCACCTGAGGCCCCCGGGACCTCAACCAAACATGAGAACATATCTCATAACCTCATTCAAACTTTTCCCAACCTTAGGAATGCTCAAAACAACATCAAAACACCAAATTTGCATCGGATTCAAGCCTAAGAATTCAAAAATCTTCTAAATTATGCTTTAGATCAAAACCCAACCAAACAACATCTGAATGACCTGAAAGTTTGCACACACATCCCAAATGACACAATAGAACTAGTGCAACTCTCAAAATTTTATTCCGACCCCTATATCAAAATCTCACCTATCAACCGGAAATCGCCAAAAATTCAATTTTGCCAATTCAAGCCTAAATCTACCCCGGACCTTAAAACTCATTCCGATCACGCTCCTAAGTCCCAAATAACCTCCTGAAGCTATCCGAACTGTCGAAACTCACATCCGAGTCCTCTATCACATAAGTCAACATCCGGTTGACTTTTCCAACTTAAGCTTCCTAAAAAAGACTAAGTGTCTCAAACCTTACTAAATCCTTTCTGAACCCGAGCCAACCAACTTAATCACATATAAAACCGATAGACAAAGCAATAAGAAGTAGAAATAGGGGAAACGGAGCGATAACTCATGAGACGACTGGCCGGTTCGTCATAGGTTCGTGTTTGTGATGGAGCTACAAGCTTCGATTTTAACCAGGCATTTACGCTTTTAAGTTATGTCCAAGTTAGTAGAAACCTGTAATGAACCGACCGATCATTTCGAGAGTTATTGCCCTGTTCCTCCATTTTCGGTTTTATTTGTATTCTTCAGCTGTATTATGTCTTACCGTGTCAGTTGGTTCAGGTCCGAAGTGGTCTTGGAGTGAATTGAGACACTTAGTCTCTTTTATGAAGGCTTAAGTTGGGAAAGTTGACCAGATGTTGACTTATGTGTAAATTATCTCGATGTGAATTTTGATGGTTCCGTTAGGTGATTTTGGACTTAGGAGCGCATCCAAAATATGATTTGGACGTCCGTGGTAGAATTAGGCTTGAATTGGTGAAAGTTAGATTTTTGCGATTTTGATCGGCAGTGAAAATTTTGATATCAGGGTCGGATAGGATTTCCTGAAGTTGGAGTAGGTTTGTGGTGTAATTTCTGACTTGTGTGCAAAATTTGAGGTCATTTAGACGCGGTTTGATAGGTTTCAGCATTGTTTGTGTAATTCGGAAGTTTAGAAGTTCTTAGGTTTGAATCCGAGTGTAATTTGGTGTTTTGATGTTGTTTTGGGTGATTCGAAGGTTCCGCTGAGTTTGTATGATGTTATGGGATATGTTGGTATATTTGGTTGAGGTCTTGAGGGACTCGTTTTGATTCCGGGTGATTAACGGAACAAGTATGGAAATTGGAGGAGTTGCTGAAGTTTGAACTCAGCTGTCATAAACGCACCTGCGGAGTGGGATGCACATGTGCGAGTCCGCAGGAGTGGCTAAGGAGCCGCAGATGCGACCACAAGGGACTTGAGAAGGAGCCGCAGGTGCGAAGTGTTTCCCACACCTGCGAGAGGCGCATATGCGGGCAGGCAAGCATAGGTGAGAGAGTGGATGCGCAGGTGCGAGGTTGTTTCCACACCTGCGATGATCGCACATGCGGTCATGAGGCACAGATGAGGTTTTTCCGCAGATGCGGAGGTTTTTGCATGAAAGCCGCACCGCAAGTGCGCATTTTGGGCCGCAGGTGCGAAAAGCCTGGGCAGAACCTATAAATAGAAGACTTCGCAAATTTTTTCTCATTTCAACCATTTTCAACTCGGACTTTTGAGCTTTTGGAGTGATTTTTGAAGGGGATTCAAGGATATTCATTGAGGTAAGTTGCTTGAGCCCTTTTATCATTATCTATGGCGTTTTCCCGTTGATATCCCACCTAATTAGTAGGATTTTTGAAGTGAAATAAGGGGTTAGGGTTTGGGATTTTTGAGAGAGTAATTTGTGGATTTGAGGCACCAAATGAAGTCGGGTTTTGATGAAATTGGTATGGGTAGACTCGTGAGTGAATGGCTTTCTAGTTTTGTGACTTTTGTCAGATTTCGAGATGTGGGCCCGGGGGGCGGGTTTGAGTGAATTTCGGGATTTGGCCTATAGTTTGGTATCTTTCTTGTGGAATTGGTCACTTTATCCTATATTGATCGCATTATATTGCTTGTGGCTAGATTCGGAGCGATCGGAGGCCGAGTTGAGAGGCAAGGGCATTGCAGAGTAGGATTTTTGATCGGCTGAGGTAAGTAATGCTTTCAAACATGATTCTAAGGGTTCAAAACCCCGAACTACGTGTTATGTGGTTAGTATTGAGGTGATGCACATGCCAAGTGACGGGCGTGCGGGCCTGCACCATTAGAATCCTGATTTGGTTCAATCCATGGACTCTTTCTTGTTGATATCCATGTTTCCCTTATGTGATAAAGTAACTGGGTTGCAAAACATGCTAGATACCATATTAGGGCTTCATGCCGATACTGTTGGGACCCCTAGTGGTCATTTCTTGCGGTCATTCACTGATTTCACCGTTATTTTTTACTCAGTCATATTCATGAATTTCATATCATATCTCAGTCTTAGTTGTTACTATTGGAATAGCATATTACTATTTCCGGGCTAGTTTCCATGACATTGTAAGCCCATGGATGAGATAGGAGAGTGATGAATGAGTGAGGTTGAGAGCCTGATTATGAGTGACAGTTGTGGGGTCGAGCTGCACGCCGCAACAGTTATATTGATTATGATAGCGCTTGGGCCTTAGAAGCCCCACTGGAGTATGCACACCCACAGTGGGCGCAAATGGTATTATTGAGGGATGGATCTTCCCTAGACATGGATCTTGTTCGAAGCATTAATATCTGGAGATGGATCTTCTCCACATGGCTGAAAATGGCCTTCCTCAGTACTGAGTGACTGTTGTCAGTAGGGTGTATATATTTCGGGATGGATCTTCCCTAGGTCGTACGGCCATATACAATATCGAGTGGTTGAGCACTTGAGAGTGGAAGTGCATGGTACATTTCGTGAATTCTATGCATTGGCATGTAAGACTAGTGAGCTTTATACCTCACATTGTTTAGATTTGTATTTATTTTTCTGTTTGAGCTGTATATATGAATTCAAAGCATGCCTACTTTTCTGCACCATTTACTTCTGTTTACATGTTGAGGTTTGGTTCATCACTACCTGTCAGTCCATAGTTTGAACTTGTTACTTACTGAGTTGGTATACTCACATTACCCCCTGCACCTTGTGTGCAGATCTAGGTATCTCGGGTCACGGTAGCGGGTGCTGATCATTTCAGTGGTGGACTTTTCCCTGGAGATAGTGAGGTAGCTGCCCGACGACCGCAACCCTACTTTCTTCTTCTCTATCTTCCCGTAGTTGTATTTTGGATTTTTCCCAGACTATGTCAGTCTTGTTTTTATCAAAACAGTTGTGGTAGTGGCTCATGACTCAGTGACACGCCGATGTTTGGGGCTTTACTTTCCACACTTCTATTTTAAGTTCAACTCTTGTTTTCTTTTATGAAATTCTCCTAAACATGATGTCTTTTGGCATAGCTTTTAATGAATTATTGTAGTATTGTGGAAGTCGGCTGGCCTAGTACTATTGAAATGAGCCATCATGACAGGTTTGAGTTTAGGGTCGTGATAAGTTGGTATCAGAACCTAGTTTACATAGGTCTCACAGGTCATGAGAGGGTTTAGTAGAGTCTTTTAGATCGGTACGAAGGCGTCTGTACTTATCTTCAAGAGGCTGTAGAACCCTTAGGACACTTCACATTCTTGAATTCTTATCATGCGAATCTATTGATTCTGGCAACTAAACTTTTGTTATTCTATTTTCTCATAGATGGAGAGAACACGTGCTACCGGTCAGGATAGACAACCACAAGTACCACCAGTTAGGGACACGATAGGCCGAGGTCGCGGTCGAGGCCGTGGTAGAGGTAGGGGTGTAGCCTGCACAGTAGCTAAGGAAGCACCTGCAGATCCACCAGTTGCCCCAGTTTAGTATCAAGTCCCAGTTGTGGATGCACCAGCGGGACCAGCTCAGGCACAAGCTGTGCCTTTTGTGATCCTAGGTCTTCAGGAGACCTTAGCTTAGATTCTGATCGTGTGCATCGATCTTGCTCATGAGGTATCTATTTCTGCTATGGTAGCCACTTCCCAGGCTGGGGAAGGCACTCAGACTCCCACCTGCACACCCGAGCAGGTTGTTCAGGGATTTCAAACACCAGGGTCACCACCAGCCCAGCCGGTTGCAGCTGATCAGGACTATGTGGTTCCTGCCATGCCTGAGGATAAGCAGCATACATTGGAGAGGTTTGGTAAACTTCAGCCTCTGACTTTCAGTGGTACAGAGGGCGAGGGTGCCCAAGGTTTCTTGGATAAGTGTTAGAGGATCCTCCGTACAGCAGGTATTTTGGAGACCAGTGGGGTCTCGTTCGCTACTTTTCAATTCTCTAGAGCTGCCTTCACTTGGTGGTAGGCTTACGAGAGGCGTAGGCCGGTTGGTGCAGCGACCCTTACATGGCAGTAATTCTCCATTCTCTTCCTGGAGAAATATGTAACACAGTCCAGTAGAGAGGAGCTCCGCAGGCAGTTCGAGCAGTTGTGTCAGGATGATATGACTATGATGCTGTATGAGATGAGATTCTCTGAGTTGGCCCCTCATGCTATCTGGCTGGTTCCCATAGATAGGGAGAGGATAAGGAGGTTCATTTATGGCCTCACTTATGAGCTGCAGATTCTTTTGACTAGAAAGAGTGTGTCTGGCACTTTTTTTGGGGAGGTTGTTGACATTGCTCAGGATATAGAGTCGGTTCGCCGCTAGGAGCGAGTAGAGAGGGAGGGCAAGAGGCCTCATGGATCCGGTAGTTTTAGTGGTGTTCCTTCGGGAGGTCAGTTTTACCACGGTAGGGGCTGTCCCTCCAGGCATGCTCAGACGACTCGTTCGGCTCACCATGGCGCATCATCTAGCCATGGTTATCACATTTCACTTCAGGGCCACTCATCTCTCAGTGCCCTTCCAGCTCAGAGTTCATCTCATACACCATCAGCTCAGGGTTCATCTATGCCTGGTCTTTCTAGTGGGTATCCCAGTGCTCGGGGCTCCCCTCAGTCCCTACTGCCATTTGCATGGAGAGGTTGCTTTGAGTGTGAAGATTTAGGTCATATCAAGAGGTTCTATCCTCGCCTTACGGGAGATTAATCCCAGTAGAGGTGTCAGACTTCGGCTTCAGCACTAGTTACTTCCCTACTCGCCCAGCCAGCTCGGGGTAGAGGTCAGTCATCTAGGGGTCACCCTAGAGGGAAAGGTCGATCAGGTGGCAGTCAGGGCCATTTCTATGCACTTCATGCCATACCAGACGTTATTGCTTCAATGTTGTGATCACATGTATTATCTCAATTTGCCACAGGGATGCCTCTATATTATTCGATCTTGGTTCCACTTTTTCATATGTGTCATCATATTTTGCTCATTATTTGGATATGCCCTGCGAGTCTCTTGTTTCATTTGTTCTTGTATCTACTCATGTGGGCGATACTATTGTTGTGGACCGCGTATATCGTCCTGTGTGGTGACTATTAGAGGTTTGGAGACCCGGGTAGACCTTTTGCTGCTCGGTATGGTTGATTTTGATATGATATTGGGTATGGATTGGTTATCTCCATGTCATGCTATTCTAAATTGTCATGCTAAGACTGTGATGTTGGCTACGCCAGGGCTGCCATGCATTAAGTGGCAAGGTTTATTGGACTATGTTCCCAGTAGAGTGATTTCATTCTTAAAGGCCCAGCGAATGGTTGGGAATGGGTTTCTTTCTTATTTGGCCTTTGTGAGGGATTTCAGTGCGACTCCTGCCATTAATTCATTTCTGGTGGTGATAGATTTTTTGGATGTGTTTCCTACAGACGTGTCGGGCATGCTGCCGCACAGGGATATTGACTTCGGTATTGATTTGGTGCGAGGCACTCAGCTCATTTCTATTCCACCATATCGTATGGCACCAGCGGAGTTAAAGGAATTGAAGGAGAAGCTTCAGGAGCTCCTTGGTAAGGGGTTTATTCATCCTAGTGTGTCACCTTGGGATGCACCTGTTCTATTTGTGAAAAAGAAGGATGGCACGATGAGAATAATAATATGCATTGATTACTGCCAGTTGAACAAAGTCACAACAAGACCAAGTACCATTTGCCTCGTATTGATGATTTATTTGACCAACTTTAGGGAGCGAGGGTGTTCTCCAAGATCGACTTGAGGTCATGGTATCACCAGTTGAAGATTAGGCACTCGAACATTCTTAAGACATCTTTCAGGACCCGATACGGTCATTATGGGTTTCTTGTGATGTCTTTTGGGTAGACCAATGCCCCAGCAGCGTTCATGCATTTGATGAACAACATGTTTCAGCCTTATCTCGACTCGTTTGTTATTGTATTCATTGATGATATTCTGGTGTACTCTCGTAGCCAGGAGAAGCACGCTGAGCATTTGTGGATTGTGTTGAAGCAGTTGAGGGAGGAGAAGCTTTATGCTAAATTCTTCAAGTGCGAGATTTGGCTCAGTTCAGTGGCGTTCTTGGGGCACGTGGTATCTAGATAGGGTATTCAGGTTGATCCGAATAAGATCGAGGTAGTTCATAGTTGGCCCAGACCATCCTTAGCTATAGAGATTTGGAGCTTTCTGGGTTTGGCTGGTTATTATTGTTAGTTTGTGTAGGGATTTTCATCTATTGCATCACCCTTGACTAAATTGACCCAAAAGGGTGCTCTTTTCAGGTGGTCGGATGTGTGTGAGGCGAGTTTTCAGAAGCTTAAGACCGCCTTGACCACAGCTCTAGTGTTAGTTCTACCATCAGCTTCAGGTTCTTATACAATATATTGTTATGCTTCTCGGGTCAGCATTGGGTGTGTGTTGATGCAGGAGGATAGAGTGATTGCTTATGCTTCTCGTTAGTTGAAGCCCTATGAGAAGAACTACCTCGTTCATGATTTGGAGCTGGCTGTCATTATTCACGCGTTGAAGATTTGGAGGCACTATCACTATGGTATGTTTTGTGAGGTGTTTCCTGATCATTGTAGCCTCCATCACTTTTTTAAGCAAAAGCATCTCAATTTGAGGAAGCGGAATTGGTTGGAGCTGCTAAAGGACTATGATATTACTATTTTGTACCACCCGGGAAAGTCCAATTTTGTGGCCAATGCCTTGAGTAGTAAGGCAGTAAGTATGGCTAGTCTCGCATTCCTGCTTCTTGGGAGATACCTCTTATAGTTGATGTTCAGGCCTTGGCCAATCGATTTGTGAGATTGGATATTTTGGAGCGCAGTCGGGTCCTAGCTTGTGTGGTTTCTCGATCTTCTTTATTCGATCCCATCAGAGAGCTCTAGTATGGTGATCCTCATTTGCTTGTCCTCAAGGCTGTATGATGATGCCAAAGATGTGACTATTGGTGATGACGGGGTATTTTGGAAGCAGGGCCCGATATGTGTGCCCCATGTAGATGGGCTTCAGGAGTTGATTCATGAGGAGGCTCATAGTTTACGGTATTCCATCCATCCGGGTGCCGCGAAGATGTATCGGGATTTTGTGGAGGAGGATGAAGAAATACATAGTTGGGTTTGTAGCTCGGTGTCTCAATTGTCAGCAGGTGAAATATGAGCATCAAAGACCGGGTGGCTTGCTCCAGCAGATAGAGATTCTAGAGTAGAAGTGGGAACGGATCACCATGGATTTCGTAGTTGGGCTCCTACGGACTTCAAGGAAGTTTGATGCTATTTGGGTGATTTTGGATCGGCTAACCAAGTCCGCGCACTTCATTCTTGTATGCACTGCCTATTCTTCAGAGCGGTTGGTTGAGATTTACATCAGAGAGATTGTTTGCCTTCATGGAGTGCTAGTTTCTATCATTTCAGATAGAGGCATGCAGTTTACATCGTAGTTTGGAGGGCCGGGCAGCGAGAGTTGGGCACTCGGGTTGAGTTGAGCACAACATTTCACCCTTAGACAGACGGACAGTCCGATCGCACTATTCAAATTTTTGAGGACATTCTACATGCTTGTGTCATTGATTTTTGTGGTTCATGGGACCTGTTTCTACTACTCACAGAGTTTGCTTACAACAACAGTTATCAGTTAGTATTCAAATGGCTCCATATAAGGCTTTATATGGGAGGTGGTGTAGATCTCTAGTGGGTTGTTTTGAGCCTGGTGAGGCTAGCTTTTGGGTACAAACTTGGTTCAAGATGCATTGGACAAGGTGAAAGTGATTCAGGAGCGACTTCGCACAGCTCAGTCAAGACAAAATAGTTATGCTGATAGAAAGGTCCGTGATGTGTCTTACATAGTTGGGAAGAAGGTTTTACTGAATGTTTCACCCATGAAGGGTGCTATGAGATTTGGGAAGAAGGGAAAGCTGAGCCCTCAGTTTATTGGGCCGTTTGAGGTGCTTCGGAGGATTGGGAAGGTGGCCTATGAGCTTTCCTTGCCACCTAGATTATTGAGTGTCCATCCAGTATTTCATGTTTCTATACTTCGAAAGTATATGGTGATCTGTTCATGTCTTGGATTTCAGCTAGGTTCAGTTAGATGGTGATTTGACTTATGATGTGGAGCCAGTGGCTATTTTGGAACGGCGGGTCCGAAAGTTGAGATCAAAGGATATAGATTCAGTGAAAGTGTAGTGGAGAGGTTAGCCCATGGAGGAGGCTACTTGGGAGACCGAGCGGGAGATGCGAAGCAGATATCCATACCTATTTGAGACTTCAGGTATGTTTCTAGACTCGTTCGAGGATGAACGTTTGTTTAAGAGGGGGAGGATGTAACGACCCAGACGGTTGTTTCGAGAGTTATAGCCTCGTTCCCCCATTTTTCTACTTCATTTGTGTTCTTCATCTGTATTATGTCTTACCGGGTCAGTTGGTTCGGGTCTGGAGTGATCTGGGAGTGAATTGAGAGACTTAGTCTCTTTTGTGAAGGGTTAAGTTGGGAAAGTTGACCGAATGTTGACTTATGTGTAAATGATCTCAGATTTGAATTTTGATGGTTCCGTTAGCTTCGTTAGGTGATTTTGGAATTAGGAGCACGTCCAGAATGTGATTTGGAGGCCCTTGGTAGAATTAGGCTTGAATTGGCGAAAGTTAGAATTTTGGCGATTTTAGTCGGTAGTGAAATTTTTTATATCGGGGTCGGATTGGATTTCTGGAAGTTGGAGTAGGTTCATGGTGTTATTTCTGACTTGTGTGCAAAATTTGAAATCATTCGCACATGGTTTGTATGATGTTATGGGATATGTTGGTATGTTCGGTTGAGGTCCCGAGGGCCTCAAGTTGATTTCGGGTAATTAAGGGAACAAGTTTAGAAATTGGAGGAGTTGCTAAAGTTGGAACTCAGCTGTCATAACCGCACCTGTGGAGTGGGACATGCAGGTGCGAGCCTGCAGGAGCGGCTAAGAAGCCGCAGATGCGGACCCAAGGGAATTGAGTAGGAGCGCAAGTGCGAAGTGTTTCTGCAGCTACGATAGGCGCAAATGCGGACAGGCAAGTGCAGGTACGAGAGTGGATGCGCAGGTGTGAGGTCGTTTCTGCACCTAGGACGATCGCAGATGCGGTCATGAGGCGCAGATGCGATTACAGGGATTTAAGTGATTTTCTGCATATGTGGATGTTTTTGCGCGGAAGCAGCATCGCAGGTGCGCATTTTGGGCCGCAGGTGCGAAAAGCCTGGGCAGAACCTATAAATAGAAGACTTCGCAAATTTATGCTCATTTGCACCATTTTCAACATGGACTTTTGAGATTTTGGAGTGATTTTTGAAGGGGATTCAAGGATATTCATTGAGTTAAGTTGCTTGAGCCCTATTATCATTAACTATGGTATTTTCCTGTTGATTTCCCACCTAATTAGTGGGATTTTTGAAGTGAAATAAGGGGTTAGGGCTTGGGATTTTGGAGAGAGTAATTTGGGGATTTGAGGGACCAAATGATATCGGATTTTGATGAAATTGGTATGGGTAGACTCGTGAGTGAATGGACTTTCTAGTTTTGTGACTTTTATCGGATTCCCAGACGTGGGTCCGGGGCCGGGTTTGAGTGAATATCGGGATTTGGCCTATAATTTGGTATTGTTCTTGTGGAATTGGTCCCTTTAGCCTATATTGATCGTATTGTATTGCTTGTGCCTAGATTCCGAGCGATCGGAGGCTGAGTTGAGAGGCAAGGGCATTACAGAGTAGGGTTTTTGCTCGATTGAGGTAAGTAACCCTTTCAAACTTGGTTCTGACGGTTCGAAACCCCGAACTACGTGTTATGTGATTAGTATTGAGGTGATGCACATACCAAGTGACGGGCGTGCGGGCGTGCACCGTGAGAATTGTGACCTGGTTCATTCCATGGCATCGTTTAATGACTCTTTCTTGTTGAAATTTATGTTTCCCTTATGTGATAAAGTAATTGAGTTGCAAAATATGCTAGAGATCATGTTAGGGCTTCACGCCGATACTGTTGGGACCCCTAGTGGTCATTTCCTGCGTTTATTCACTGATTTCACCATTATTTTGTACTCATTCATATTCATGCATTTCATATCGTATCTCAGTCTTAGTTGTTACTATTGGCATAGCATATTAATGTTTCCGGGCTAGTTTCCATGACATTGTAAGCCTATGGGTGAGACTGGAGAGTGATGACTGAGTGAGGTCGAGAGCCTGATTATGAGTGACAAATACGGGGTCGAGCTGCACACCACAACAATTATATTGATTATGATAGCGCTTGTGAGCACGTGATTTTTACCCTATATGAATTACTCCCATAAATTCAAAACAAAAATGAATTTTTCCCATTATTTGCAAATTCGTAGATTTTTGTAGTTTTGTTTGCATTTGTCCGTGCATGTTTAATTTTGTTTAATTCATGAAAATACAAAAAAAAGGCATTTTCATTTAGGATCTAATTTTGCACTTTTGTGTTAATTAGTAATTTAGTTGTTTACAAATATAGAAAAATCACAAAAAATAACCCATTTTTGCATTTAGCTTCGAATCTTGTAGTTTTCTTTGATTTGGTAATTAATTAGTTGTTGTGAATATTATTTTTGAGTAAATAATCTAATTTGGTGGGATAATTTGGTTTGGGATTTAATTTAGGTTTTATTTTAAAATTTTAATTTTGGAAAGAAAAGAAAAACTTGAAATTGGAAAAGAGAAGAGATTTTGAAATAAAAGGATTTGAGCTTTGGGCTCATCAATTGATTTCCCCCCCCCCAGGCCCAAACACCTTTCTCCTAAAATCTGCTCAAACCCAGCCCAAACCAAACGCCCCAACCCGTCTGCCCCCCCCCCAAACCCTGACCAGTCACTGACCCGCCCCGTTATCTATAACATAACAGACCCCTTACTAGCAAAACCTAAGTTCCCAAAAGCAGCGCCACTGTTCATCTTCTTCTTCTTCATCTCAGACGCGTTCAACTCGCCAAATCTCAATCGAGAAAGCTCAAATTCACCCCACGCGCTCCCCCTCTCTCCCCGTCAGCAAGATTCTAACGGCCTCTGACAAAATAAGAAGGTTCCCTCTGGTTTTTTCACGTGCCCTTTAACTCTTGAGCGATTTGTTGGACGTATGGGGGCCGTGGATGGATGGAAATCAATCCATTCCCTCCATCTGTCCCTAAATCGTTCATCGAAGATTTAGAGGATTTGGAGATTTTTATAAGAAGGTTCGAGATTTTTGAGGGGATAGGAAGGTAAGGATTTTCTCGTTTAGGGGGGGATGTTTTTCGAGAGTTCTTGAGTTTTTGGGGGTGAGAGTGCTCAAGGTTTTTCTTTTCAACCCTCTTCAGAAAAAGAAAAGAAAAAGCAAAACATATATATATATATATATATATATATATATATATATATATATATATATATATATATATATATATACAATCTGAGTTCGATTTCATTCAGGTTTTTTACGGAATTTCAAGGTTCATCAGCAAAAATCACCAAAAATAGATTTCGTCTTTTTGCATTTCATCTTTTTCCTAATTTCTGGTCCTCAACAATGGAGTTTGATTAAAGTTTGAGTTGGAATTTGCGTTTAAGTTCTAAATCTCGGTATCATTTCAAATTTCTGTCTGAGCTTTTGATTTCTACTCGTTTCGGTTGCTGATTGTTGGTGTTAGCTATTGGATTTCACTTGTATTCAATGTTTGAGCAAAGTTAATCGGAGGTGTTTATTGATTCCAGGTTCATTTTTTCTTCATTATTATTTGTTTTTCCGTGATTCTGTGTCTTGTGCTCATGTTCCGTTATGTTTTTAGTCTAAGACTACCTGAAAGTCAGTGTTTGTTGTTTAGATTAAAGGCTGAGTTCTGTTGGCCTTGATTCAGGTCTGTTTCTGTTTTTGTGTTTATTCTATATTGAACGAGCGATTGTACACACTGATATAATGGCTGCAGTTGAATAAATTCGCACACCCGTTTGTTAAATTTGAGCATTGAAACAAATTCATGAAACCTTAAGGGTGGAAGCCTTCTTGTTTGATCATTTCTACTGGTTTACCTACAGTTTAAATGCTAAATGATTGTTGGGGTTGGTTCCCTTGTGAATTAGTGGATCGACACACATTTAGCTTCACCTATAAGGCCATAGAGATTAATGTTCACATTTCCAGCAGTCATTTCTGTCCTTAGGCTTCTTGAATAGAATCAGACATGAAAATTATGAAGTATTATGGCTGCCTAGTAGGTATCAAAGTTGGTATATGTGGGAATGAGTTTTGGAAAAGAATTCTTGTTTGTGTGTGGAGTTTAAACTTGCAATAAGCCATGAGACTCCTTCTAATCATTGTCCATTTGATGGTCAATTAGTTCGGTAGCTTAGGGATATTCATTGAACTTCGATTTGTTTGGTTTTCACTTGTATGGTTGGGGCGTAACTAACTGCATATCATCTGAGCAAGTTGTCAATAAGCGGCGCGTTCATGTGTTCGTATCTTAAGTATTCTGGATTGTATATGTTGGTTTTTTTGTTCGAATTCGATCTTCGTTGGCCTCGCAATCTCGTCTGTTGTAGGTGCTGGAGTATTTTGGCCTCTAAAATCTTTTGAGCCGGGTAGTTTGAGCTATGAGGGGCACTGTATTGTCATTATTTCGCTGATTCTGTGTAACTAGGCCTACCAGTTCTTCTTCACCTCTATTTGGTCCACTTCTTGTTTGTTTCGCTGTTGTCCGAAATGTGTTTGCAGTTTAAATGACTACTGTAGGAGATTTTACTGCTATGGAATCTGCATATATGTATTCACTTCAATACTCTACCAAAGGAATTGTGAACCATTGTCGTGCTTTCTCTGAGTTGGTTGTGAGTCTTGTAATTCCTTTGCTGATGTAAGTTCACAGCCAGTGTTAAGAACCTTGTATGCTATTTTGTGTCATCTATTAGAGTTATCGTTTGAGTTAATTAGGATATAAATCAGTACAAATTCGTGATAGTTTCAGCTCGACTGAACTATTTGTTTAGTTGAATTTATTCAATTGCCGTTTTATTCCTTTCCGATAAATTTTGTTCCTGAAACACGTTAACATCTTCGATTAGGCTTTAATTTGATTCAATCTTCATATTTTTGTTTTTCTATTTGATGGATGATTCAACCTGGGTTTGCAACACATGAACTGAGGTCTTGAACAATTCGTTCCATTTGTCTGTGTCGGAAGAACTCTTTTTGTTTCTTTAAGCTTCGCCATTGCAACTGGAAGAAATCGATAGAGCTTAACATTTTAATTTTAACTACTAGTTAGTTTGGTTTTTGTTTCTATGATTCTGGGATAAACTTAGCATGTTAGCACGATAAATGTGAATATCACTGTTTGGTATTATTTGTGTAGTTAAGTGATATCCTTTACTCAATTGTGATTATCGAGTTTCTAGTTCCGTGTCCTCACTAAGAATGAATAGCATAAGTTAAAACATTTATCCATTGTATAAGTCTGTTCGATCAGCTCCTGATGCATTGGTTTGGCTTTTCATTAGTTCATGTAGTCTAAATCTAAGGCTCTTGACCTTTCCCACATAATTCTTAGAATTCGAGGTGTGTCATTTGGAAAAATTCCATGGCCCTCGCACAGTTGCAAATGCGTAGTTGCTTTAGGCGCATTGTTTTAATAATATTACCTTCCTAAATTCGGGTACGCATTTATGTGACCCAAAAACCAAATCTCAACAATGTTAAGATATGTCGAAAGCCACAGGTGCATTTATGTGACGTGGTTTGAGGCGTGTTTTAATAACGTTGCAATCTTCTTTAATTAATTAAATAAAAGCGGTTAAAAAGTTAAGCTTGCACATAGGTTCGTAATTATTTAGAATCAGATAATTAAGCTGAATATAATGGTTAAGCGACCGTGCTAGAACCACAGAACTCGGGAGTGCCTAACACCTTCTCCCGGTTTAACAGAATTCCTTACCCAGATTTCTGGTTCGTAGACTGTTAAACAGAGTCAACCTTTTCCTCGACTCGGGATTTGAATTGGTGCCTTGGGACACCATAAATCTCCCAGGTGGCAACTCTGAATCTTTTAAAATAAATCCTGTTTCGATTGTCCTTTAATTGGAAAAACTCCTTTATACACCCTCTCGGGGTGTAGGTAGAAAAAGGAGGTGTGATAGCTCTGGCGACTCTGCTGGGGAACGAACCCAGAATCTCTGGTTCAGGGTTCAGAATTCGAGCTTAGAATAATTGTTGTATTTGGTTTTATTTATTATCTGATTTTGTTCACATGTTTGGGCCTAATGTGCTAAGTGCTGCTTTTTACCGCTTTGATATTATCTGAACTGTATATAAATTGCTACGAAACCCTTCTCTTCTCATCTTCGGGGATATGCTCGCTGGTCGAGACTCTCTATTCTGTTAGTGTCATACCCTGAAATAAGAAAGAGGCTCGGACAAGTTACTAAGCCGGAAAGCCTTTTGGTTACCGGTACGTAGCCCCCTCCTCGACTCGAGTTGTCCGCTCGGGTACACAGTCTAGAACAAATACCCAGGTTTTGAACCTAGAATAACTCAGCTTCATTCCGGATCCCTAGTAGGAACGTTTGGTTGCATCATGTGCATTTGACTTTGGAGGCTCAACACAGGGGTTGGGTCTGTCTAGGACAGGTGTACCAAAAATGAAAAATGACCATCCTGATACATCTTACTTGCTACTTGTGCATTTATTTGCTTCAGACTTGCATGTTGACCTGCTTTTGAATATTTGTAAAGTTGAGGAAAGAGAAATAGCAGTAGAAGGGGTTAAAGAGAGTTAATCGCCTATTTTGAAAAAAAAAATCAATGTCCAAATAGTGTCGAAACTCTGCAGAATTTTTGAGAAAATGAAAAAATAGTTGTTTTATTTGCCAAAGAAAAAGTTTGTTTTCAAAAATAGGTTATTTTATTTGCCAATTAAAAAAAGTCTTGATTTCAAAAATAGTTTGTTTTATCTGCCTGAACTACGCTAGTTTGATTCTCATAGGGTGTGAGATACGTAGGCAACCCCCATCGGGTCCAACTTCCTTTTTGCAAAAGTAACCCAAAAGAACAAAATTTTACTTTTATCTGAAAATAGTTAGGGCGATGCCATTCTTGTCAGAAATAGCCGAATGTCCTTAAAAAGGGCGCCGGAAGGCTGTTTTGCAAGAACAACCACCTGTGGTCATTTTTTTAGTTTTTACCGGTTAGCCAACACAATCTTAAAATCTTCGCCCCGAGGTGCTGGGAGGCCGTATTTACAAAACCGGATTATATTTTCAAATGAAAAGAAAAAAAAAAGAGAAAAACGTGTGTCCATTTTATTTTTGAGTCAATTGAATCGTGATTCTTTTTTTGCTTAACCACCCTAACAAATGTACAGAATGAGCACGAGTCAGAATTTGCCAATAACAGTCCTGAGCAAGGTCCCTTTGGAATTACATATGTGGTGGGATGATCTGGGTAAATCGGGATAAGACACGGTCAATCAATATCTGGGAGGCCTCACTGGGTTGGTTAAGATTAATCCTAGGGGAGACATCGTAAAGGAGTTGGTTACATTTTGGGACCCGACCCACAACGTATTTCACTTCTCGAATTTTGAACTTATCCCGACATTGGAAGAAATAGCCGGATATATTGAGAGTCCTAAAATTCCTTTGAGACACCAGTACTTGATTGCTCCAAGGGCCATAGTCGTGCACAGATTCCTAGACTCTTCGAAAATAAGCAGGGGGGTCTACAACCCAGACTTGGCAACCGTTTTTTGTACTTTGCAGTTTATATACAACAGATATGGTCATGTAGGGGGGTTCAACAAGCCGAAAAACAAAATCTGCAGCAAAGGAAACCGCCTTAAGTGGGAAGAACATAGGTGTTTTGCTTTTATGGTGTCCTTTTTGGGACTCGTGGTGTTTCCTAGAAAAGACGGAAATATTGACATACGAGTATCTGGGGTTGTTATCACTTTGCTTACTCAGGACAACAGCACCCTCGCGCCCATGATAGTAGCCTAGATCTTCCGTGCTCTCACAGCCTGCAAAGCCGGATGAGACTTTTTCGAGGGGTGCAACATGTTGTTGCAGATGTGGATGATCGAACATTTGTGCGATCAACCTCAATTTATGAGTTATGGGTCGACAGAAAAAACATGCATAGAAGAATTTTACACGAGGGTTAATGGTATTAGCTTGCCAGAGGGGGTCACAGAGTGGGTAACGCGCCTCCGCTCCATCACTGCAAACCAAATAGAGTGGTCATTTGGATGGCTGCCTGTGTATGAGGTCATATACATGCCAGCCACCGGGCCTCATTTCCTCTTGATGGGACTTAGGAGTATCCAGCCTTATGCCCAGCTCGGGAGATGCCAGATAGTTCTGAGAGATGAAGATCTTAGTTCTCATGTAATTGAGATCGGACCTACCGGTCAATTTCATAAAGCAGTAGTCCGTCAAATCTGGAGCAAATGTTAATACTTAACAGCCAATACATGTGTACGTGATCGATCTAAGGGTGAGGTTTCACCAGGATACCTTGCTTGGTACAGAAGATAAATTGAGTTTGGAAGACCGGCCAAAAGACCCCACCTTCAGGAATTTGTTGAGGCGTCACAAGAACAGTGGGTTTGGTTGGCCAAGGAAAACGAGTACAGAGCCACGATAGGAAAATTGGAAAAGCAAACCAGAGAACTTCAATTCGAGAGTAGCTTGCAAGTTGCGGCAGATGAAGGAAAAAAGAAAAGGCTAGCCAAAGAAAATGAGGTCCTTCGAGCTCAAATTCTGAAAATGAAAGTAGCGGTAGAAAATCCAGCCCGAAGAAACAGAGATGAAAAACTCATAGCTAACCTGAGGCAGAAAGTGAGTGACTATAGTTTCGATTTGAACAAAGCAGAAAATGAACTAGCCAAGGCTCAAAAATAATTGGCTAAAAATACAGATGAACGGGTACGCCTGGTTAAGCAGTTGAGAGAAAGGTACGACAATGAGGTTGCAGGGTTGAAGAAAAGGGTCATCGCCACGGAAAACAAAATGATCAAGCAGGCAAAAGACTTCAAGGTTGAAAGGGAACACTGTTATACGACATTGGCGCAGTAAGAAATAGACTTGTAACAGCTTCAGGAACAAAATTATGCAGCTGAGCAAACTTTGGAGGCCAGGGCCCAACAAATTGGGCATTTGTTACAAGAAAAGGGCATCATAAGAGAGAGAATTAGAAATATCGCTGACTACATCGTTATGAAGTGCCACATCTGTGAGGATATGACTCGCACTACATTCTTTGCAGCGGTGATGACCTTTGTTAAATAAATAATGAACGACTTGGACCGACTTCAAAGGGATCTTGCACATAGGCCCGTGGCGAGACCGAATGATGTCCCGCGGGCACCAGGAGCATTGATGTACTCGTGATTTTCCATTTGAGTCTGTATTTCATTTTCTGTCAGAGTCTGTAAGTCATGTTGGGTTTGTGTTTTCTTTCTATTTTTGAGTTTGTATTTCTTTGGAGTATGATAGCTTATTTTCAGAGTCTGTATTTTGTCTTTGCATCAGAGTCTGTTAGTCTTTTGGAATTTGCTAGTATGGAGTCTTTGTAATCGAAGTATCTGTTTTTATAAAAACTGAAAATCCCCAAAAAAAAAATGTTTTAATACTTTCACACTTATCTCTCAGAACTACGCTCGGTCTAATTCATGCGGGGTCATGATATGTAGGCAATATCCATAGGATTCGACCATAACCAAAAGAAAGAAAAGAAAGAAAAGGAAAGAGAAAAAAGGGAAAGAAATAAGAGGAAAAACAAGAGAGTAAAGAAAAGGAAAAAGCGGAAAAACAAGAAAGAAAAAGAGAAAATAAGAGAGAGTAAAAACAAGGAGAGAACAGAGGCTAGAATGAAAGGAAGGGAAAGGAAAGAAAAGGGGATGTTTGCAACTAAAAGAAAGAAAAGGCCGAGATGATGCATGCAACCGATCAAATACATAATAGAGAGACGGTTAACTATTTAGGTGTATTCATGCCCAATGTGCGGTTACCAATCTGTTAAAGCCTAATCGCTAACAAGGTTGTTTGTTTGATGTATTAAGTTCAGGCAGGTGGTTAGTTGACTGGCATTCTGGCAACTCACTCCTACAATACCGGATTGAAAGACAGGCTTAATATGGTCGACCAGGAATCGGAAACAAGTATTATCGACCCATCGAAAGAGCTGGAAGAAATGGACGTTAATGCAATGAGGGAGGAAATGTATAAGCTGAAACAACAGATGGCTGAAATGTACCAAGCTTGGGCGAAGGGGCATCCACCACCGGTTTATCCCACCAATCCTGCTATATCCCACCATCAGCCCAACCTCAAGAACCTCCCACTGTGAACTCATCTCCAGCCTTTCCCCTTTACCAACAATGCCAAGGCACCACTTCCCATACTTCTCAAGCTGCACCACCCAAACAAGTCCCGTACCCTCCCCCGCCAATTACACCTATTTTTGTGGCACCTCCACCTGCTACATTACACCGATCTTCCAGTGAACCCCTATTCCAAACTCATGATAACCAGTACTATCCCCCTGAACCCACCTTCAAAGTTCTAGAACCATATCCTTACAGTCCTCATCTTGATATCCCGGCAGAGACCGAGAAACCGCCCAGAAATCCTGAGCATGAAGAGATGATCAGAAAGGTCAAAAGCTTAGAGCAATCATTCTGAGATATGAGGGGGCTGGGAGGCCAAGTAAGTGTGGCCTATAAGGATTTATGTCTGTTCCCAGATGTTCAGTTGCCAGCAGGGTTCAAAATGCCCAAGTTTGATCTGTACGATGGGCATGGCGACCCGGTAGCACACTTAAGAGGGTTCTGTAGCAAGATGAGAGGAGCAGGTGGAAGAGATGAATTGCTGATGGCGTATTTCAGCCAAAGTATGAGTGGGTCAGTGCTAGAATGGTACACCAGACAAGATCATAGCAGGTGGTACACATGGGACGATTTGGCCCAAGCCTTCGCTTGTCATTTTCAGTATAATCTCGAAATCATCCCAGATCGCCTGTCATTGACGAAGATTGAGAAGAAGCCCGGTGAGAGTTTCCGAGAATACGGGTTTCACTGGAGAGAGCAAGCAGCAAGGGTTGACCCCCGATAAAACAAAGCAAGATGGTTGATTATTTCTTGCAGGCTTTGGAGCCCACTTATTTTGGTCATTTGGTGTCAGCAGTGGGCAAGTCCTTTAATGAAGTTGTGAAAATGGGAGGCAAGGTTGAGGAGGGACTCAAGTCCAATAAGATCATGAGTTACTTAGCAATCAAAGCAATCACCCAGTCCATTCAAAACGGTACTGGGGGTGTACTCGGAAAGAAGAATAAAGAGAATGTTGCAACGATCGAGTCGGCAGCTTGGGGTGGATCCAGGAACCTTCCACCATTCTACAACCAGCCTTGACCCTATCCCCAAACATACCCCCACACTCCATATAGCCCACCACAACACTACTACCCACCACCAGATCCCCATTTTTCTGTCTATCACGCACAAACCTATACCCAACCTTCCGCTCACGCGCAATGGCGTGCACCAGCTCCACAGAGTCCCTACCAAGCTCCACAAAATACCCATCCACCCCCAAAAACCTACAAAAACCCTCCTGGAATATGTTTTCGACCCAATCAATCCTTTAAGAATGAAAGGTTGCAGAAGCCGAAGACATTCACTCCATTGGGAGAATCATATACCAGCCTATTCCACAGATTGAGATAGTTGGGTATGTTGAATCCGATTGAGGCCAAAATGCCGAATCACCTTCCCAGAAATCTTGATCGCTCGGTAAGTTGTGAGTATTGTTCAGGGGCCCTGGGCCATGACACAGAGAAATGCTGGAAACTAAAAATAGTTGTACAAGAGCTCATTGATACTTATCAGATCGAGGTTCAGGCCCCAGAAACACCAAACATCAACCAGAATCCGCTACCAGCTCACCATGAGACCCATATGATTGAGTTGATACACAAGGGAGGGGAGGCTAAGAAACTCTCGCAGACGGTGATGATGATCCGCTCCAGTGAAACCAGTTCAAAGGAAAAGGTAACCAGTGGGAAATCAGTGGTCCAGTTGAAAGGGATAGACAATAAGCCAGCTGCGGTAGCCGGGAAAGGGTCATCAAGCGCTGTCATAGTGAAACCAGAGAATGTTAAAGTGGTGGTATGTGGTACCAGGGGTTACAAGTAAACCTGTTGTGGTCGTGAAGGGTGCTCGCACGGAGCCTGTTATTATAAAACCAGTAACTCAGCTCCCAGTGATCAACAGCAAGACGGTCCTGTGAAATTATGAATGAGTGACAGTAGCTTACCGAGGGAAAGAGGTTAAAGAAGAAGTGTGTGAGACCCATGGTTTAACTCGATCGGGGAGATGCTTTGCCCTCGAAGAGTTGAGAAAAGCTAAGACCTCAAAAGATAATCCAGTATTGGTGAAGAAAGCGGTGACTGAGGAAGAAGAAAAAGAATTTCTGAGAAAGATGAAAGCGCAAGACTATTTCATTGTGGAGCAGTTAAGGAAGACACCAGCTCAGATCTCTCTCTTGTCATTACTGATCCATTCAGACGAACGTCGTCATGCTTTGATGAAGATCTTGAACGAAGCCCACGTTCTTGACAAAATCTCAGTAAACCACTTGGAAAAGATAGCTAACAAGATATTTGAGGTAAACCGAGTCACTTTTTCTGATGATGAGTTACCCATGGAGGGTACCGAGCACAATAGATCCCTCTATCTGACAGTGAAATGCGAAGACTCCGTGGTTACTCGGGTACTGGTTGACAACGGGTCTAGCGCGAACATCTATCCTTTCGCCACAGTGAACAAGCTGCAAGTGGAGGATGAAAGAATTCACAAGAACAATATTTGCGTTTGAGGATTCGACGGTAGAGGGAAGGATTTAGTCGGGGACATAGTGTTTGAGCTCACAATAGGGCCAGTTGAATTTACTATGGAATTCCAGGTGCTCGATGTGGCTGTTTCATAAAAATCTATTGTTGGGACGACCTTGGATCCATGCTGCCAAAGCAGTCCCGTCTACTCTACATCAAATGGTCAAGTTTGAATGGGATCGACAGGAAATTGTTGTACATGGCGAAGATAATTTGTGTGTGCCCAATGGTGCCATTGTGTCGTTCATAGAGGTTGACGATGGCAAGGGACCATGGGTTTATCAGGTTTCCGACACAGTATCGGTAGAGAAATTTCGGAAGGAAAGTGCGTGCCAACTCCAAAGATGGCTGCGGCATCAGTCATGGTAGCTGTCGAAATGTTGAGAAATGGTTTCGTACTGGGCAAGGGTTTGGGTACATCTCTGTAAGGTATTGTGCAGCCAGTCTCCCTTCCAAGGAATCTAGATACTTTTGGTCTGGGGTTCAACCCTACCGTTGCAGACATGAGAAGATCTAGGAAAATGAAAAAGAAAGCATGGGCATTGCCAAAGCAGTCCTGCGTCTGTCTAGGTCATTCGTCAGGCCGGGTACTAGAAAGCAATTGTTGTTAAGGATCCCTGGACCACTCATTGGAGCCGATGGAGACTTGGAGAAGGGGTTCGAAAGGTTATTCGCTGAGGTTAATATGGTTCAGGCTGGGGAAGGGTCCAGCAAGGCAGATGTGCAATTTGTGGGACCACGTGCAAAAGTCAACAACTGGGAGGCTACTCCTCTTCCTATCCGGAGGGGGTCTTGGTAGTGGGTTTTGATTTTATTTTAGTTTTATGGATTATTCCTGGGTCTGTAATTCAGATATTATGTTCCGTCTAGTTGGATGTGTTAAAACCCTGTTATCTTTATATTCAATGAAATGCAATTGTTCCTTTTCCTTCATTTATTCTAATTTAATTTTTGTTTTGTTTTCCTCTTTTGTACAGTTCTTTTTATGCTGATATCAACAACATGACATGAGTAAGGAATCTTCGGCCCAGTTTTAAAAGCCAATATAACTCTAAAATAATAATACAAGAAATTGAGTGTGATGATGAGTTGGAATTTGAGGATGATGAGGCCTATGAAGAAATTAGTAAGGAACTAAGTCATTTTGAGGAAAAGCCCAAACCTAATTTGAATGACACAGAAATAATTTATCTATGGGACCAAGAAAATGTCTGTGAAACTAAAATAAGTGTCCATCTAGAACCTCAACTCAGGTAGGATATAATTAAAGCACTGTTCCAATACAAAGACGTTTTTGCATGGTCCTATGATGACATGCCGTGTCTGAGAACTGATTTAGTGGTTCACAAATTGTCCACTGATCCGGCATTCCCTCCTGTCAAACAGAAGCTGAGAAAGTTCAAAATGGATATGAGTGTAAAGATCAAAGAAGAGGTCACCAAGCAGTTTGATGCGAAAGTTATTCGGGTCACGCTGTATCCCACCTGGTTAGCCAATTTGTGCCTGTGCCAAAGAAGGATGGCAAGACCAGGGTGTGCGTTGATTAATGAGATCTCAACAAAGCAAGTCCGAAGGATAATTTTCCCCTGCCAAACATCCATATATTGATTGACAATTGTGCCAAACATGAGATTGGTTATCATCAGATCTTGATGGACGAGGAAGATGCAGAAAAGACGGCATTCATCACGCCGTGGGGAACGTACTGCTATCGGGTCATGCCATTTGGTTTGAAAAATGCTGGGGCAACCTACATGCGGGCAATGACAACAATATTCCATGATATGATACACCAGGAAATCGAGGTGTACGTGGATGATGTGATCGTGAAGTCTAGAAAGCAGTCTGACCATGTCAGGGATCTGAAGAAGTTCTTCCGAAGGCTTCGCAGGTACAATCTCAAGCTTAACCCTACAAAGTGTGCTTTTGGAGTGCCGTCTGGAAAGTTGTTGGGGTTCGTAGTCAGCCGCCGGGGTATCGAACTGGATCCATTGAAAGTCAAGGCCATCCAGGAATTTCCACCTCCAAGGAACAAGACTGAGGTTATGACTTTGTTGGGGAGATTGAATTATATCAGTAGGTTCATCGCTCAGCTCACGACAACTTGTGAGCCTATCTTCAAACTGTTAAAGAAAGACGCTGCGGTCAAGTGGACGGATGAATATCAGGAGGCGTTTGATAAGATAAAGGGGTATTTGTCAAACCCACCCGTGTTGGTCCCGCCAGAACCAGGGCGACCTTTGATTCTATATTTGACGGTTTTGGATAGTTCATTCGGTTGTGTATTAGGTCAACATGATATCACTGGTAGGAAGGAGCAGGCCATCTATTACCTCAGCAAGAATTTCACATCCTACGAGTTTAAGTACACTCATCTTGAGAGGACATGTTGCACCCTAACTTGGGTGGCACAGAAACTGAAACACTATTTGTCATCTTATACTACTTACCTCATATCCCGCTTGGATCCATTGAAGTATATCTTTCAGAAGCCTATGCCCACAGGGAGTCTTACAAAATGGCAGATCCTACTCACAGAGTTTTACATTGTCTACGTGACTCGAGCTGCAATGAAAGCACAGGCCTTGGCAGACTATTTGGCCGAGAACCCGGTTGATGAAGATTATGAACCTTTGAAAACTTATTTCCCTGATGAAGAGGTGATGCACATTGATGAGTTGGAACAAGGCGAGAAGCTTGGATGGAAGCTTTTCTTTGATGGAGCCGCAAATATTAAAGGCGTAAGGATAGGAGTAGTACTTATTTCTGAAACAGGGCAGCACTACCCTGTTACGGCTCAGCTTCATTTTTACTGTACCAACAACATGGCTGAGTACGAGGCATGTATTCTGGGTTTGAGGTTAGCTGTGGATATGTGTGTCCAGGAAGTCTTGGTCTTGGGTGACTCAGACCTCCTGGTGTACCAGATTCAGGGAGAATGGGAAACACGGTATTTGAAACTCATACCGTACAGATAATGTTTGCATGATCTTTGCCAGCGGTTTCAGTCGATAGAATTCAGGCATATCCCGAGGATCCATAATGAAGTAGCCGATGCTTTGGCCACTCTGGAATCAATGTTACATCATCCAGATAGGGCTTATGTGGACCCTTTGTAGATTCAGGTCCGTGATCAACATGCTTACTGTAATATGGTAGAGGAAGAACTAGATGGGGAGCCATGGTTCCACGATATCAAAGAATACATTAAGATGGGAAAAAACTCTAGATCTTGGATTGCTAAGATGCATAGATGTCAGACAAGCCACAGTCATCATGACTGAGGTACACTTCGGAGTTTGTGGACCATATATGAGTGGGTACATTCTAGCAAAGAAGATTCTCTGAGCAGGTTACTACTGGCTCACTTTGGAGCGGGATTGCATCAGTTTTGTGCGTAAATGCCATTAGTGCCAAGTGCATGGAGATTTGATTCATTCTCCACCATCTGAATTACATACAATGTCTGCACCATGGCCTTTTGTTGCTTGGGACATGGATGTCATTGGGCCAATCGAGCCGGAAGCATCGAACGGACACAAGTTTATCCTGGTAGCCATTGATTATTTCACTAAGTGGGTTGAAGCGAAAACATTCAAATCTGTGACCAAGAAAGCAGTGGTTGACTTTGTGCATTCAAATATCATCTGTCAGTTTGGGATTCCGAAGGTAATCATCACGGACAATGGCGCTAATCTCAACAGTCATCTGATGATAGAGACATGTCAGCAGTTTAAGATTATACATCGCAATTCCACCCCATATCGCCCTAAGGCAAATGGAGCAGTCGAGGCAGCCAACAAGAATATAAAGAAGATACTTCGAAAAATGGTGGAAGGTTCTAGATAGTGGCATGAAAAGCTGTCGTTTGCATTGCTGGGATATCGCACTACTGTCTGTATTTCAGTAGGGGCTACTCCTTATTTGTTGGTGTATGGAACGGAGGCAGTAATACCCGCAGAAATTGAAATCCCATCCCTTCGGATTGTTGCTGAGGCAGAAATTGATGACGTTGAATGGGTTAAAACCCGCTTGGAACAATTAAGTCTGATCGATAAAAAGAGATTGGCAGCAATGTATCACGGCCAATTGTACCAACAGAGAATGGCGAGGGCATATAACAAGAAGGTACATCCACGGAAGTTTGAAGTGGGTCAGTTTGTGTTGAGACGTATCTTGCCTCATCAGGCTGAAGCAAAGGGAAAGTTCACCCCAAACTGGAAAGGGCCACATGTTGTAACTAAAGTGTTGTGCAATGGCGCATTATATTTGACAACTATAGAAGGGAAATGTGTAGAAATGGCTATCAATTCCGATGTAGTCAAGAGATACTATGTATGATTTCTTTCTTTGATTGTACTTGTTTGTATTTGGCATATTTTGAAGATTGAAATGACGAAGGCATTTTGTTCTGCTATCTAAACACTTTATCCCTTGTCAGCCCTTTTGAGCCTTATTTATTTTCTTTCATACCCTTCTTTCGGGATCAACGGCACAATTCAGAAACGCAAGTGCGGAGGATAAGTAAGTGAAAAGAAAATTAAAGAACGAACAAGAAAGGAAAAGGAGAAGAAAAATGAAAAGAGAGAAGAAAGAGAAAGAAAAGAAAAGAAAAGAGAAAAGCAAAAAGAGAAAAAAAAAAGAAAAAAAAAGAGAGAAAAGATGAATAACAGAAGAAAAAAGAGAGAAATAAAAGAAAGAGAGAAAAGAAAAATTGCAACAACAAAGTAATTTCTATGCCATGAACTACGTTCGACCTGATTCCTTTTAAGGATACGTAGGCAGCCTCACGGTTCGGTCTCATCAAAACAAAATCCAAAAGTCCCCATGCAAGAAACTGGGGCAGAAGTTGTGGTTGTTGTGAGAAACCTGATTCCGAAAGTTGTAATTTTAACCCATTTGAATTGTTTCGAGCCTTTTATACCCTTTCTTTCTAACCCTGTCCAAAAGCCCACATTACGGTCCAAAGAAAGACCTTTTGATCAGTCTTTGAGAAATGTCAAGTCGAGCAGGTAAAGGTAATTCATGTTAGGGGAAACACTCTGGTTCAAGCAGGAAAAATAAAAATGAGAGAGTCTTATTGGTGAAAACCCTCGCAGGCACCATGAGGCGACAGGAGCTGAGAGAAAGCAAAGAATGAGAGAGTCTTATTGGTGAAAACCCTCACGGGAACAGTAAGGCGAAAGTGAGTTGAGAGATGAACGAATGAAAGAGGTTTGCTGGTGAAAACCTTTCAAGGCACCGTAGGATGAACAAGGTCAGGATTTGGGTGAAGAAATCAGATTATGGAAATTCCGGGGCAACAAAATACGGCAACTGAAAGTTAATTGGTTGGACAGATTGGGCCGATTAATCCGAAATACATGTCATGATCATTGGTACCAGCTGTTCCACTCAGATAAGTTTCTTTTTCTTTTTCCCTCTGCAGCTGTCATCTAGTTTTGGATTCTTCTTATCCTTAACCCGCAAAGTAATTGCATTTCATTTTCTTTGGGTATTTGTCTAAGATGTTTCAATGTTAGTCTTGTTCAAAGCAAGTGAAAAAGGATTTCAAAGCTCACTACCAACTTCCAAAATGGTGAAGCACGGCGTGGTCAGAGCATACTAAGGATAACATGATGTAAGGTGGGATACAGGGGATCACTAGAAGTCTCATCAGTGGAATGGTTTGGTAATGTCATGGGAGATGCAAAGGTTCGGATAAAGGGGTCAGAGGTAAAACAACAGCATGGGTATAGAACACTCGGTTCGTCAAAGGTCATGGGGTTTGAAAGTCAGTCAGAAAGTCAAAGCGGCTCAGGACCAGTTCAGGGAAGCCAGTCAGAACAAAACAATGCAACGGAAAGATCTTCAGCAAGTATGCCATCAGCCAACCACCATTTTAAACTGACAAAATTTTCTTTGATTGAAACAGTGGCAAAAAATTCGTTTGTTCCGGAGGAACTCTCTGTAAGGGAAAAGCAAGCACTAATCAGGTTTGATCGTAAACTCTCAGGACCCTCCTGTAAAATGTGGCTTAGTTAAAATTCAAAACAATCATGAGTAGCATAATTTAGCATAAATGTATCCCAAAGGAATATAAGTTGGTTTCAATGTTTGCATGTTTAAGATAAGATTCAATTAGGAGTTTTCAGGACCTTCCTGGATAATAGGATGTAGTTTAAAACCCTCTTAGATAACAGGACTTAGCGGAAGTAATACCTTTAGAAGATACAACTTAGATCTATAATTGTCAGTTGTCAGGACCTCCCTAGATAATAGGACCTAGCTTTCAAATTCTTAGTAACAGTTGGTAGAATGACTCAGTTTAACACTCACCCATGTGCCCAGATACCCAAACTAGGGTAGGAACATTTCTCTGTTTTGTCTATTTTGTTGAAGTCAGGAGCCCGCCTGGAGAGCAGGAAATACTTTCAAGTGCATCAGTCAAGAGCCCGCATGGAGAACAAGGGAGTACAACCTAAGTTTTAGTTTTCAAAATTCTTTGTTTTGTCGATGTTGAAGTTAGGAACCCGCCTGGAGAGCAGGGAATACATTTCAAGTTGAAGTCAGGAGCCCACCTGGAAAGCAGGGAATACATTCAAACGTAGCAGTCAGGAGCCCGCCTGGAGAACAAGGGAGTACAATTTAAGTTTTAGCCTTCAAATTTTTTGTTTTGTCTGTTTTGAAGTCAGGAGCCTGCCTGGAGAGCAGGGAGTACTTTCAAGTTGAAGTCAGGAGCCCGTCTGGAAAGTAGGGAATACTTTCAAGTTTAGCAGTCAGGAGCCCACTTGGAGAACAAGGGAATACAATTGAAATTTTAGCTTTCAAGTTCTTATTGATAGTTGGTAATGTGATTCGTTCTATACTTACATATGTTCCCAGATACCCAAATTGGGGCAGAAAAATTTCCTCTATTGTTGTCATTTTGTTGAAGTCAGGAGCCCGCCTGGAGAGCAGGGAATACATTTCAAGTTAGAAGTCAGGAGCCTGCTTGGAGAGCAGGGAATACATTTCAAGTCAGCAATCAGCAGCCCGCCTGGAGAGTAGGGAACACATTTCAAGTTCAACAATCAGGAGACCGCTTGGAGAGCAGGAAATACATTCAAGTTCAGCGATCAGGAGCCCGCCTGGAGAGAATGGGAATACATATCAAAGTTTAGCAGTCAGGCATCTACCTGGAGAAAGGGAAACATCTCAGTTTACCATTCAAGGCGGCAACAAAGAAATTTTACCGAGAGAATAGAGGACAACAAGGCAACAAGAACTAGAAGATCAAGTTTGAAGATATAGAGAGGACTTTTGTAATCCATAGATCATAGTCTAGTCTAGCTTCTTGTTTTACTTTGACATGGTATAATAAGGGGGTTCAGTAAGCGGTGGCAGCAACAGCAACAGTGAAATCACAGCTTCATGGTAGTCCCAGCTACCAAAACTTCCCGAACTACACTGACCTAATTCCTTTTTAGCCAAGGATATGTAGGTAACCTCGGAAGTAGGGTGCGGTCAAATCTTTCAAAAATGCTTCCCACGGAGTATTCAAACGGGCAAAAATTGCCCGTATCCGCTCACTTTATCTTTGCACGAAAACTTTTCGTGTTTCGAGCAAAGAGGAGCAGCTGTGAGCACGTGATTTTTGCCCTATATGAATTACTCCCATAAATTCAAAACAAAAATGAATTTTTTCCATTATTTGCAAATTCGTAGATTTTTGTAGTTTTGTATGCATTTGTCCGTGCATGTTTAATTTTGTTTAATTCATGAAAATACAAACAAAACACATGGCATTTTTATTTAGGATCTAATTTTGCACTTTTGTGTTAATTAGTAATTTAGTTGTTTACAAAAATAGAAAAATCACAAAAAATAACCCATTTTTGCACTTAGCTTCGAATCTTCTAGTTTTCTTTGATTTGGTAATTAATTAGTTGTTGTGAATATTATTTTGAGTAAATAATCTAATTTGGTGGGATAATTTGGTTTGGGATTTAATTTAGGTTTTATTTTTAATTTTAATTTTGGAAAGAAAAGAAAAACTTGAAATTGGAAAAGAGAAGAGATTTTTAAATAAAAGGATTTGAGCTTTGGGCTCATCAATTGATTTCCCCCTCCCCCAGGGCCCAAACTCCTTTCTTCTAAAATCTGCTCAAACCCAGCCCAAACCAAACGCCCCAACCCGTCTGCCCCCTCCCCCTCCCAAACCCTGACTCGTCACTGACCCGCCTCGTTATCTCTAACATAACAGACCCCTTACTAGCAAAACCTAAGTTCCCAAAAGCAGCGCCCCTGTTCATCTTCTTCTTCATCTCAGCCGCATTCAACTCGCCAAATCTCAAGCGAGTAAGCTCAAATTCACCCCACGCGCTCCCCATCTCTCTTCATCAGCAAGATTCTAACGGCCTCTGACAAAATAAGAAGGTTCCCTCCGGATTTTTCACGTGCCCTTTAACTCTTGAGCGATTTGTTGGACGTATGGGGGCCATGGATGGATGGAAATCAATCCATGCCCTCCATCTGTCCCTAAATCGTTCACGGAATATTGAGAGGATTTGGAGATTTTTATAAGAAGGTTCGAGATTTTTGAGGGGATAGGAAGGTAAGGATTTTCTCGTTTAGGGGGGGATGTTTTTCGAGAGTTCTTGAGTTTTTGGGGGTGAGAGTGCTCAAGGTTTTTCTTTTCAACCCTCTTCAGAAAAAGAAAAGAAAAAGCAAAATATATATATATAAAAATAAATATATATACAATCTGAGTTCGATTTCATTCAGGTTTTTACGGCATTTCAAGGTTCATCAACAAAAATCACCAAAAAAGATTTTGTCTTTTTGCATTTCATCTTTTTCCTGATTTCTAGTCCTCAATAATGGAGTTTGATTAAAGTTTGAGTTGGAATTTGCGTTTAAGTTCTAAATCTCGGTATCGTTTCAAGTTTCTGTCTGAGCTTTTGATTTCTACTCGTTTCTGTTGCTAATTGCTGGTGTTAGCTATTGGATTTCACTTGTATTCAACGTTCGAGCAAAGTTAATCGGAAGTGTTTATTAATTCCAGGTTCATTTATTCTTCATTATTATTTGTTTTTCCGTGATTCTGTGTCGTGTGCTCATGTTCCGTTATGTTTTTAGTCTAAGACTACCTGAAAGTCAGTGTTTGTTGTTCAGATTAAAGGCTGAGTTCTGTTGGCCTTGATTTAGGTCTGTTTTTGTTTTTGTGTTTATTCTATATTGAACGAGCGATTGTACGCACTGATATAATGGCTGCAATTGTATAAATTCGCACACCCGTTTGTTAAATTTGAGCATTGAAACAAATTCATGAAACCTTAAGGGTGGAAGCCTTCTTGTTTGATCATTTCTGCTGGTTTAGCTGCAGTTTAAATGCTAAATGATTGTTGGGCTTGGTTCCCTTGTGAATTAGTGGATCGACACGCATTTAGCTTCATCTATAAGGCCATAGAGATTAATGTTCACGTTTCCAGCAGTCATTTCTGTCCTTAGGCTTCTTGAACAGAATCAGACATGAAAATTGTGAAGTATTATGGCTTCCTAGTAGCTATCAAAGTTGGTATATGTGGGAATGAGTTTTGGAAAAGAATTTTTGTTTGTGTGTGGAGTTTAAACTTGCAATAAGCCATGAGACTCCTTCTAATCATTGTCCATTTCATGGTCAATTAGTTCGGCAGCTTAGGGATATTCATTGAACTTCGATTTGTTTGGTTTTCACTTGTATGGTTGGGGCGTAACTAACTGCATATCATCTGAGCAAGTTGTCAATAAGCGGCGTGTTCATGTGTTCGTATCTTAAGTATTCTGGACTGTATCTGTTGGTTTTTTTTTCGAATTCGATCTTCGTTGGCCACGCAATCTCATCTGTTGTAGGTGTTGGAGTATTTTGGCCTCTGAAATCTTTTGAGCCAGGTAGTTTGAGCTATGAGGGGCACTGTATTGTCATTATTTCGCTGATTCCGTGTAACTAGGCCTACCAGTTCTTCTTCAATTCTATTTGGTCCACTTCTTATTTGTTTTGTTGTTGTCCGAAATGTGTTTGCAGTTTAATTCTATTGCAGGAGATTTTACTGCTATGGAATCTGCATATATGTATTCACTTCAATACTCTGCCAAAGGAATTGTGAACCATTGTCGTGCTTTCTCTGAGTTGGTTGCGAGTCTTTTAATTCCTTTGCTAATGTAAGTTCACATCCAGTGTTAAGAACCTTGTGTGCTATTTTGTGTCATCTATTTGAGTTATCTGTTGAGTTAATTAGGATATAAATCAGTACAAATTCGTGATAGTTTCAGCTCGACTGAACTATTTGTTTAGTTGAATTTATTCAATTGCCGTTTTATTCCTTTCCAATAAATTTTGTTCCTGAAACACGTTAACATCTTCGATGAGGCTGTAATTTGATTCGATCTTCAGATTTTTGTTTTTCTCTTTGATGGATGATTCAACCTGGGTTTGCAACACATGAACTGAGGTCTTGAACAATTCGTTCCATTTGTCTGTGTCGGAAGAACTCTTTTTGTTTCTTTAAGCTTCGCCATTGCAGCTGGAAGAAATCGATAGAGCTTAACATCTTAATTTTAACCACTAGTTAGTTTGGTTTTTGTTGTTGTGATTCTGTGATAAACTCAACATGTTAGCGGGCTAAATGTGAATATCACTATTTGGTATTATCTATGTAGTTAAGTGATATCCTTTACTCAATTGTGATTATCGAGTGCCTAGTTCCGTGTCCTCACTAAGAATGAATAGCATAAGTTAAAACATGTATCCATTGTATAAGTCTGTTCGATCAGCTCCTGATGCATTGGTTTGGCTTTTCATTAGTTCATGTAGTCTAAATCTAAGGATCTTGACCGTTCCCACAAAATTCTTAGAATTCGAGGTATGTCATTTGGCAAAATTCCATGGCCCTCACAAAGTTGCAAACGCGTAGTTGCTTTAGGCGCGTTGTTTTAATAATATTACCTTCCTAAATTCGGGTGCGCATTTATGTGACCCAAATCCAAATCTCAACAATGTTAAAATATGTCGAAAGTCACGGGTGCATTTATGTGACGTGGTTTGAGGCGTGTTTTAATAACGTTGCAATCTTCTTTAATTAATTAAATAAAAGCGGTTAAAAAGTTAAGTTTGCACATAGGTTCGTAATTATTTAGAATCAGATAATTAAGCTGAATATAATGGTTAAGCGACCGTGCTAGAACCACGGAACTCGGGAGTGCCTAACACCTTCTCCCGGGTTAACAGAATTCCTTACCCGGATTTCTGGTTCGCAGACTGTTAAACAGAGTCAACCTTTACCTTGACTCGAGATTTGAACCGGTGACTTGGGATACCATAAATCTCTCAGGTAGAGACTCTGAATCTTATAAAATAAATCCCGTTTCGATTGTCCTTTAATTGGAAAAACTCCTTTATACACCATCTCGGGGTGTAGGTAAAAAAAAGAGGTGTGACAGCGCTTGGGCCTTAGGAGCCCCTCCGGAGTCTGCACACCCATAGTGGGCATGGATGATATTATTGAGCGATGGATCTTCCCTGGACATGAATCTTGTCTGAAGCATTGATACTTGGAGATGGATCTTCTCCACAGGGCTAGAAGTAGCCTTCCTCGGTACTGGATGACTACAGTCAGTGATGTGTATATATTCCAGGATGGATCTTCCCTGGGCCGGATGGCCATATACAGTTCGAGTGGTTGAGCATTTGAGACTGGAAGTACATGGTGCATTTTGTACGTTCTGTGCATTGGCATGTAGAGATTAGCTGAGATTTATACCTCACATTGTTCAGATCTGTATTTATTTTTCTGTTTGAGTTGTATACATGAATTGAAAGCATGCCTACTTTTCTGCACAATTTACATATGTTTACCTGTTGAGGTTAAGTTTGTCACTACCTATCAGTCCATAGTTTGGACTTGTTACTTACTAAGTTGGAGTACTCACGTTACCTGATGCATCTTGTGTGCAGATCTAGGTATCTCTGGCCTTGATAGCGGTTGCTGATATTTTCTATTGCTGATCATTCGAGATAGTAAGGTAGTTGCCCGGCGACTGCAACCCTGCTTTCTTCTTCTCTATCTTCCATAGTTGTATTTTGGATTTTCCCCAGACTATGCTAGTATTGTTGTTAGCAGAATAGTTGTGGTAGTGGCTCATGACTCAATGACACCCCGATGTTTGGGGCTTTACTTTCCGCACTTCTATTTTAAGTTCAACTCTTATTTTTTTTATGAAATTCTGCTAAACATGATGTCTTTTGGCATAGCTTTTAATGAATCATTGTAGTATTGTGGAAGTCGGCTGGCCTAGTACTATTGATAGGCATTATCATGATAGGTTTGAGTTTAGGGTCGTGAAAAAACCAATACTTAAAAAATAAAAAACGTGAAATATAGATGATAGCTTATCAGAAAAAAATTGGACCACAATTGTTGCATTTCAGTGATAAAAAATTATTTTACTCTTGAAGTAATGTAAGATACAATAGAAAAGCAAAGAGTTTAATATAACAATGAAAATGATGTTAACAATAACAATAACAAAATAATATTTCTATTAGGAGGGAAGTCATTATTAGTTTTCTGAGTTATGTAGTAAATAATTTAAAATTTTAAGCTTTTCTTTTATATTCGTCAAAGTCAAACTAAAACATTCAAATGCAGATTCTTATTTTCCTGAGTTTACATTTTTCGTTATTGACAAGTGGAGAGGGGGAGGTGGTTAAAGTTTCATGTGAAAAATTAGCAAGAACAAGGTGGAAGATGTTCTAAGATAACTCCGGTAGGAATTTAAAAAATTTGACTTTCATGGAGGTTAGAGAAGTAGAAAATACCAACAAATAAAAGATAAAAGAAAAAATGGGGCAGGGCAAGGCTTAGTAGGCGGGGCAGGTAAAAGTTTGTAAAGATGTTAAACGGGGAAGGGTAAGGTGGGTCAAAATCTTAGCGGGCCAAAGCTTGCCCTGCCCCGCCCAACCCGTTTGACATCCCAACTCCTTCAGTTTTCCACCTCTTCATTGCTTTTTTTTTTATTGCCGTTCCAAGAATCAAATACCTTCTTTAATTTTCACCCACACATTAATGTCAATTTATTTGATATAGAGTTTTTTATTTTCTTGTGATTTGATTTGAAGCTCAAAATTCTAGAACTTGATACAATTATGACGAAAAATTATATATACAACCAAGTTATGAAAGCTTATAACATATATACCATTAATAAATCTTTGTTATATCGGGTAAATATACACACAAAAATAAACAAATATATGTATACGAAATACCATCATTATATCATCTATATAATTACATATACACACTTTAACCGAAGCAACATCCACGCGCTGATCTTTCTAAGAATATATGGTTTTATTAATTATACATGGTTAATATTGTAAAATCATCTAAGATTTTTTTATTATACCAAACATATAAATAATTTGTAATGTATATATACCACATATATACCTTATATATTTTCAATAAATATGTGTATATTATATTTTTCAAGATATAAGGATGAGTATGGTAAACATACATAGTTTATTCCAATATTATACATATTATTAATTAAACATGATTTTTTAATGAAAAGCCAATGGAATTATTATTAAAGAGAACACATTGAGTGAATGTATATTTCAATTCAAGAAGAATAGCTATCACTTTAAAATTATAATAATTCATGAAAATTCGGTAATTGTTATAAAATAATAAAAGAAGAAGAAGAGTATTGCACAGAAAAATAGAGAGAGGATTGTTATTGATTTTGGATGAATTACAATAGAATAGAACCCCTCTATTTATAGGGAAAGAGTGACTTAGCCACCAAGTAAAATCTCTCTAAAATATAGACATTCACCATAAATAAAATTTTACTTATAACACTCCCCCTTGAATTTCTATTCAACAGATAATGTGCCTAGTTAAAACCTTAACTAAATAAAATCTAGTGGGAAAAAATTCTAGAGAAGGAAAAAGAGTACACATATCTAACAATACACCTTTTGGTTGCCTCGTTAAAAATCTTGCAAGGAAAAACCAGTGAGACAAAATCATGTAAGGGAAAAAGAGTAGAATGTGTATTAACTCCCCCTGATGAGAGAATCAATTCACTTCTTTAAGCATTCTGCATTCAAATCTTGTACACTATCTTCAAAAGATCTTTGGTAGAGATTTGATAAACAAATAAGTCATATTAACTTGAATGAATTTGTTTTACTTTGAAATCATCATCCCTAATAGGTGTATTATTTTCATATGATCTTGTTGGAATCATCTGTTCAATATCTTCACATAGAGGCGAAAACTCTTGCTATCATATTATCATGCCTATAGTTATAGCAAGATATATTTGTGCACAAATTGCACTGAGGAAGTGGTACTTCAAGATCAAGAATTGTATATGCTTCAAGCAACCTAAATCCTTCATGGATTGTCATATTAATTAAGTCATATAAGCCATATAATAGACTTTAGATGCATATCAAGTTTTCTTGTAATGCTAGACAAATAAGATACCGAAAACTGATTGCACATAATATTGACTTTGTACTTTCAAGTACTTGAACTACATCTTCAAAACTACATGTCTTTCATATGAAACCAATTCTATTTGAATTGTGTCTCTTCCATTTGGCCAATATTTTTAGTGTCTATATTCGACAGACTTAAGATCCTCATCCATACTTAGTGGTATCACAGATGTCATCAACGAACATTTTATATCGATTCCAACATTTTTTCATAAAGACATAACATAGAGATCTCTTCCTTCATATTTTCAGGTACCTAAACCTCTCCTGAGATTTTATGAAGTATTATATCATGTGATCTTCTAGATCACTTGCCTCCTTTATTATGATCATTTTGACCATTTTATCATCTTCTTTATCAAGAAGTTTTGTTTGAAACCGATTTGTCTATACGCTTTAAGCATACTATAGACTTTGTCCTTCTATGACATAATAGGAGCATTTGCAATGAGAATATAGTTACTTTCTTTGGGTCAGCAAATGCGTCTGGCATGCTTTGTAATATATTGTAGATGAATTATTTTTTTATGAATTTCAAGTGCATATTATTTTATTCGAGGAACTAGATACAAATGATAATTCATTCCACGTAACTTTTTATCAAATGTTTATCATGTCTCTCCCTCATGTTAGAAAAACTAACTTGCTTCCCCAACTTTGTAAATCCATCTTTGTGCCATGGTGTTAATCAAATATACACAACACATCAATAATAATGTCACGACCCAAATTGATGGGCAGCGACGGGTGCCCAAATCCTACATGTTGAACATCCTTAAGCATGCGTTTAAGATATAAACATGAATAATAGACGTGAGGGAACCCTATCCAAAAGATATATGTACATATACATGCGGAATACAGTGGGCGAGCCGTCAAGGCTGCTATATACAACTATATACCAAAAACTGGAAGCCGACAAGGCCACATACTATCCAACTATACATGACTGTCTACAGACCTCTAATAGAAATAAAATTTTACAAAGACAGGACTGAACCACGTCATACCCATATGAGCCACATCATACCCATATATGTATACAAGCATATCATATCAAAATCAAAAACAGCTTCGGATCAAGTGGAGCATGCCAACTCTCGCTGATCAAGGATCCTAAGAAGGGGGCTGTCAGCTTGCCTACCTGCACCTGCAGGCATGAAACACAGTCCCCGGAAAATAAGGTATCAGTACGAATAATGTACTAAGTATGTAAGGCATGAAAATCAGTACATAAAAGACAGATGAAACATGGAATAATGAAATCCATCTGTATGTCTGAATAACTTTGTAAATTCTAAAACATTTATAATGTCATGCACGTGCATATACATGTCGTGTCATGCATAGGTATAGGTGTAATGACCAAGCCGGTCGTTTCATTAGTTAGCGCTCCATTTTCCCCATTTCTGCTTTTTATTGTCTTGTTCAGCTGTATTATGTGTTATCGGATTGGTTGGTTTGGGTTCAGAGAGGTTTTGGTAAGGTTTGAGACATTTAGTCTCTTTTGAGTAAGTTTGAGTTGAAAAATTCAATCGGATGTTGACTTGTGTGAAAAAGGGCTCGGATGTGAATTCTGATGATTCGGATAGCTTCGGGAGGTGATTCGGGGCTTAGGAGCGTTATCGGAATGTGTTTTGGAGGTTCGGAGTTGATTTAGGCTTGAATTGGCGAAATTGGAAGTTTGACGTTTTCCCGTTGATTGGTGAGATTTTGATAAAGGGGTCTTAATGGGATTCCGGAAGTTGCAATAGGTCCATTGTGTCATTTTTGACGTGTGTGAAAAAATTCCAGGTCATTCGGACGAGTTTTGATAGACTTTTTCATCGAAAGCAGAATTTGGAAGTTTTTGGAATTCTTAGGCTTGAATCTTATGTCAATTTGGTGTTTTGATGTTGTTTTGAGAGCTCTGAAGGTTGGAACAAGTTTGAATGAGGTTATGAGATATGTTGGCATGTTTTGGTTGGGGTCCCGAGGGCCTCGGGTGAGTTTCGGGTGGTTGAACGGATCAATTCATGTTGGAGAAAGCTGCAGAAAATTTGTTGTTGGTGTTGCAGACGTTTGGCCTTCGCGTTCGCGAGTGGGCGCTCACGTTTTCAAATAGGATGAGAGGCAGGAGGTTTGGCCTTTGCGTTCACGATGGGGTTCCCGCATTCGCGAATGGTTGGGGTCAGTGTGCTTCGTGTTCGCGAGCTAATAGTCGCGTTCGTGATGTGTTGAGAAACTAAGGCTTCGCGTTCGCATTTAGGGTGTTTCATTCGTTATGAAGGATTAAGTGGTCAACGGGACTTTGTGCTTCGCGAACGCGAGGCGTTGATCGCGTTCGCGAAGAAGGAATGTGAATAGCTGGGCAGAATGTTTAAAAGACCATTTCCGCGATTTTGGGTCTAAGTTTCACCATTATTGAGAGATTTGGAGCTTTTTTAGGAGGATTGAAGAGGGAATCAAGGGGAAACACTTGGAGGTAAGATTTATGGACTTAATACTCAATCCTAATGTGATTTTTACCTAATTTAACATGAAATTTGTGGAATCTAAAACCTAAAATTGAAAGTTAGGGCTTGAAAATTAGAGACCTAAATCTAGGGATTTGAGGGATCAATTGTGGTCTGATTTTGGTATTCTTGATATGTATGAACTCGTGATAGCGTAAGGATTCTTGTTTTGTTATTTTTGTCAGAATCCGAGACGTGGGCCGGGAGGTCGGGTTTGGCCAACTTCGGGATTTTTGATGTAAATTGGTTATTTTCGAGTGGGCTTTGTTCCCTTAGCATATTTTGATGGTATAAATATATTCTTGGATAGATTTGGAGCGTCCAGAGGTCGATTCGAGAGGCAAAGGCATTGCGGGCTAGAGTTTGGACCGGATAGAGATAAAATAATGATTGTAAATGCTGTCCTGAGGGTGTGAAACCCCTTATTTCACATCGTTGTGCTACTTTGAGGTGACACACACACTAGATGACGAGCGTGGTGCCGTGCACTATTAGGGATTATGACTTAGTCTGTCCCGTATGACTGTTAATCCATGTATTTGATTGAAAACTATTTGCTATCACTGTATTTTTGAAAGTATTATCATGTTTTGGGCGGAATGCCATATTTGGGCTTTGTGCCAATTATTTTGGACTCTTAGGGGATTTTTACTACCATTCCTCACTTCTTTGACTTCACAGTCATGTTGTATTCTATTATTTTTATAGCTCAACCATATTTACTCTATTTTTGACATTTTAAATGACATTTTGGGCTGAGTATCATGTTTACTGTTGCCCGAGTGGCTTGAGAGATTTCTGACTGAGAGAGGCCGAGGGCCTGTATTGTGAGGATATTATGGGATCAGGCTGTGTGCCACAACAATGGGTACTGATTCATGATTATAAGGCTGAGGGTCAGTTTGACTATACCATGAGATGGCTTGATATAGTGCTTGGGCTGTAGGATCCCTTCCGGAGTCTGCATACCCCAGTAAGCACGAGTACCTAGTGTGAGATGTGATATTTCCCGAGGGGTTGTTATTGTTTCATGTTATTGCCCGATGGGCTGATACGAGTGATTGTGAGATAGCCCCAGGGGCTGGTTCTATTGGTATTTTGCCCGAGGGGCTCATTTATGTTTCTATCATTTTCTCCCTATTTTCATCACTCGTTTGAATTACTGCAAGATGTTTTAAAGAGGTTTTTACTGAACTAAGGTGTTTCTATGAGTTTTTATTGTTTTATTGCATTGTTCTGGTTTTATACTGTTTTGTTGTAGCATTATGCTGTATTTTACGTATTTTCTTATCGCTCAGCTGCTTTTACTTTTATTACTTACTGAGTTGGCGTACTCACATTACTCCCTGCACCCTGTGTGCAGATCTAGGAGTCTCGGGTCACGCTAGCGAGTGCTGATTTGCTTTCCAGCATGCTTGTTCGGAGTTGACTAGGTAGCTGTTCGGCGTTCGCAGCCCATTGCTTCTCCTTCCTATATTTATTTCACTTTGTACTAGCCTTGTATTAGATTATGTTGTCTTGTCATACTCTTAGACGGATTTTAGATGCTCATGACTGGTGACACCCCGATGTCGGGCTGTGTTTGTTTCCGCACTATTCTATTCTACTCTATATTTTGGGATTTATAGCTTATTAATAACTTAAAATGAATTATTATAACTGTTTAGTTGGTTTTGGGGGTTTGTGGCGGCTGGTCTTTTTTCACGATAGGCGCCATCACAATCGGGTCTGGTTAGGGTCGTTACAATAGGTGTACATAACATCATCAAGACTCTCAGGGAATCCCATCATATCGTCTCGGCCACTGTGGGTAACATCATCAACATATACCAATTGATCAGGTGGTGGTGCGTATATAACGCCGTAACCTTTTTCCCATATCCCATATATATATATATATATATATATATATATATATATATATATACGCGTAAATAATGCCATCTGGTCATGGGTCAATGTACATATATAAATAAATGAAATGCATGAAAATGTATTAATAATATCAATATTCCTTTCGGATAAACTTTTGTCAACTGCGTATTATTCTAAGACCCATGAACAGAAGATATAATAATATGTCACATGGAGAATCAAGAACACAGAGACCCCTAGTATTTCCATGAATAGAGTTGTTCATGAAAACTGTGCGTTTGCTCGTTTCTTTTGTATTATTTGGATCATGCTAAAGAAAAAAGAAGGAATAGCCTTAACATACCTGAGCCGATTCTCCTTATCCCATTAATTTCCTTTTGTCCAGTTTGTAAAAAAAAATGATATCTCAATGTTAGGCATACACATTAGAATGTTAATAGCAATGGACCATTTTTTTTTTCGAAGACTTGTTCAAACTGGATGTTCCATTAGCCAGTTGGAGAAGCAAAAGTCATTAGTATCTTCATGGTCAAGTAGAATTGCCCAGAATTCCAAGGCAAGAAAATAGAAAAGATCGAGGACCATGATCATCTTCGACACTGATTGCAAATAACGAAGTGAGTGTGACTTCTAGATTCCATAGTGATTTGTGGCAAATGGTTTAAAGAAGTCTACGTCTAAAGGGAAAGAAAGTAGGAATTGATTGCAACTAAAGAGGTGGATTTGGTCATATCCTTGTAACTTTGCCGCCAAAATTCTTAATGTGACACATATAATAAATGACTAATGAGTCAGTTAGTGGCTTGCTGCAACGTAAGGGTAGGGTGAAATTTTTTAATCTTTATCCACTTATTAGGTGATGTCTCGTTACCCGATAATTAACCAATTACCCGCATAATTAAGAATTGTCTCAAATTACTTAAAATTCTACTCATTTGTAATATACTTTATACATCATAATATCACAGTCATATGGTACCTTGTATGGTACTAGTTCATAAATATCGGGTATTATAGCTCGGATCGTATTTTATCCCAAATCGACAACCTTCAACGAAACTCCTTTTCTTTAATTCGTGTACCCTTTATCCTTTATCGCATTAACTTATCGCTTGTTATAAATAGCATAAATATGCTAAACTCAAGATAATCTCATCCCCGAGTCTATGTCAATTAACTGAAGATGAAACTTTAACGTACAAAAATGCGAGATGTACCATACTTCCCCCTTAGAAACATTCATCCTCGAATGTTTAACTCCCCGGAATCTATATAACTTTGGCAGAGTCGCCTTTGTAACAATACTACTACCAACCCTTCCTATAGAAACTCAATAATTCAATGCCACATATGACCATAATCATTAATAACGACAATGGCCTCACACAACCAATGACAATAACTAACACAAGAATCCATACACGTACCTTAAGGTTGTGATGTCTCAGTCGAACCTTTTTCTGGAGGAGAAAATAAGTAGGTATATCTAGGTTTCATGTCTTCCTCGGCCTCCCAAGTCATTTCTTCCACATTGATGTTTCTCCAAAGTACTTTCACCGAAACTATATCTTTACTTCACAATCTCCGAACTTGTCTGTCTAATATAGCAATGGGAGTTTCTTCATATGATAGCTGCTCTATGACCTAAACGTCGTCAACATACACGATTCTAGAAGGATTTCCGATACATTTACGGAGCATAGACACATGAAAGACTGGATGTATAGACTCCAAGTCTGAAGGCAAGTCTAACTCATATTCTACTTGTCCTACCTTGCGTATGATCCTATATGGTCCAATGTACTGAGAGCTAAGTTTTCCTTTCTTACCGAACCTTATATCACCTTTTATCGGTGATACCTTTAGGAATACCCAGTCGTCAACCTGAAACTCCAAGTCTCGCCGTCGATTATCCGCATAAGACTTCTGACGGCTTTGAACTGCTAATTGCCTTTCCTGTATAAGATTAATTTTTTGATTGCATGTTGTACCAATTCTGGTCCTATTAACGTAGTTTACCCAACATCAAACCACCCTATAGGTGACCTACGCTTCCGTCCATAAAGATTTTCGTATGGAGCCATCTGAATACTGGAATGGTAGCTAATATTATATGCGAACTCAATAAGTGGCAGATGATCATTCCAGCTACCTTTGAAGTCTATCACGCAAGCCCTTAACATATCTTGAAGTGTCTGAATAGTACACTCAGCCTGTCCGTCTGTCTAGGGATGAAATATTGTACTAAGACTTACTTGAGTCCCAATCCTTTTTGGAAGGACCTCCAGAAGCTAGCTGTAAATTGAGCTCCACTATTTGAGATAATAGATACAGGGATACCATGCAGTCGTACCATCTCCTTAATATAAAGCCTTGCATAATCCTCTGTAGAATATGTAGTCCTAACGGGCCAAAAAAGGGCTGACTTTGTAAGCCTATCAGCAATCACACATATCGAATCGAACTTACATTGGGTACGAGGTAAGCCTACAATGAGATTCATATTGATTACTTCCTATTTCCAAGTCAGAATCTCCATAGCCTGCAATAATCCACCGGGTTTTTGATGCTCAATCTTAATCTACTGACAGTTAGGACACTGAGCAACAAACTCCGCTATATCCTTTTTTATACTGTTCCACTAATATACTTCCCTGATATAATGATACATCTTTGTCGCTCCTGGATGGATAGAATAACGAGAATAGTGAGTTTCTCTCAGAACCTGTCGATGTAGCCCTACAAATTAGGGACACATAATCGTCCTCAATATTTGAGGACCCCATCTTCTGTAATTTCAAACGGTGTCTTCTCCTTCTGAGGAGTGGTATCCCTATAACGAACTAACACATGATCCTCATACTGGCATTCCTTTACTTCAGTTACTAAAGAGGATGTTGACGTATCCTGAATAGTAATTCCAATATCACCTAAGTCCAGTAACCGAACTCCAAGACTAGCTAGTTGATGAATCTCATGGTCTATTCACATCTTTTTTGGCTGTAAATATGACAGGCTACCCATAGATCTACGGCTGAGGGCGTTGGCTAATACGTTCGCCTTCTTCGGATGGTATAAAATATCAATATCATAGTCTTTAAGTAGCTCCAACCATCTCCTTTGACGTAAATTCCATTCTTTTTGCTTGAAGATATACTGGAGGCTCTTATGATCCGTATAGATATCAACATGAATGCCATACAAGTAGTTCCTCAACATCTTTAGTGCATGAATCATCGCGGTTAACTCTAAATCATGGGTTGGGTAGTTCTTCTTGTGCTTTCTTAGTTGTCTAGAAGCATAAGCTACAACCTTACCATGTTGCATCAGCATACAACCCAATCCAATGCCTAAAACATCAAAATAGATAACATAATCATCGGTCCCTTCTGGGAGAGTTAGAACCGGTGCTGAAGTTAATCTGTCCTTTAATGCCTGGAAACTCCATTCGCAAGCATCAGTCCATTGAAACTTTGCTCCCTTCTGAGTCAACCTTGTCAAAGGTGCTGAAAGGGAAGAAAATCCCTCTACAAATCTCCTGTAATAACCTGCCAAACCGTGAAAGCTGCGAACATCCGTCGGTGTTGTGGGTCTAGGACAATTCTTTACTGCCTCAATCTTTTGTGTATCCACTCGGATGCCTTCACCCGAAATGATATGTCCAAGGAAAGCTACAGAGTTCAACCAAAATTCACATTTAGAGAATTTGCATACAACTTCCCTTTTTGTAGAACTCTGAGCACAGTACGCAAATGATCTACATACTCATACTCTGAACGAGAATACACCAATATATCATCGATAAATACAATTATGAGCAGATCTAAAAAGGATCTGAACACACGGTTCATCAAATCCATGAATACTGTTGGGGCATTGGTCAAACCGAATGACATAACACGAAACTCAAAGTGCCCGTATCTAGTCCTGAATGTTGTCTTCGGATATCTTCCTCCTTAACCCTTACCTGATGGTACCCAGACCTCAAGTCTATCTTTGAAAAACACTTGGCACCTTGCAAGTGATCAAATAAATCATCAATCCTCGGGAGCGGGTACTTATTCTTGATCGTCACCTTACTCAACTATCTATAATGAATACACATCCATAAGGAACCATCCTTCTTCTTCACAAATAACACAGGTGCTCCCCACGACAATGTACTAGGTCTGATAAAGCCTTTTTCAAGAAAGTCCTTTAATTGTTCATTCTATTTTTTCAGCTCTGCGGGGGCCATTCTATAGAGAGGAATAGATATTGGATGAGTATCTAGTAATAGTTCAATAGCAAACTCAATTTTTCGCTCTGGTTGAAGACCCGGAAGCTCATCGAGAAAAACATCGGGAAAACTCATTAACCACATGGATGGACTAAATGGTTGGTGACTCTACTTTCATATCCTGAACCCGAAGTAAGTGATAACTATAGACCTTTCTAATCATCTTCCTTTCCTTGAGATAGGAAATAAATTTACCTCTCGGCGATGCCGTATTACCTTTTCACTCCAAAACAGGCTCCATTGGAAATTGAAATCGGACTATCTTTGATCTACAATCAACGTTGGCATGATAAGAAGCAAACCAATCCATACCCATTATAACATCAAATTCTATCATATCTAACTCGATTAGGTCCACTATGGTAGATCGACTATGAACTACTATTATACAACCCTTATATACTCGCTTAGCTATCACTAAGTCCCCAACAGGTGTAAACACCTCAAAAGGTTTAACCAATTTAGGTTTTATTCCAAACTTACTAGCAACCAATGGAGTAACATATGATAAGGTGGAACCTAAGTCAATCGGTGCATATACATCATATAAGGAGACTGATAATATACCTGTAACAACCTTAGGTGATGACTTTAGATCCTATCATCCTGCCAACACATAAATACGGTTCTGAGGATCACTCGAGCTAGATGCTCTGCTTCTGCCTCTACCACGACTCATTGGTGCTTGTGAACCTTGCCTAGGGGGCGTGCTAATGATGACGAACCAGCTACAGATCCCGCTGTCTGAGCTATGCTTGCATCACCTCTCATTGGACAATCCCTCATAACATGGCCCGAATAACAACAAGTATAACAAACACCCAATCCCATACGGCACTGCCTGACATGTTTCTTACCACACTTAGTACATCGTGGCAAGGGCGGCCTCATCTGACTTAACTCACTCCTATATTGAGAACCTGAGGCCCTAGAATTCTGACTAGGCGCTAAATATGTGGAACTATAAAATCTCTTACCTCCAAACTAAGGGGGTGCGCTAGCCAATGGATGGGCTAGATACCTCGGGTATAGTTGTCTCTGACCACCTCTCAACTCACCAAAAGGACCCGAAGACCTCGCTCTCTTATTTTGGGCACTATCATTCTCACGATTGGCCCTCTGTTTCTGCTTACACTCCTTTACACCCTGGGTGTATGCCTGAATACGAGAAATATCCATGTCTGGCTGAAGTGAGACCGACATACAATCGTTAACCAAGTGCGGCTCTAATCCCATCACGAACTGGTGAACCCGATCCTCCATCTTAGATACAATAGTGGGAGCATACCTAGCCGACGAATCAAACTAAAGATTGTACTCCCGAACACTCATATTACCCTACCGAAGGGTCAAGAACCTATCAACTCTAGCCCGCCTAAGCACTGATGGCAGATAATGATGAAGAAAAGCTTCTGTAAACTCCTACCATACTACTAGAAGGGCATTCTCACCTCTGGACAACTCCCAAGACTCGTACCAATTAACTGCAATATCCTGAATTCTGTAGGAAGCTAGCTCAACTAACTCAGTCTTAGTAGCTTTTATTACCCTCAAAGTCCTCTGCATTCTATCGATAAATACCTGAGGGTTTTCATTTGGATATACCCTAGTGAATACCGGAGGGTCCAAATTAGGGAAATCACGACCCTCGCACTGACGGACCTATCTACATGACCAATACCTACTTCCTGATGCCGAGCCTGCATGGCTACTAATCGAGTTAATAGCTGAGTAGCATCTCTCATCTCCTCACCTGGTGTATCTGGTTTAGGGGCTGAAAGTACAGGGGCGGGCGCTGGAGCTGGTGCTCCTCAGAGCTCTTCTGGAAAGGGAGGGGTATGTGAAGTCTGAGATGGAATCACACTATGAGACTCTCCCCGAGCCTTAGTAAGTCGTGGCGCTCGACTTGTAGTCTCACCAGCCATGGACTTTTCCTTCTGGGTGGCTGTAGTCTTCGGAGGCATCATTGAAAACGTAACATATTGTTAGGAACATGAATTCTTATATCGCAAGATCTAAGATAAAAACAGAGGGTAACATCATATATGTCATGTAGTCTCCTATCTATAAGTATGGTGCACAACACACCCATAAACAAGACTCTACTAGACACGTTCTGTAGATAACCCTAGGACAAAACTGCTCTGATACCACTTCTGTCACGAACCAAATCGATAGGCAGCGACGGGTGCCCGAATCCTACATGTCAAACATCCTTAAGCATGCATTTAAGATATATACATGACTAACATATGTGAGGGAAACCTATCCAAAAGACATATGTTCATATACATACAAAATACAGTGGGCGAGCCGGCAAGGATGTTATAGACAATTATATACCCAAAACTCGAAGCCGACAAGGCCATATACTATCCAACTATATGTGACTGTCTATAGACCTCTAATAGAAATACAACTGTACAAAGACAAGACTGAGACACGTCACATCCATATATATATACAAGCATATCCTACCAAAATCAAAAACAGCTCTGGATCAAGTGGAGCACACCAACTCTCGCTGATCAAGGATCCTAAGAAGGGAGAGGGAGGGGTCGTTGGCTTGTCTACCTGCACCTATGGGCATGAAACGCAGGCCCCGGGAAATAGGGCGTCAGTACGAATAATGTACTGAGTATGCAAGGCATGAAAATCAGTACATAAAAGACATAGATGAAACATAGAATAAGGAAATCCTTCTGTAAGTCTGAATAACTTTGTAATAACATTTATAATGTCATGCACGTGCATATAAATGTCGTGTCATGCATAGGTATAGGTGTACATAACATCATCAAGCCTCTGAGAGCATCCCATCATATCGTCTCGGCCACTGTGGGTAACATCATCAATATATACCAACTGATCAAGTGGTGGTGCGTATATAACGTCGTAACCTTTTTTCATATCTCATATACATATATATATATATATATATATATATACATACGCGTATATAACGTCATCTGGTCATGGGTTATAAATGAATGAAATACATGAAAACATGTTAATAATCTCAATATTCCTTTCGGATAAACTTTACTGCGTATTATTCTGAGGCCCATGAACAGAAGATATAATAATATGTCACATGAGAATCAAGAACACAGAAACCCCTAGTATTTCTACGAATAGAGTTGTTCATGAAAACTGTGCATTTGCTCGTTTTTTCTGTATAATTTGGATCATGCCAAAGAATAAAGAAGAGATAGCCTTAACATACCTGAGCCGATTCTTCTTATCCCTTTGATTTCCTTTTGTCCAGTTTTTTAAAAAAATGATATCTCAATGTTAGGCATACACATTAGAATGTTAATAGCAATGGACCATTTTCTTTTTCGAAGACTTGTTCAAACTGGCTGTTCCATTAGCCAGTTGGAGAAGCAAAAGTCATTAGAATCTTCATGGTCAAGTAGAATTGCCCAGAATTCAAAGGCAAGAAAATAGAAAAGATCGAGGAGCATGATCATCTTCGACACTGATTGTAAATAACGAAGTGAGTGTGACTTCTAGATTTCATAATGATTTGTGGCAAATGGTTTAAAGATGTCTACGTCTAGAGGGAAAGAAAGTAGGAATTGATTGCAACTAAAGAGGTGAATTTGGTCAGCATTTACGACCTCTCTTTCGCTCATATCCTTGTAACTTTGCCACCAAAATTCTTAATGTGACATGTATAATAAATGACTAATGAATCATTTGTTTGGTTAGTGGCTTGCTGCAACGTAGTGGTGGGGTAAAATTTTTTAATCTTTATCCACCTATTAGGTAATTAGGTAATGTCTCGTTCCCGGTTATTAACCAATTACCCGCATAATTAAGAATTATCTCAAATTACTTTAAATTCTACTAATTTTTAATATACTTTATACAACATAATATCACGGTCATATGGTACCTTGTATAGTACTAGTCCATAAATATTGGGTATTATTGTTCGGACCGTATTTATCCCAAATCGACAACCTTCAACGAAACTCATTTTCTTTAATTCGTATACCTTTTATCCTTCATGGCACTAACTTATCGCTTGTTATAAATAGCATAAATATGCTAGCCTCAAGATAATCTCATCCCCGAGTCTATGTCAATTACTGAAGACGAAACTTTAATGTACAAAAACGCGAGATGTAAAAAATAATAAGATGGGATTATTTGATTTGTTGACCCTGAACCATTTGTGAGAGGCAATGTAAATCAAACATATATAGATAAGTTTTTTCTCATAAGCAATAATTTAGTTATTGAGTGGAGGCACTAACTAAATTATTTTGCTAAACCAACTGTGATGTAAATCAACTTATCAAGATGAACTATCTTGAATAAAAAGTCTGGAATATGCTCCAAATAAAATTATTGAGCAATTTATCTCGCAAATATCATGTTGAGGGTTAATAATAATCGCACATGTAACCATCTCATAGAAGCATCTTATGTGGTATACAAGGCACGTGAATGGGCCCCAATTTACCTTTGATATTTCCAGCATTCATGGGGCTCAATCCCAATTTTAGTTGGTCTATTAGTTAATGAGAACAAGCAACGTAAGAGAATTCGTAAAGAACTTAGTAGTTCTTTAATATTTACTCATGTGAATTCTCTTTTATTTTTGCACATCATACTTAAATTAACATCGCTAAACCAATTATGCCAACTGAATAAATTATCAATATTGATAAGCTTCAGATTTACACTATGACGTGTGTAATTATCGATAAACTTCATGTTTATTATGATATGGTTTTTATATCAATAAACTTTCACTTTATTGTGGCATTCTTTTGTTTGTGTAGTACAAACTGGAGAATAAAATGGGTAACTTTTCACATACATATTACCTTGCTACAAGTTCTAGTAATAGAAGATATTAAATCTTTCCTTTATTTATACTCTCATTATAACCAATTGCTTTCGCGAATACTTTAGAAACTAAATAAGTTTCTTAGAGACTTACTACAATATAATGCCTTATTGATAATCAATTTTGTTCCACCAAAATAGTAATAATTGACTTTTCCAGAGCTTTCAATTAATTTTGTACTATCACATATTCATCAACATCTATATGGTGAATATCTCTTTTAAAGAAAAAGTTATATCATTATGGTTATAATCAAAATTATATGCAAGATATGTTTCTTGTCTCTTAATAATAACAATGCCAAAATATTTTGACGTACAATAAGTACGTGACCGATGACCATTTATGCCATAGTAATGAGATTATTTTCTTATTTCATCTCAAACCTCCTTCTAAAGGTGAATGTGGTATATACCACTAGCACACTCATATTCTTCCAAATATGAATATGTATTCATAAATCTCATGTTGTCACATTCCAATCATGAATGGACCATAATTATTTATATGTGCTTTACAAAATCTCATGTCAAATCGATGACAAACATTACTTTCACAGAGTGAAGGATTATTTTGAGAATTCTTATTATTCTCATTACCATAATGATGACGATTATAGCTTCGTCTATTGCCACGTCCACATCCATTGATACCTTCACGGTAATAATTTAGTCTTCTTTCAGACTTATTACATATTGTTACCACATTCTTTAAGGGAATGAGAATAAAGCAAATTCAATGGGACGAATTTTCACTTCTTGTGCTTACGATCATACATGACTTTGATCATGGCAAGACATAGAACTTTTACCACTTCAAGTGATTATAATTTCTTACTAACTCCATTAGAGTTATAATCAAAATTTATTGTCTTTGCTTTTATTTAAAATCAAATTATAGAATAAAAGAGAAAAATACGGTAAAATACATACCTTAAATCCAGAATTTAATCATGAAAGAAGTTCATGGAACAATTGACAATCACTATGCTCATCCCAAAGCTTCTAATCAAGTGGTTAGAGTCTCATGCTGATAACGTGTTATAAAATAATAAAAGAAGAAGAAGAGTATTGCAGAGAAAAGTAGATAGAGATGATTCTTATTTATTTTGGATGAATTACAATGGAATAGAACCCTCCATTTATAGGGAAAGAGTGACTTAGCCACCAGGTAAAATCCCTAAAATCTTTCTAAAATATAGACATTCACCATAAATAAAATTCTATTTATAACGGTGATTTATTTGTGATTGGTAGGATTTGTACATCATTAATTATTACGGCTTATTTTAGTGGAATTTGAAAAAGAGTTTTATTTTTAGATGAAAGCTATCATCTTTTCTTTTATTTTTTCTTATTTTTAGGGATTATTAACCAGCATCCCTATTTTAATGAGATTGAGTGATTTTCTGCTAGGAAATATATTTATTTAGTTGCAACGAATGTAAAATAACTATTGCTGCAAGCTTTTTGAAATTTTTTCTTAAATATTGCTTATTTATATTTTTCCCCCATTACCAACTAGTGGATTCAATGACATTTTGTCCTTTTGTTTATCTTTTTGTACCTTTAATGTTGTTATTGCTATTTAGCAGTTTCATTTTATATGATATTATTTTATTAAATATTTTTTTAAAAAATAAATAAAAATTGTATCTTTCATATTTAGTCTTTTTTAACATGCTACTATATGCCAATTCCTATAAAAATGTGTCAACGGCAAAACAAAAATGTTGAGATTAAAGAGTTTCAAATAGGAAAATATTAATCTTTTTTGAAAATATACATTTGTGTTATAAATATATTATATTATGGATGTTCATTTAGTACTCCGTTGTAAATAAGCTTCCGGAAGAAGCTTATCCATATGGGACTCCACCGTAAATATGTTTATCTATTTAAGTACTCTATTGAAAATAAGCTTCCTGAAGAAGCTTATCACTTCGGTACCCGGTTATGGATAAACATTATCCCCGATAGAAGATTATCCATACCGGGTATAATAAGTTTATCCTTTCAGTGCCCAGTTATGGATAAACATTACCCCCGATAGAAGACTATCCATAGCAGGTATAATAAGCTTATCCTTTCAGTACCCAGTTATTGATAAATATTACCCTCGGTAGAAGATTATTCATACCGGGTATAATAAGCTTATCCTTTCAGTACCCAGTTATGGATAAACACTACCCCCGGTAGAAGATTATCCATATCGGGTATAATAAGCTTATCCTTTCAGTACTCTGTTATGGATAAACATTGCTCTCAAAAGAAGATTATCCATATCTGGTATAGTAGCAGCTTACACAGCAGCTTCCTTTCTTCTATAAATAGAAGAGATATCAGTTCATTATGTACATCAGTTTGAATTCGAATAATATATCAGTTTCTCTCTATATTTGTCTTTACTTTACAGTCTTTATTTTATAACACGTTATCAGCACGAGACTTTGTCATCTCGAGCAAATATTTTGAAAGTATTTGAGGTAAGAACTTTCTTTTCCTAAATAATTTCAAATCTTTCTAAACTTGAATTTGTAGCCCTGGATATATCGGGCAAAAGCTACATGTCTTGGGTGCTTGATGCTGGAAATTCATCTTGATGCGATGGATCTGGCAGACACCATCAAAGACTATCAGGCATCAAACCAAGATCGTGCCAAAGCAATGATATTCCTATGCCATCACCTTGATGAGGGCCTGAAAATGGAATATCTTACTGTTAAAGATCCAGTCATACTGTGGAATAATTTGAAAGATAGATATGACCACCTGAAGATGGTCGTTCTTCCACATTCACGATATGATTGGACTCATCTAAGGCTACAAGATTTTAAATCTACCAGTGGGTATAATTCTGCTATGTTCAGAATTATTTCCCAATTGAAATTATGTGGTGATAATATTACTGATCATGATATGTTGGATAAAACTTTCACCACTTTTCATGCCTCGAATATGCTCTTGCATCAACAATATCGAGAGATGAGATTCAAAAGGTATTCTGAACTTATCTCACATCTTATAGCCGAGCAACATAATGAGCTATTAATGGAAAATCATGAAAGCTGACCTACTGGTTCTTGTCCATTCCCTGAAGTGAATGAGACGAACTTCCACAAGGCTAAACGTGGAAAAGGTCGTGGTCATGGTCGTAGTTAGGGAAGAAACTCTAATCATGGTAATAATAATGCACCAAAGAACCCTCCTCGCCACCAACAGTGGAAAAGGAAGGAACAAAAGCATGAAGCAGTGCAAGCACCAAATGCAGAAAATGCATGCTATAGGTGTGGAGAAAAAGGGCACTGGTCACGTACCTGTCGTACGTCAAAGCACCTGGCTGAGCTTTATCAAGCCTCCCTAAAGAAGACAGAGAAAAATGCTGAAGCAAATTTTATTTCTGAAGATAATTTAGACTTCATGCATTTGAATGTAACTGATTACCTTGCACTCCCAGAAGGAGAAACAAGTCATGTAATCGGTGGTGAATCTGTAGAAATATAAATATTTTAATTTTTGTTGTTTGTAATAGATAGTATGGTTATGTAATTGTTGTACATAAAGAAAAAAATTATGATTTGATAATGATGTTTACTATTATATATCTTATTTATGTCATTTTGAAGAATATGGATAATATTATTAGATCAACTTAAACTCTAGCAAAGTTTGCAAGAAATATACAATCACCAGAAGTAGTTATATTTCATATATCTCATTGTAATTATATTTTGTTAACCACCAGAAGTGGTATATGTCTATGATCACCAGAAGTGATAATTTAGGCTTTCTATGGTTACAATTGAAGATAAGCTACGTAAATATTCTCTATATTAAATGCACGCCTCGATTTGCTCCTGAAGTAGTAAATATTTTAAAAGAGGTTGAGGCATCACAATTTGATGTGATTAATGCGCATTCAGATAATTATGTTTGATTTCCTGAAGGATGAGAACTTTGGATAATATTAATCCATTTCCTGAAGTGAATGTGCCAATATTAATAAATCGGGTAAATATGAACGCGCTCTTGATGTGAATATATCACAATTCACCTTCAGAAGAGGTAATATAATCAAGAGAATATATACTCAATATTTCGTATTTTAAATTTGCTCCTGAAGAAGTAACACAATTGAAATTGCCTCCTGAAGTAGGAAAATATTACGAAGAAGAGTGTTCTTGTGCTTAAACAATTTCATACATTGTTTATTTGATTGTGATTTTCTCTCATGATACCAGAAGTGTATGAGAAATATTTGATAGTACAAAATGTATCAACAACTCCTGAAGAGCTAACTGTTTGCCTAAAGGATACATGACACCAGTAGTGCCCGATAAATATTAGATTGTGAATAATAAATGAAGGCTCTCGAAGAGCTTATATACAAATATGTCATTCATATTATATGATTATGGTCAAAACATATGTTGTAGTAAACCTGAAGTTTACTAATATAAATGGCTATCATATTGAGACTACAAATGATTGGAAGATTGATAATCTTCATGTTTCCACAATCATAGGGGGTAAAATAATATGTATGTGAGAAGTTACCCGTCTTATTCTTTAATTTGTACTATATCATGTATCACAGTAAACCAGAAGTTTACTAAAGCAAAAGTTTATGCCATAGTAAACCAGAAGTTTACTAAGAGATAGCACATGACATGATAAACTTGAAGTTTTCATTTTCCATTTTTAAATGAGCTATTTGAGAATTCAGATAAGCATATACTAAAGAACTAGAAGATTCTTCAGGAATTCTCATGTGTTGCTTGTTCTCATAATGAATTGATTATACCAGCTAAAGTTGGGACTAAGATCCCTGATTCTGAAATATATAAAAGGTGAATATGGACCCGTTCACCTATCATGTGAACCACTTATAGGTGCATATATGAGATGGTTACATGTGTAATTATTGTCAACCTGCAGTTTGGCATTTGGAATTGCTTTTCTCGATTAAGAGCATAATTTTCAGATTATGAAATCAAGACACAGTTCATCTTGATGATGCTGGTTTATATCCAAGCTGGTTTAGCATTGAATACCTCCTATTAATGTCTAAACCATTGCTTATGAGAACAAAGCTTCATGTGTTAGTCTTAGATTTTCTAAATTGCATATAACAACATTTGTATGTATCAGATCAACAATATATGATAAGTCCTCCCTTCACAATTTGTTTAGGATCAGAAACCAAATATTTTTACTATCTTTTGTTGCGTGGTATATGATTAATTTCTCTACTATAATATACAAAGATATGTTTCCCAAAGATGATTGGGGATATATGTTAGTTTTTCTAACATTTGGGGAATGGAATAAACAGTTGAAAAATATGCTATATGAATCGAATTATCATGAGCCTCACTTAGAAGATAATTCAAGTCGAATGCTAGAAGCATTTGCTGATCCAAAATTAAATATCATATTTCAGCTGCAAATGCTCCTATTAAAATTAAAATCCCTGAAGGATAAAGTTTACTGTACGCATGAAGCGTGGTAGACCAATCGGTTCCAAAGGTAACAATCCTTGAAAAATAGTAGGAGCTAATGATCAAAATGATCATAATGAGGAGGAAATAAGCTCTAGAAGAGCCCACGACATAACATTTTATGAAACTCCCGAAAACGTTCAGGTACCTGAAAATAAAGAAAGTGATGAGATCTCCACAAGTTATGTCGCTTCGGAACTGACACAAAATGATCGTTGACGATATATTTAATACAATATAGTGCACAATATTGTAAAAGATTGTGAGGATCGGACTAGCAGTCCAGACACTTGAAGATGTCATACCATTTATATACAAGTCTTAACCTATATGACTTATTTGACTAAATCTATATAAAGATCCTTGAAGGATTGAAAATGCCTGAAGCATATAATTCAAAGTCTTGAGAAATGTACTCGATCAAATTATAAAGATATTTGTACGATTTAAAACAATCTGTGCGTGTGTGGTATAATCGCCTCAGTAAATATTTGCTTAAAGAAAGTTACATAAATTATGTTATTTGTCCATGTATTTTTATAAAGAAAAGGTCATCAGAATTTGTTACACTTGCTGTTTATGTTGGTGACATAAATTGGAACTCCAGAAGAGCTCCAAGAGGGTCTTAAAAATGCTTTTACATGGACAAAGTGTACCCATTAAGTACACCAATGGATATTCAATCACTTTAAGTGAATAAGGATCCGTTCCAACCTCTAGAAGAGGATGAAGATCTCCTTGGTCCTGAAATACTCTATCTCGATGTAGATGGTGCACTTATTTATCTTGCTAATGCTAACAAAAGTGGTGCAGATCGTATTGGTAATGCAGATGCAGGTTATTTATCCGATACCCATAAAGCTCGATCTCAAACCGGCAAGCAGGGAGTAAATATAATTGAGATCAGTGATTCATTCAAAAAACATATGGGTTGGAATGTGATAAAAGACCCACAATATTATACAGAGACAATGTTTCATGCATAACACTATTAAAGGGAGGATTTATAAAAGGAGATAGAACGAAGAACATTTCACCAGAATTATTCTACATACATGATCTTCAGGAAAATTATGACATTGATGTGCATCAAATTAGTTCAAGTGACAATCCAGCAGATTGTCTTTACCAACATCAATTTTTGAGAATATGGTATACAAGATTGGAATGCGGAGACTCAAATATTTGAAATAAGGTTTTCTTCAGGGGGAGTAAAATGCGCGCTATACTCTTTTTCCCTTACTAAGGTTTTTCCCACAGGGTTTTCCTTAAAAGGTTTTTAATGAGGCAGCCTGCAATGCGTATTACTAAATATGTGTACTCTTTTTCCTTCACTAGGATTTTTTCCCACGTGGTTTTTTCTAGTAAGGTTTTAATGAGGCACATTATCTTTTAATGAACATCCAAGGGGGAGTGTTATAAATATATTATATTATGGATGTTCATTTAGTACTCCGTTGTAAATAAGCTTCCTGAAGAAGCTTATCCATATGGGACTCCACCGTAAATATGTTTATCTATTTAAATACTCTATTGGAAATAATCTTCCTGAAGAAGCTTATCACTTCGGTACCCGATTAAGGATAAATATTACCACCGGTAGAAGATTATCCATACCGGGTATAATAAGCTTATCCTTTCAGTACCCAGTTATGGATAAATATTACCCCGGTAGAAGATTATCCATACCGGGTATAATAAGCTTATCCTTTCAGTACCCAGTTATGGATAAACACTACCCCCGGTAGAAGATTATCCATATCGGGTATAATAAGCTTATCCTTTCAGTACTCCGTTATGGATAAACATTGCTCTCAGTAGAAGATTATCCATATCTGGTATAGTAGCAGCTTACACAACAGCTTTCTTTCTTCTATAAATAGAAGAGATTTCAGTTCATTATGTACATCAGTTTGAATTCGAATAATATATCAGTTTCTCTCTATACTTGTCTTTACTTTACAGTCTTTATTTTATAACAATTTGTTTATAACAATTTGTGTAATAGGCGTCAACGATGAACGTTCTCCACCATTCTTTTGAGAAAATTAAAAAACATCTTAATCCCCTGTTTTATCAAATGTTCCAAACTATCAAATGTTTCCACACACACACATGTATCTGTTTGTGTCATTTTGTGTGTGTTGTGGGCTTGTGGCAACTGTGTTTTTGAGAAATGCATTTTTACGGCTTGGCAGCGACCAGTATATGCTAGTTGAATCATCTTACGATTGTCTAAAGTTTAATATTGCGTAAAACTTGTTTTACTCACATTATTCATTTTAGTGGTATTTATATTTGATATAAATAATATCCCGTCAAAAACATAACAAGTATTTTGTATCAATATAAGGCATATGTTAATTTTGAAAAGGTAGGACGTGCAGATTCAGCCTAATCGAGTGTGCGAATTAACTCAAATTATTGACTTATCGAGCCGAGTCTGAGTTTGAAAAAGAAAGAATGAATATTTTCACTGTAAAAGAAGTACTCGCGAAATTAGTGAGGAAAACAATAATAATATATTCAGAGTAATCCCATAAAATAGGGTATGGAGAAGTTAGAATATACGGATATCTTATCCCAATCTTTGTGAAGGTAGAAAGGCTATTTCTAATAGGCCCTCGGTTAAATTTTTTTTTTAAAAAGGCAGACACAACAAGTAGTAATAACAACCAAATAAAGAGATAAAATGATAAGGTGATAGAATAATCAAAGCGAAAGAAACAACATATAGCAAAAGAAATCTGCAGATAGGAAGCTATGAAGATACGAGATTAATATTAATGCTACCGGCATGAAAAGAAGACACATGCCTAACTAGCTACTAACCTTCTAGCCTAATCCCAACCTCCACACCCGCCTATCAAGGATCATATCCTTAGTAAGTTGGAGTAGTGTCATGTCATGCCTAATCACCTTTTCGCAATACTTCTTAGGCGTACCTCTACCTCTCCTCAGCCCCACTATAGATAAGCTCTCACATCTCCTCACCGGGGCATCTATGCCCTTCCTCTTCACATGACCGCACCATCTCAACTTAGCTTCTCGCATCTTGTCTTGCACGGGCCACTCCCACCTTATCCCGAATATCTTTATTTCTAATCTTATATCTCCTATATGCCCACACATCCATCTCAATATCCTTATTTTTTTCTACTTTCAGAAAACTGTTACTTAATTCTAAACTGTTGGACTGTACTGCATAATTCTTCTAACAGCCATACTATGCAAAATACGCCAAAGTTCGACTATTTGCAGAGTGCATCTCTTGTCATCGTGCATGAGCTGGGCTGTAGTAAATTATTGCACTCTTAATTCTCTCTATAGCAGCATTAATATATCTTTCTTAAGCTAGTAAATAACGCATATGCATGTAAATATATAGGGTAAAATATGATATGACACGTGGTTATCTAAAGGTAGGACACGTGAAATCCAAGATGGGGATGACCGAAGACCGAACACAGCTATTCCGCTTGTCACCGGAAGGGATAGCATTCATAAAGGTGTATTAAATACTCTGTGCCCGGTAGTATTTAATAAAGAATATTCTACGGCGTTAAGAGTGACGGCCCATTACAGAGAATTTGGCATTTATGTTCATCGTTACATCTTCATCAATGACCCTCATAATTGACATTAAAGGAGGGTACGATCCTAGGACCTCCTTCCCTAGACACAACTAAAAATAGTAAGCTCGGTTATCATTGTAAAGGACACGAATTTTCTGGAAAATGTACAGTACATTCTATACAAAGCTTAATATAGTCTTACTTTAGCTCTTTTGATTTCATTATTGCTGTGCTCGGAGAACTTGTTACCGGAACTGTTATCTCTGCCCTTTCATCTATATTTTAAGGCTAAGTATTGCATAATTCTTCAATTATTTTATTATTGAAGGATCAAATTAGTTCAATTGTCTAGAAATCACGTATAAATTCAATTGTACTATTTTACGGGTAAATAGTTTGGCGCCCACCGTGGGGCCTAGACAGCGTGCAATTAAATTGATCCTTGCCTTTTTTGCTAACGTGCTTTTGATTATTTTGTCTTAGAAAAAATTATAAGAAATGGCAGATAATACTGTTAACAACATGCATAACCCCGAGATTCGACGAGATCAACATCATTTTGAGGATTCAATCAGTGACACCTACAATGAGGGGAATGACGCCACACCCTGCATGACAAGCAGTATCCTTGACAGGTTCGGGAGACAACTCCCGATGATGCTGATGAGCAGCATATTGTTGACACGGTAAGGGTCTTGCAAGAGCAACAAACGATCATTCTAGGTCATCTCATGCGGACAGGATAAGGTTATGACAAAGTTGAAGCAGGCGTTGTCAGGGGCGTCGAATAATGCAAACAGTCGAGATCCAATTCCTCCCGGTTTTCCCATAAACCAAACAACGCAGAGGATCGACAACAACACTCCCAGGGGTGAAGTCGACTCCAACGGGGCTGTGAGGAGTGGATCCGGTCTCAATAATGAGAACAATCCTTTCAAGAATGAACTTTTACGATTTATGAGGGAAGTAAATTCCCACATGGACCAAATCTCGAGCGCGCCACCAGTACTAAAGGGTCAGGACTTAAAGAAGTATACTCAATTCCCGTACAAGCCGAGTGCGGCACCAGAATTAATCCCGAAGTGGTTCAAAATGCCTGAAGTGCCAAAGTATGATGAAACTTCAGACCTCGGGAGAATATTACCACCTACAACACGGCGGTAAAAGGAAATGATTTAGCTCATCACGAAATTGAATCTGTGTTGCTAAAGAAATTTGGAGAAACTCTCATGAGAGGAGCTATGACGTGGTATTCATTATTATCCGAGAATTCCATAGACTCCTTTGAGATGCTCGCTGACTCTTTCATCAAGGCCCATGCCAAGTTTAGAAAAGTACAAGCCCTGAAGGCCAATATATTCAGGATTGCGCAGGGAGAGTCCGAATTATTACGAGAGTTCGTTACCCGATTCCAGAAAGAAAAAATGTTGCTCCCAGCTGTCCCGAATGAATGGACGGCTGAAGCATTCACCAAAGGATTGAATCCAAGAAGCTCAGATGCTTCTCAAAAGCTAAAGGAAAGCCTGCTTGAGTTTCAAGCAACAACTTAGGCAGATGTTCACAGCCGGTATTAGTTAAAGATAAGGATTGAAGATGAGCAGGTTGGCTCTCCATCGTCGACCAAATGACGGGAAAAAAATAGGGAAAAATCAAAGGAGGACTACGACACGGGTAGACAGACTTTGAGGGGTCGTATTTTTCCCTATGAGCCGACCGAAGGTCGTGGCAGAAACTTCTGGACAGTAGACAAGTTCACCATTAATAGAAGGACTGATCGTGGTCGCAACAATAGATCACTGCAGGATAAAGAAACATTGAGGTCACGGGATCCCTCTTACCCCAAGTTATTGTAATACAACTTCAACATTAGCATAATGGAATTGGTGTCAGCCATGAGAAACATCAAGGAGGCATGATTCCCTAGACCAATGAGATCTGATCCCAGCCAAAGGGATCCCAACTTATGGTGTGAATACCATAGGACTAATGGCCACCAGACAACGGAATGTCGACACCTTCGAAAGAAGTGGCAACATTATTGAAGAATGGTCACCTCATAGAGTTCTTAAGTAACCAAGCTAAGAACAATTATGGTCGTAGTAGAGATAACACGGAACCCTCGAAAGCATGATAAGAACCCCCACGTCAGACGATCAATATGATCTTCGGAGGGAATAAGATTAATGGAGTCACCTTTTCGGTAGCAAAAAAGATAAAAGTGTCAATAACTCGTAGTATGAGGCTTCGGGAAGACGATATCACTTTTACAGAAGATGACATAGATGGATTGCTACTACAAAACAATGATGCACTGGTAATTTCTTTAAATATGTTAGATTTTAAGATTAAACGTGTTCTAGTGGATCCAAGAAGTTCAGCTAATATCATACAGTGAAGAGTATTGGAGCAAGCTAAACTCACCGGAAGCATTATTCCGGCCACTAAGCTCCTCGCGAGTGTGACAACTCGGGGAGATATTTTGTTGCTCACGAATGCTGAAAGAGTAATAAAACAACTCTATTCAAAGTAGTAGATGGTGACATGAGATACAATATCATCCTGGGAAGGCCATTGTTACACCAGATGAAAGATGTACCCTCAACATATCACCAATTGTTGAAGTTTCCAATGTCCAAAGGAATCAAACAGATAATGGGTGGTCAACCGGCAACAAGGGAGATAAATGCAATTTCGGTCTCCAGTTGCAAAGGAAAGGAACACGCGACATTGCAATTGCACGAACCGGTAGCTTGTCCCCAGCTAGAAGAAGTTCGCTCAGGGACAGAGTCGTCAGAACACTATCAGGTGTCGAGATATTTCCAAGTTCCAGAAGTGACAGATGCAACGAAGTCCATGGTGGAAGAACTGGAGTGAATTGCATTGTTTGAAAAATTCCTAGAAAGGAAATTCCACTTGGGGACAGGACTGCACCCGGAGCTCAGGTATGGTTTTATTGAATTCCTTAATTTAATGCTGATTGTTAGGCATGGTCGCATGAGGATATGATAGATATCCCGATAGAGGCAACCATGAACAAGTTAAGCTTGGATCCTAACGTACCTCTAATAAGACAAAAAAACGTCTTATTGCTGAAGCCAGGAATAAATTCATCAAAGAAGAGGTAACCCATTTGCTTAATATCGGTTTGATCCGAGAGGTACGATATCCGGACTGGCTAGCTAATATAGTAGTAGTTCCTAAGAAGAAGAATAAATTTTACATGTGTGTAGAATATAAAGACCTTAATAAGGCGTGCCCGAAAGACTCGTTCCCACTGCCAAATATCGATCAAATGATAGATGCCATAGCCGGGCACAAGTTAATGAGTTTCCTCAATGCTTTTTCCGAGTACAACCACATCAAGATGAACCCGGAAGATCGGGAAAAAACTTCATTTATAATGAATTTCGGTACATATTATTACAATGTGATTCCCTTTGGGTTGAAAAACACTGGAGCCACTTATCAACGACTCGTGAACAAGATGTTTGAATACCAAATAGGAAAAACTATGGAAGTTTATATAGACCATATGCTTGTTAAGTCTTTGAATGCAGGTTACCACCTTAAGTATCTGCAAGAAACTTTCGACAACTTTAGGAAGCACAACATGAAACTTCATCTCGAGAAATGCGCGTTCAGGGTTAGTTCTGGTAAGTTCCTAGGATTTCTTGTCTCACAACGGGGAATTCAGGTAAACCCCAATAAAATCAAGACCATAGAAGACATCCCGGACCTACTGTCGAACGTAAAGGAAGTCCAAAGGCTCACAGGTAGGTTGGCAGCTTTGAGTAGGTTCATTTCCTGACCATCATAAAAATGTCATCACTTCTTCGCACTGCTCAAAAAGAAAAATAATTTTGAATGGACACCGGAGATTCAACAGGCTTTGAGAGATTTGAAGAAGTACTTATAAAGCCCTCCCTTGATCTCAAAACCAAAAGAAGGAGAAACCAGTCTCGAAGGTTGCAATAAGTGCGGTTTTAGTCCGAGAGGACGAAAGTACGCAATCTCCAATTTATTATGTTAGTAAAATTTTAACGGGAGCAGTAACTCACTACCAATATTTAGAAAATTGGCCTTAGCTTTTGTAGTTGCCACTCGGAAGCTGAGGCCCTACTTCCAATGCCACCTGATAGTCGTGGTGACTACTTTCCCTTTGCGGAACATCCTCCAAAAACCCGAGCTCTCGGGTAGATTGGCCAAATGGGCCATCGAAATGAGTGAATTCGACATATAATATAAACCAAGGACTGCAACTAAGTCTCTGGCAACCAAAGAGGCAGTAATGGTGTCGGAATCGACATAAGGGGTTTGGATCTTATACACAGACGGAGCTTGCAACGTGAAAGGGTCCGAGCTCAGAATAGTCTTAATCACGTCTTCAGGGAAAACTCTAAGGCAAGCCATCAGAACGGTCCCTTTAACTAATAATGAAGCAAAATATGAAGCTTTGATTGCAAGGCTCGAATTGGCCCAGAGACTTGACTTTGAGGTCATCGAGATCAAATGAGACTCACAGCTGGTGGTAAATCAGGACTATGGGATCTTTGACACTAAAGAAGAATGCATGCAGTAATACGTGATAAAAGTTCAGGCTCTGCTAGCGCAACTCCGGGAGTGGTCAATTAGTCATATCCCAAGGGAGAATAACGCGGAAGCAGATGCATTGGCAAACTTAGGGTCATCGATGGAAATAAAGGGATCGGAGTCCGGGACAGTGGTACAACTGGTGAACTCAGTCCTGGATTCGGATGCTTATTATGAGGTAAACTCGACTAATTTGCTCTCGGAATGGAGAAATGAGATTATCGACTATCTCGAGCACGTGAAGTTTCCCGAAGACCCCAAAGCATCCCGGGAGTTGCGAACCAAAGCAATGCGATATAGCTTCATAAAAGGACAATTATATAGAAAATCTTTCCAAGGCTCATTGTCCACGCTTAGGGGAATCCGAAGTTAACTATGTCATGAGAGAGGTCCACAAAGGGATATGCGACAACCACTCGGGCGTAGATTCCTTGTTGCTGAAGTTGGTATGGGCAGGATACTACTGGCTCTACATGGAACAAAATGCCAAAGATTTCGTATGAAAATGTGATAAGTGCCAATGCTATGCACCACTAGTGCATCAACCGACAAAACCTATACATTCAGTTCTGTCCCCGTGGCCATTCATGAAATGGAGGATGGACATCGTCTAACCTCTGCCACCGACTCCTGAAAAGTAAGATTTCTTTTAATTTTGACTGACTATTTTTCTAAATGGGTGGAAGTAGGTCCTTATCAGAAGATTGGAGAACGCGAAGTGGTCAATGGGCCACAGTTTATTGATGCAAAAGTTACAAAGTTCCTCGAAGATTTGAAGATAAAAGGATCACATTTTCACCTTATCATCTGAGCGAAAATGGTCAAGCGGAGTCAACAAACAAAGTGATTATTCAAAACCTCAAGTAAAGGTTATAAGCAGCAAAAGTCAAATGTCCAAAGAATTGCCCGGAGTTCTATGGGCCTACGGAACAACGGCCAAGTCGAGCACAAGATAAACTCCTTTTTCCCTTGTGTACGGTGCAAAAGCTCTAATCCTGGTGGAAGTAGGGAAACCCACCTGAGATATTTCCAAACAAATAAAGAATTGAACAACGAAGCAATGTTAATATACTTGGAGCTGCTTGAGGAACGCAGGGACTTGGTGTGTGTAAGAATGGCAGCTCAAAAGCAAAAAATGGAATGGTACTATAATCAAAGAGCAAACCTCCATTATTTCAAAGTGAAAGTAACTTAAAATACCCGGGAACACAACACAGGGAAGTTGGGTCCAACGTGGGAAGGTCCCTACAATTTCAGCTAACACCGGGAAAGGTCCATACGAATTGTATAAGCAGAATGGAGCCAAGTTTCCCAACAATTGGAACATGGTGCAACTCAAAAGATATTATTGCTGATAAACATTATTCAACCAGAAAGTATAAGCTGCACTCATTTTCTCTTCATTTAGTTTTTGTCCCAATTGGGTTTTCTAGCAAGTTTTCTAATAAGGCAGCAACAAAAAGCATATTATGAAGACAACAACAATAAGACCTTTAATAGCAAGGCAAACAAGCAAGTTTCCAATCAGGGGCGGTTAGATAATTTTTAGCTCGATAGCTAATTCCCACTAGGAAGTTAAGTTTGCTACCAAGCAAAGGTGACCGTTCAAGAGCACAAACCACCAGAGGGTTGTTAGATAGTCTTTTTATTGATAGGAAAGATTCCTGAGGGGAAGTAAGGTATGTTACCGAGTTAAGGATTATCTAGAAATTCATTGGTGGAATCTATGAAGGCACAAGACTTCCAGTGTTCCAATTCGCATTCTTTGCATTTGAACACTAAGGAGAATGATATGAGGATACAGAAACAATGACTGCCATGTCAACTGGGAAATGAAAATCCAAAACATAAAATGCATCATCGGGATTGGGGACTACGCATCCAGCCCCATAGAAACAAGTTGTACAAGACGTCAACCGGGAAGCAAAAATCTGGAAACATAAACTACACCATCGGGATCGGGGACTGCGCAACCAGCCCCGTAGAAACAAGTTTTACAAGATAGCTACAAGTAATGGCCATTTCTTTTTAGCATAACAAATTCTTGTGTACTTTTGAAAATAGAAGGAATTATATGAAATAAAATCCTTTTGTTTTTATATTGTTTCTTGTGTGAACAATGAACTAACTTTGTCATTTGAAAGTTAACAAAGTACTTCAAATGTTAGTGCCGTAATGAATAGGAGGTGTCCTCTTTAAGAGCACCGTAAACATAAGAGGGCCCTCTCTTATGAAAATCCTCACGTTAAATAGTTAGTTTCAGAAGAATTTATGCCAGGAATCAAAATGCCTTCGGGGAAAAATGCACTCGAAGACGTACACGAAAGGACGTAAAAAGTAAATTTTCACAAATACTTATTGAAACCCTCACGTAAAAAGGTTAATGCTCGGAACCAAAGTTCTTTGAGGAAAATGCATTTACACAAAATAAAACGCGAAAAGAAAAACGTGGCATAATTCTTAAGCAAATGCAAAGGTTAAGGTCTGCATGAATATTCAAATGAAAGAGAGACTCAAACGATACTGTAATGACCCGGCCGGTCGTTTTAAGAATTAACGCCCCAATCCCCTATTAACTGCTTTTCCCGCGTTTGTTTTTGTTATTGTGAGTTGCCGGGAGGATTCGTTTCGAGTTTCAGAGTGTTTTGGGACACTTAGTTCCAAAATGAGAGCTTAAGCTTTAGAATTTGGACCATAGTCGGAGCAGTGTGAAGACGGCCTCGAAATGAAATTCCATCGATTTCGGGCTTAGGGGCGTGTTTGGATTGTGTTTTGGAGGTCCGTAGCTTATTTATGCTTGAAATGCCGAAAGTTGAATTTTTGAAGTTTCTGGATCGATAGTGAGATTTTGATATCGGGGTCGGAATCCAATTCTGAAAGTTGGAATATCTCCGTGGTGTTGAATGTGAATTTGTGTGCAAAATTTTGGGTCAATCGGACATGATTTGGTTGGTTTCGACATCGATTGTGGGTTTCTTGAAGTTTCAAGTTCTTTAGGTTTGGATTGGAGGGGTGGTTCGTGGTTTTAATATTGTTTGATGTGATTTCAGGGTTTGATTAAGTTCGTATGAATTTTTAGGACTGGTTGGTATGTTTGGTTGATGTCCCAGGGGCCTCGGGTGAGTTTCGGATGCTTAATGGATTGGAATTTGGACTTAGGCAAAATCTCAGATTGTTGAACCTATCATAACCACACCTGCATGTGTGGGACCGTTGTTGCAGCGACGCATGAGCGGTTAGGGAACCGCAGGTGCAGTCCAAGGCCTAATTAGAGTTGGTTACGGATGCGGCCCAAGGACTACAGAAGCGGACCCCATCTACGAGTAAGTGAGCTCAGGTACGGGATCTTGGCCTTTAATGAAATCTCGCAGGTGCGAGTCCCTAACCGCAAGCGGAAAACGCTGGGCAAATATAGAAAATTTGAGGGTTTGAGATTTCATAACACAAAAATCGAATTGGAGCTCGATGTGAGACGATATTTCGAGGGTTTTTTAAGGAGAATCATTGGGTAACAATTTCTAACATGATTTTGATCTTAGAACTATAATCTATTGTTATTTTCCTCTTCTAATTGAGGAATTTGGGGGATAAAAGTTTGAAAATGGGAGAAAAGTTCCGCAATCGAGAATTTGAGTTTTGAGTGAGATTTTGACGTCGGATTTTGATGATTTTGTTCGAGTGTGCTCGTGAGTGAGCGGGTGTTCTGAATTTGTAAATTTTACCCGATTCCGAGGCGTGGGCCCGGGGACCTTTTGGGCATTTTTCTTAATTCTGCGTGTTAGCTTCGAATTAATTAGTTAAATTAGTTACTTGAAGTTATATTTATATTATGCAATTAATTTGAATAGATTTGCACCATTTGGAGTCGGGTACTCTAGGCAAGAACGTGATTTCGGGTTGATTTAAGCTGGTTCGAGATAAGTGGCTTGCCTAACCTTGTGGGGAGGAACTCCCCTTAGGATTTTGTGTCTGTTGTTATATGAGTGTCGTGTACGTGAGGTGACGAGTGCGTACATGTGCTAATTGTTGAAAACCCCTATTTTCATTAAGTAAATATTTGTGTTTCCTTTTTGTTGAACACTACTTGTATTTTAAAGCCTTTTGTTTAGCTTAGGAAAGCATGCTTAAGTGACTTAACTGTACTATATGCTTAAACTGTCTACTTGAATTATGTGCAGCATGTTTAGAATGGAAATCTCTACTTTTTTGGTATGAACTTGAATAGTACCGTAGATTCATTGTTGAGACTGTTGTGTGTTTACTTTGGGACTGCGGATCGGTATTCTGGTAGATCCCTTTGCATGTTCACCTTGGGACTATGGATCTGTATTCCGGTAGATCCCCCTGCACACTTATAATTGGGACTACGGGACAACACTCGATAGATTCTCCTGTACTGGATATTTACTTGGGACTATGGATTGGTATTCCAAGAGTTTTCCCCTACATATTTATGATTCGGACTACGGGACGATATCCCAGGAGATCCTCTGTACATTAACGTTTGGGACTACGAGATGATATCCTGGGAGATCCCATATTACTATGTCTGTGTACTGAGCATATTCTGTGTGTGATTTTACTCTTTATCAATTGTTAGCGTCTTCGTCTCAGCCATACTATCAGTGATACGAGGCGATCTTTAGAGATTTCAAGGTATCTCTGCCGCGTCCGCAGACCGAGGAGTCCCTCTCTATTCTCTCTTCTAGTTATAGACCTTCTGTACATTCTTTAGATTAGACATTCTGTAGTTAGAACATTATGTAGTATCTACAGCTTGTGATTTCATGAGATTCCGGGTTTTGGGAGTTGGTTCAGTTTTTGAGGGTGTGTATTTTTATATGCCGAGAGACATCTTAAACATTTTTATTATGTTTTATCCACAGTTTTTGCTAGTTTCGTACTTCATTTCCTTTTTCCGCAATTCGTTAGGCTTACCTAGTCATTGAGACTAGGTGTCGTCATGAAAGGTCACGTAGGGAAAACTTGGGTCGTGACAAGTTGGTATCAGAGCTCTAGGTTCATAAGAGTCATGAATCACAAGCTAGTTTATTAGAGTCTCACGGATCGGTACGGAGACGTCTGTACTTATCTACGATAGGCTATGTAACTATTAGGAAAAATTCCACTTCATTTGATTTCCTTGTCGTGCGAGATTTTTGATATCGAAATTCTAAACTTATGTCTTTTATTCTCTCATAGATGGTGAAGACACGTGCTATCGTAGATGACCAGGCACCCGCACCCCCTACTAGAGCTGTTAGAGGTTGGGGCTGGGGTAGAGGCCGAGGACGTGCATGTGGTGCTGCCAGAGCACCCGTGCAAGCTGCCACTGAGGAGCCACCAGCAGCTCCAGTTATAGGCCAGGAACTTGATACGCATACTGCTACTACTATTCCAGCTCTTCAGGAGACATGTACACCACTCTATCTCAGGCGGGGTTGATTCCCCTTGTTGTAGCCATATCCCAGGTAGGGGGAGGAGCACAGACTCCCTCCACATACACTCCTGAATAGTGGGTCCAAGTTGATCAGATCCCAGAGGTTATGCTGCTAACGCCTGTAGCCCTAGTTCAGCCCGAGGACAGGGCAACAACTTCCAAGGATGAGCAGCGGAGGCTTGGGAGGTTCAAGAAGTACAAGCCTCATGTATTCAGTGGTCTAGCATCAGATAATGCTCTGAGATTTTTGGAGGAGTGCTACTGTATGCTCCACACTATGGGTATATCATGATCGAGTGGGGTTTCTTTCACTACCTTTCAGCTTCGAGGACCAGCCTATCTGTGGTGGTGTACTTTGAGTTAGACAATCCAGCTAGGGCAGCTTCCCTTATTTGGACATAATTTTTAGATATGTTCCTGAGAGAGTTTGTCCCTCAGAGCCTTAGGGACGCATGTTACACAGAGTTTGAGCATTTGCATCAGGGCACTATGCATGTTTCGGAGTATGCTGTCCATTTCACTAACTTAGCTAGGCATGCACCAGCCTTAGTTTCTACAGTTCGTGAGAGTGTTCGCTGGTTTATTGAGGGGCTCATTCCCAGCATCAGGTCTAGCATGGCCCGGGAGTTAGAGATGGATATTTCTTATCAGCAAGTGGTGAGCATTGAAATGAGAGTAGAGGGTATGCATGCTCGGGATAGAGAGGAAAGGGAGACAAAGAGGTCTCAAGAGTCGGGCTATTATTTTGGTACCCGTGCCCCAACTGCAGTTTATCATGGTAGGGGTTATATGAGTCACCCCGTTCATTCAACTCTTCTAGCAGCCAGTGGTATTCTAGCTCCTCCTAGACCTCAGGAGCCTTATTATGCACCTCCACTATCTAGTGTGCCTCATGTATTGGGTACTTTCAATGGTCAGTCCAGCAGACCTGGCCCGAGCTAGTCACAGCTTCCACATCCTCCTAGAGCTTGTTTTGAGTGTGGTGACACACACCATATAGTGAGGGATTGCCCCAGACTTAGGAGGGGTGCACCTCTACAAACTACTCAACGACAGCGTGCCCCGTAGAGTTCCTAGGCTATGATTACGACTCCAATTGCTACCCACCTGCTCAGCCAGCTAGAGGTGGAGGTCGGGAAGGTAGAGGTCACCCTAGAGGAAGAGGCCAGGCTAGATATTATGCCCTTCTTGCCGGTACTGAGACTGTCGCCTCCGATTCTGTCATCACAGGTATTGTCCTAGTTTGCCATAGAGATGCATCAATTTTATTCGATCCAGGCTCCACTTATTCTTATGTTCCTACTATTTTGGGATATTATCTTGTTGTGGACCACGTTTATCGGTCGCGTTTGGTTGCTCTTAGTGGTTTTGAGACCAGAGTCGATCTATTATTGCTCAGCAGGGTAAATTTCTATGTTATCTTGGGCATGGACTAGTTTTCACCCCATTATGCTATTCTTGATTGTCAAGCCAAAACCGTGACACTGGCTATGCTGGGTGTATCGCAAGTAGAGTGGAGGGGTACTTTAGATCACACTCCCAGTAGAGTTCTTTCTTTCCTTAAGGCTCAACAAATGGTTGAGAAGGGGTGTGACACATATCTAGCTTATGTGAGAGATATTAGTATTGATCCTCTACAGTGTATTTAGTCCCAGTAGTACGACACTTCCCTGATGTGTTTCCGGCTGACCTTCCGGGTATACCGCCCGATAGAGATATTGATTTCGGCATTGATTTGTTACCGAGCACTCAGGCCATTTCCATTCCTCCGTATCGTATGGCCCCTCCTGAGTTGAAGGAGTTGAAGGATCAGTTATAGGAATTGCTTGATAAGGGTTTTATTCGGCCCAGTGTATCACCTTGGGGTGCTCCTATCTAGTTTATGAAGAAAAAGGACGGTTTTATGCGCATGTGTATTGATTATCGCCAGTTGAACAAAGTTACAGTGAAGAACCAGTATCCTTTACCTGGTATTGATAATTTGTTTGACCAGTTATAGGGTGCACGAGTGTTTTCTAAGATTGATTTGCATTCATGTTACCATCAGTTGAAAATTGAGGAGCCAGATATCCCAAAAACTGCTTTCAGGACTCGGTATGGTCATTACAAGTTCCTTGTTATGTCATTTGGGCTAACCAATGCCCCAGCAGCCTTCATGCATTTGATGCATAGTGTGTTCCGGCCATATCTTAACTCGTTTTTCATTGTCTTTATTGATGATATTCTGGTATACTCCTGGAGTCGGGAAAATTATGAGCATCACCTTAGGACAGTGCTTCAGACTTTGAGAGAAAATAAATTATATGCAAAGTTCTCAAAATGTGAGTTTTGGTTGGATCCCGTGGCATTCTTGGGTCACGTGGTATTGAGTATGGGATAAAGGTGGATTTGAAAAAAGTGGAAGTAGTGTAGAGTTGGCCCAGACCATCCTCAGTTACAGATATCCGCAGTTTTCTTGGCTTGGTAGGTTATTACCATCGATTTGTTAAGAGATTTTCATCTATTGCAGCACCTATGACCAGGCTGACCCAGAAGTGTGCTCTGTTCTAGTGGATGGAAGAGTGTGAGGCAAGATTCCAGAAGCTCAAGCAGCTTTGACTACAGTCCCAATTTTGATATTGCCTACAGGTTCGGGGTCTTATATTGTCTATTATGATGCCTCGAGGATTAGCCATGGAGCGGTATTGATGCAGGATGGTAGATGATTGCCTACGCGTCCAGATAGTTAAAGGTACATGAGAAGAATTATCCTGTCAATGATCTTGAGTTAGGTTCTATTGTTCACGCCTTGAAGATCTGGCGTCATTATTTGTACGGTGTTACTTGTGAGATCTATACTGATCACCGGAGTTTGCAACATCTGTTCAAGTAGAAGGACCTTAATTTGTGCCATAGGAGGTGGTTAGAGCTGCTGAAGGACTATGATATCACTATCTTGTATCACCCGGTCAAGGCCAATGTGGTGGTCGATGCTTTGAGTTGCCGGGCAGAGAGTTTTGGGAGTTTGGTTTATCTACCAACAGCGGAGAGGCCCATGGCAATGGATGTTCAAGCCTTAGTCAGCTAGTTTGTGAGGTTGGATCTTTTGGAGCCCAATCGGATTCTAGCTTGTGTGATTTCTCGATCTTCCTTATTTGATCGTATAAGAGAGCGTCAGTATGATGATCCTCATTTGCTCGTCCTCAAGGATAGTATTCTGTATGGTGATGCCAGAGATGTGAATATTAGTGATGACGGGGTATTAAGGATGCAGTGTTGGATATGTCTACCCAATATTGATGCACTTTGGGAGTTGATCTAGAGGAGGACAATAGTTCGCGGTATTCCATCCATCCCTGTGCCGCAAAGATGTACCTGGACTTGAAGCAACACTATTGGTGGAGACGGATAAAAAAGGATATAGTTGGGTTTGTAGCTCGGTGCCTCAATTGTCAGTAGGTAAAGTATGAGCACCAGAGACTGGGTGGGTTGCTTCAGCAGATAGAGATTCCGGAATGGAAGTGGGAGCGGATCACCATAGACTTCGTAGTTGGACTCCCATGGACTTTGAAGAAGTTCGATGCCATTTGGGTGATTGTGGATCGGCTGAACAAGTCCGGCACTTAATTCCTATGTATAATACATATTCTTCGGAGTGGTTGGTGGAGATTTATATCCGTGAGATTGTTCATCTACATGGTATTCCAGTTTCTATCATTTCAGACAGAGGTACTTAGTTCACATCACGGTTCTAGAGGGCCGTACAACATGATTTGGGTACTCGAGTGGAGTTGAGCACAACATTTAAACCCTAGATGGACAGACAGTCCGAGCGCACTATTCAGATTCTTGAGGATATGCTTCGCGCGTGTGTGATAGAGTTTGGAGTTTCTTGGGATCAGTTCATGCCACTGGCAGAGTTTGCCTACAATAACAGTTATCAATCCAACATTCAGATGGCACCGCATGAGGCTTTGTATGGTAGGCGGTGTAGATCCCATATGGGTTGGTTTGAGCCGGGTGAGACTAGATTGTTGGGCACAGACTTGGTTCAGGATGCCTTGGAGAAAGTTAAGGTGATTCAGGATAGACTTCGCACATCCCAGTCCATACAGAAGAGTTATACGGACCGGAAGGTTTGTGATGTTTTCTATATGGTTGGAGAGAGGGTCTTGCTTCGGGTTTCGCTTATGAAGGGCGTTATGAGATTTGGGAAGAAAGGGAAATTGAGTCCGTGGTTTATTTGTCCTTTTGAGATATTGCGACGTGTTCGGGAGGTTGCTTATGAGTTTGCCTTACCTCCTAGTTTGGTAGGAGTTCATCCAATATTTCATGTTTCGATGCTCCGGAAGTATCACGATGATCCATCATATGGGTTGGATTTCAGTTCAGTCCAGTTGGACAAGGATCTATCTTATGTTGAGGAGCCAGTAGCGATATTGGATAGGCAGGTTTGAAATCTGAGGTCAAAGAATATTGCATCAGTGAAGGTTCAGTGGCGGGGTTAGTCGGTCGAGGAGGCGACTTGGGAGACCGAGTAGGATATGCGCAGTCATTACCCTCATCTTTTCACCACTTCAGGTATGTCTTTATGATCGTTTGAGGACGAACGAATGTTTTAAGAGGGGGAGGATGTAACGACCCGGCCGGTCATTTTAAGTGTTAACACCCTGATCCCCTATTAATTACTTTCCCCATGTTTGTTTCTTCTATTGTGAGTTACCGGGAGGATTCGTTTTGAGTTTCAGAGTGTTTTGGGACACATAGTCCCTAAATGAGAGCTTAAGCTTTAGAATGGTGACCGTAGTCGAAGCAGTGTGAAGATGGACTCGGAATGGAATTCCGTCGATTCTGTTAGCTCCGTTGAGTGATTTCGGGCTTATGGGCATGTTTGGATTGTGTTTTGGAGGTTCGTAGCTTATTTAGGCTTGAAATGCCGAAAGTTGAATTTTTAAAATTTCCGGATCAATAGTGAGATTTTGATATCGGGGTCAAAATCTGATTCCAAAAGTTGGAATGGCTCCGTGGTGTTGAATGTGACTTGAGTGCAAACGTTGTGGTCAATCGGACTTTGTTTGGTTGGTTTCAGCATCGGTTGTAGGTTTCTTGAAAAGTCAAGTTCTTTAGGTTTGGATTGGAGGGGTGATTCGTTATTTTAGTGTTGTTTGATGTGATTTGAGGGTTGGACTAAGTTCGTATGATATTTTAGGACTGGTTGGTATGTTTGGTTGAGGTCCCGGGGGCCTCGGGTGAGTTTCGGATGCTTAACGGATTAGAATTTGCACTTAGGAAAAATCTAAAATTCCTGAATCTATCAAAACTGCACCTATATATGTGGGACCGCAGGTGCGCCGCTGCAGAAGCGGTTAGGGAACCGCAGGTGTAGTCCAAGACCTAATTGGAGTTGGTCGCGGATGCGGCCCAAGGACCGTAGAAGCGGACCGCATCTGCAAGTAAGTGAGCGCAGGTGCGGGATCTGGGCCTTTAGTGAAATCTCGCAAGTGCGAGTCCCCCACCGCAGAAGTAAGACCACATGTGCGGTCCCATGACCGCAGAAGCGGAAAACACTGGGCAGATATAGAAAATTGGAGGGTTTGAGATTTCGTAACATAAATATCGAATTGGAGCTCGTTGGGAGACGATATTTCGAGGGTTTTTGAAGGGGAATCATTAGGTAACGATTTATAACTTGATTTTGATCTTAGAACTATAATCTATTGTTGTTTTCCTCTTCTAATTAAGGAATTTGGGGGATAAAAGTTTGAAAATGGAAGAAAAAGTCCCCCAATCGAGAATTCGAGTTTTGAGTGAGATTTTTACGTCTAATTTTTATGATTTTTGTAGTGCTCGTGAGTGAGCGGTGTTCTGAATTTGCAAATTTTACCCGATTCCGAGGCGTGGGCCCGGGGGACCTTTTGGGCGTTTTTCTTAATTCCGCGTGTTAGCTTCGAATTAATTAGTTAAATTAGTTACTTGAAGTTATATTTACATTATGCAATTAATTTGAATAGATTTGGGCCATTTGGAGTCGGGTACTCATGGCAAGAACGTGATTTCGAGTTGATTTTAGCTGGTTCGAGGTAAGTGGCTTGCCTAACCTATTGTGGGGGAACTCCCATTTGGATTTTGTTTCTGCTGTTATATGAGTGCCGTGTACGTGAGATGACGAGTGTGTACACGTGCTAATTGTTGAAAAACCTTATTTTCATTAAGTAAATATCTGTGTTTCCTTTTTGTTGAACACTACTTGTATTTTAAGCCTACTGTTTAGCTTAGGAAAGCGTGCTTGCAACTTAACTGTACTATCTGCTTAAACTGTCTACTTGAATTATGTGCAACATGTTTAGAATAGAAATCTCGGCTTTTTCTTGAGACTGTTGTGTGTTTATTTTGGGACTGCGGATCGGTATTCCGGTAGATACCCCTGCATGTTTACCGTGGGACTACGGATCGGTATTCTGGAAGATCCGCCTGCACACTTACACTTGGGACTATGGGACAGCACCCGGTAGATTCCCCTGTATTGGATATTTACTTTGGGACTACGGATTGGTATTCCGGGAGTTTTACCCTGCATATTTATGATTTGGACTATGGGATGATATCCCGGGAGATCCTCTATACATTTACGTTTGGGACTACGGGACGATATCCTGGGAGATCCCCTGTTGCTATTTCTGTGTACTGAGCATATTTTGTCTGTGATTTTACTCTTTATCAACTCTTAGTGTCTTTAATTATATTGTCGCACTTCATACTACTTTACCTCGTATATATAAAACCAGTAGGTCTCTGACCTTCCTCGTCACTACTCGATCGAGGTTAGGCTTGGCACTTACTGGGTACCGTTGTGGTGTACTCATGCGCTTTCTTGCACATGTTTTTCGTGTGCAGATCCAGGTTCTTCGGCTCAACCATATTATCAGTGATACGAGGCAATCTTCAGAGATTTCGAGGTATCTCTGCCGCGTCCGCAGACCGAGGAGTCCCTCTTTATTCTTTCTTCTAGTTATAGACCTTCTGTACATTCTTTAAATTAGACATTCTGGAGTTAGAACATTATGTAGTATCTACAGCTTTTGTTTTCATGAGATTCCAGGTTTTGGGAGTTGGTTCAGTTTTTGAGAGTGTGTATTTGTATATGTCGAGCGGCAATTTAAATGTTTTTATTATTTTTTATCCGCAGTTTTTGTTAGTTTCGTATTTTGTTTCCTTTTTTCGCAATTTGCTAGGCTTACCTAGTCGTAGAGACTAAGTGTCGTCACGAAAGTTCACGGAGGGCGAACTTGGATGTGACAGGTACATGAGCAAAAAATATGTTTTTATTTACAAAAACGTGCCAAAACAGCAAAAGGTGCAAGAATGGGAAAAAGAAAAGAAAAGCTAAAGTGTAGTATCTCTAGAACTAGGAGGAAGAGAAGAGTCCGCGCCCCTGGGAGAAGTTGATGGATCCACCGATGGCTCGACATTTTCCCCACTATGGTCTTCAACATTATCGTCCTCCGATTCCACTTCAGTTCCCGAGAACTTGAAATCGGAACCAAATGAACCAGGAGCATTAGACTGGCCCGGGAATCCATTTTTAGTAGCCAACTCAAGGTTTCGGGCCTTAGCGATTTCGGTATCAAAGTCAATGATACCTACTTTGGCCTCTTCCAAAGTTTTTCTCCTCATGTTGTACATGGAGTAAGTTTTTGCAACAACGAGGGAAGCTGCTAGGTGCTTAAGTTCTTCTTTAAGTTGAGTTACCTTTGCAGAAAGGCTTTCCCAAGCGGTCCTAATAGATCTAAGGCTAACATCAAGGTCGTGGATAGTTGAACCAAAAAGCCTGTTATGCTCGATAGTTTTCCCGTAATTCTCTTCTAACTGGGCATGTTTTTCCCCCGCAGCAGCAAGCTCTTCGATTATGGAGTTCATGGCTGCCCTTAAGTCAGTTACTTTTTCAGCAGTGGCAGCCTCGCGTTGGGTTGCAGCAAGAGCAGCGTCCTACACTTCAGCCCATTTGGCCTTGGCTTCATCAAATCTAACCCTCTGCAGGCCAATTTCTTGGCTAAGGCTTACCACCCCTTGCTTGCTTTGCTGCAAACAAGCCTCCAAAACAATAGCCTCAGCAACTTTAGTTTCCAGTTCTGAGAGGCGGAGAACTCTTTGGTCCCAATCCACCAAAAGTTGATCCCGCTCAGAAGTAAGTTCCTCCTTCTCACTAATCAACCTCTAAAGGCCCTCGGAAGCAAGAAAGTTGTCCTACAAAACAAGAGTAGTAAAACTTAGAATACATTTATTCAAAAGTAGAAGAAATAACAAAGGAAGAAAGGAAGGCACTGCTGCGGCATTGTGCATGGCGTTGTTCAACAAACACTCCCCGAAGAGTTCTTGAATCAATTTTCGATCTTTCTCTGAAGCCAAAGGCTTCAGATAATTAGCAAGCTCCACCGACCGTGATAGAAAGTTGCATCTAGTAGAGACTAAAAGAGTAACGTTCCTCCTTCTATGGGGATCTTCAGAAGGGGCGCATAATTTTGCTTCAAATTCGCATGAACTGGGGACTACGGAGGAGGAACTTCTCCTTCGTGATCAGATGTGGCGGGTGGAGATGATGTAGCAGTTGTTGGTGGAAGAGTGGGTGAAGATGGAAGTGATGTAGCAGTTGCTAGTGCTGGTGAAGACGGGGATGAAGCTGATGGAGTTGAAGGGTGTGAAGCAGCTGCATCAAACGCAATGCTGGTAGTTGGATGCTCGCCAACCAAAGACGGCAAGGACTCAGTACTCAGCCCCGTAGTATCGGGCACTACATTTGGGACCCGATAGCGGGAGTTGGCATTTTCCACTAAATCAAACTCCCCCTAAAGCGTTGAGGCATCGTCCTCGGTTATTGTAATTAACTCAACATATTGAGCATTCTGTTAAGTTAACGATGAACGTCGCCTTCTGTGTAGAGAAGCCCTATCATCATTATCTTCTCCATCATCGTCAATCATCAAGGTGTTTATGACCGGCCTGGGAGGACGGCTAGAGATCACAACTTCCGGAGAAGACTCAGGCGCAATAGTCTTCGCCCTCTTATTATTTTCCCCGGCCACTGAAAAATGCCTTCTTTTTGGTTGCTTGTTCTCCGACCGGGGACTCCGTGGTAAAATATTTATGCCTGAAGCAGGGTTGAAGATACCTATTCGAGTAACTGCCTCTTAAAGCAGCCTTACCGGATAATAAGGATCAGCCAAGAAGTCCTCCTCGGGGACAACAACGAAGCCCGCGGTTAGACCTAATTTCATGAACAAGTGAGAAGGGTTCAACCAAGTTCTTCACATAAAAATGGAAGCAAGGTAAGTTTAAATTACCATGATTTTTGGCCTTCTACCCATATTTAAGGGCTAGTTCTTTCCACTATGTTTCAGGCGTCATATCTTCCAAGATCTTCTGAACCCACTGGTCCAAGCCTTCCATCACCAGTAGAATCCATCAAGTTGCTGAAAAATGCGAAGAGTGAAGAGTCAATACGACCACAGAGGAATATTTAGTAAAGTGAAATATCAATTGAACATCTTACAAGTACAATTCCAAGACTCCGGAAAGGATGAAGCCATTGTCGGAATGATATTATCGGTGGCAACTACAATGAATCGTTCCATCCATAGACGGCCATTATCATCATCCATGCTGGTCAACATAGCATGGTGGCCACGTTTGTAGATGTTTATCATTCTCCTACGAAAAATCTTGGGATAGTAAAGATTAATCATACAAGCTAATGCTAGCTATTCTTCAGTCTCCTGGCACAAACGCCGAAAGAAGGCAACCATCCTCCACATAGAAGAAGTTACTTGTGCCAAACATACTTGGTAGTAGAGGCAAAACTCCGCAAACACGGAATCTAGATCTCCACTCAAAGAAAAGGCACCCAAAATAAAGGGATACATGTAAAAGTATGTAAAGCCCTCCTTGGGAAGGGTCACTCACTCTGATAAATCAGGAGCAATTATATCTAACTCATGGCAGCGCCAGTCTTCCTTCACAGTAGGAATACTAGAAGGACGAATGGAAGAAGGGTACCTAGTGACAACCCATGTATGAGGGTTAGCAGTGGGGAATTTCTCTTCGAAGTCTTTTGTGGTATTAAGACTTATAGGGATGATGGAACCCATCGTTGGAGGAGTAGAATCTTCGTCCTTGTTCTTATTCTTTGAAGAACCGGCGCGCTTTGAAGAATAAGCCATTGAATGGAAGAAGGAAAAGGTTTTTGTTTGAAGAGAGTTAGAGAGAAGATGGAAAACAAAGGTGCAAATCAAAAGCTTGGAAAATTATGGAGAACAAAGGAAAAATGATGATGCGTATAAGTAAAGTTTTGGCAGCTAAATTCATGGCCATGATTACCTTGATAAGCGGCGAAAGTTGTGCTGAATTGTGGGATGATGCGTGTTTGGGGCAATAAATGCGGAGAGACATGCATTTAATTAACTGTCAGAAGCCTTCAGAGGGAGTTATAATAATTCCCGCAAAAAGAGTGTTTCTACCAACTTCCCAGTAACACAAAGTTTGGTCAACGGAAAGCAGGGGGACTATCTGTATAGGGTAAACTATGATATGACACATGGTCATCTAGAGGAAGGACACATGGAACCCAAGAGGGGGATGATCAAAGACTGAACACAGCCATTCTGCTTGTCACCAGAAGGGATAACATTCATAAAGGTGTATTAAATGCTCTGTGCCCGGTAGCATTTAATAAAGAATATTCTGCAGTATTAAGTGCCATGACCCGTTACAGAGAATTTGGCATTTATGTTCACCGTTACATCTTCATCAATGACCCTCATAATTGACATTAAAGGAAGACACGATCCTAGGACCTCCTTCCCTAGACGCAACTATAAATAGTGATCTCAGTTATCATTGTAAAGGACACATATTCTAGAAAACTTATACTACATTCTATACACAGCTTAATATAGCCTTACTTTATCGCTTTTGATTTCATTATTTCTGTGGTCGGAGACCTTGTTCCCCAAACTGTCATCTCTGTCGTTTCATCTATATTTTAAGACTAAGTATTGCATAATTCTTCAATTATTTTATTATTTCAGGATCAAATTAGTTCACTTGTCTAGAAACCACGTATAAATTCAACTGTACCATTTTACGAGTAAAAGGTTTGGCACCCACCGTGGGACCTAGACAGTCGTGCAATTAAATTGATCCTTGCCTTTTTGCTAACGTGCTTTTGATTATTTTGTCTTAGAAAAAATCATAAGAAATGACAAATAATATTGTTAACAACACGCACAACCCGAGATTCGAGGAGATCAACCTCATTTTGAGGATTCAATCAGTGACACCCACAATAAGGGGAATGACGATACACCAGTGCATGACATGCAGTATCCTTGACAGGTTCGGGAGACAACTCTGGATGATGGTGATGAGGAGCATGTCGTTGATGCGGTAAGGGTCTTGCAAGAGTAACAGGAGATCATTCTAGGTCGTCTCATGCGACAAGATAAGGTTATGAATGAGTTGAAGCAGGCGCTGTTGGGGGATTTGAATAATGCAAACAGATGAGATCCAATTCCTCCTGGTGTTCCTGCAAACGAAACAACACAGAGGGTCGACAAAAACACTCCCAAGGGTGATGTCAACTCTGATGGGGCTGGGGGAGTAGATCCGGTCTCAATAATGTGAACGATCCTTTCAAGAATGAACTTTTACGGTTTATGAAAGAAGCAAACGCCCGCATAGACCAAATCTCGGGTGCACCACCAGTGCTGAAGGTCCCAGACTCAAAGAAGTATACTTAATTTCTATACACGCCAAGGGAGATCAAAATATTGAATACCATATTGAAATACATAGTTACATATGAAATACACATATTTCACATTATTATAAAGATAATAATAGTTTATAAAAAGGCACACAGTTACTAGCAATAGAAATCTTTTTTAGTAATTGGTTTAAACTTTTGGTAGGTCACCGGTTTAAACTTTTAAATATTTCGATATTCGATATCACAATATCGAATACCCGTCACGACCTAAAATCACAAGTCGTAGTGATAACTTCTAACACACCGGCCACGCAAGCCGAAATATAACAATAAAGAACCAAAACAACAAAATTTATAGAAATAACATATAAGTCTGAAATATGACAAGATACTGCTAATACAAGATAAATCCCCAAAAATAGATAAATATGGAATCATGAGCTCTACAATGGAATACAAGTCTGAAACTAAATAATGATTTTGTCTAAAATGAAACAACAATATATAATAAAAGACAAATCAAAACTGTGACCAAGAATGCACCTCTACCTCGCCTCTCGAAGCTCAATCCAACAAGAAAATCTACTACTGATAACTGGTCCCCACATCTGGTGCAGAGTGTAGTGTGTGTACAACCGACCCAATGTACTCAGTAAGTATTGTGACTATCCTCGGCAAGATAAAAGAAGCGATAACTATAAATGATACTAGCTATAATAAAATCAAGTCATAAAGCACGAAAAGAAGTAGTTGTGTGTGAATGTGTACAGTTACTAAAATACTCTGATCAGTCAATGTTCAGCATATAGAAATGATATGTAAATCCGCCCGACGTGGTCACATGCATAACAACACAATCCGCCCAACATGTTCATAGGCATCCAGTCCAAATCATATCACACAGAAGCAAATATACAAGAATACATGTATATGATGAATGAATATCAAATTTCATGCTCTTGGACTGGTATAATGATATGCTAAAGTGTAGGCATGTGCATAGTGAGCTATCATAGCTCAAATCGGAAATTTCATCACAGAAATAACAATCGTCAAGTTCATTCAGGAAATAAGCCTCTATATAACCTCAAACACGGCCAAAATAGTTCACAACAATGTTACAAATATGAGAAACGTTATAGTTTAAAGCATAACAGTCAACTCTAGGCATATCACAGCCTAGGCATTACCCGAACATGAATAAGTACCCCCCAATGTTAGCACATGGGCTCAAAGCCCGAACATGTGCGCACCCATTGCACGTAGCTATCACAAATTATTCATGCATCTATTGCCTCAACCAAGTTTAGATAAGATATTTATCTCAAGAAAGCCAAATTACTCCTCTAACAAAACCTTCTCGTGCGTATTGACCTCCAAAAGGCTCGAATCTAGACAAAATAATGTAATACAATCAATAAAAATAGAGGAAATGATTCCAAAACACAATGCTAAGATTTTTAACTCAAATCGAAAAGTCAACTAGAAATGTCAACCTCGGGCTTGTACCTCGAAACACAAAAAAATTACAAATTTCAAACACTCATTCAATTACGAGTCTAACCATACCAAAACCATCCAATGCCAACGAAAAATCACCCTCAAATCCTCAAATTCCACTCTCCAAAAACATAGTCCAAAAATTTCCAAATTCTAACATAGATTCATGAAAATTGGTTGTAATAATCAATAGGCATTCAATATTTATGGACAAATGTGATTAAAAGTCGCTTATCTCTTCAATCTAGGTGGAAAATCTCCAAAAATCGCCCTAGTCTGAACTCCCAAAATTCCAAAATGAGATAAAAACTCAGACCCTCATTTTTACAACACTGCCCCAGCGATCCTGCACCTGCGGACACAATGATCGCATATGTGATTCCGCTTTTGTGAAAAACCCGACGCTTCTGCGAAGCCCACTAAGAATCCCGACATGCCGCTTTTGTGGCCAATCCACAACTTCTACTGGTTCACACCTGCGGTACTTGGTCCTCCATGCTCATTTCTGCTTCTGCGGTTCCATCCTCACAGAAAAAACTCCGCTTTTGCGGTTTCTTGTACATGCCTATGATTGCGTAGCTTCCAGCCTTCCTCCGCTTTTGCAGCCTCGCACCTGCGGTCCCATTCTCGCAGGTGCGATCACAATAGGCATTAGAAAATTTAGCCAAGTTCCTAAGTCCATAACAAAACCCGAACTCCATCCAAATCACTCCCGGGGCCTCTGAAACCCCGTCCAAACATACCAACAATTCCTAAAATATAACAAACTCGCTCAAAGCCTCAAGTCACATCAAACAACACAAACCATAATTCACACATGGATTCAAGCCTAATGAACAAATGAACTTGCGACTTCTAAAACTTTTGCCGAATCATACCAAAACAACTCCGATTGATCTCAAATTTTGCACACAAGTCATAAATAACACAATGGACCTATTCCAACTTTTAGAACTAAAATTCGAACCTGATATGCACAAAGTCAACTCTTGGTCAAACCTTTCAACCTTCCAAACCTTAAACTTTTGCCCAAAATCATCAAATCAATCTACGAACCTCCAAATCCAAATCCGGACATACGCCTAAGTTCAAAATCACCATACAAAGCCATCAGAACCATCAAATCTCCATTCTGGAGTCGTTTACACAAAAGTCATACTCTAGTCATCTCTTTTAACTTATGTTTCCAACCTTGGGACTAAGTGTCCCAATTCACTCGAAATCATCACCGAAACCACACCAACCACCCTGATAATTCACGTAACCATAAGTGAAATAGAATAAGCAACAAGTAGGAGAATATGGCTACAATATACAAATGAATGGCTGGATCATCACATTCTCCCCTTGTTAAACAGACGTTCATCCTCGAACAGGTCTAGAATCATACCTGGAGTCTCAAATAGGTGTGGATAACTGCTCCGCATCTCCTGCTCGGTCTCCCAAGTAGCCTCCTCGATAGGCTGGCCTCTCCATGAACTTTCACTGAAGCTATATTGTTTCATCTCAACTTTCGAACCTGACGATCCAAAATGGTCGTCGGCTCCACATCATTAGTCAAGTCCCCATCTATCTGTATCGTGCTGAGGTCCAACACATGGGACGGGTCACCATAGTACTTCCATAGCATAGAAACATGAAACACTAGGTGAACACACGAGGGATCAACTTGCCCTTCTTCCCAAACCTCATCACGCCCTTCATGGGCAAAACTCTGAGCAAAACCTTCTCACCCACCCTAAATGCAACATCATGAACCAAAATATCAACATAACTTTTCTGCCTAGAATGTGCTGTACGAAGCCAATCCTGAATCAACTTGACTTTCTCCAAGGGATTCCGAACCAGATCAGTACCTAACAACCTAGCCTCTCCCGACTCAAGCCAACCAACTTGAGAACACCACCACCTCCTATATAAGGCCTCATAAGGTGCTATTTTGAATACTCGATTGGTAGCTATATTTTTAGGCAAACTCTGCAAGTGGCAAGAATTGATTCCATGAACCCCCAAAATCCATAACACAGGTGCATAAAATATCCTACAAGATTTGAATAGTGCGTTCGGACTGTCTGACCGTTTAAGGGTGGAATGTTCTACTCAACTAAACTCGCGTGCCCAACTCTCGCTGCACTGCGCTCCAATACTACAATGTGAACTATGAGCCTAGATCGGTGATAATGGACACTAGCACACTATGAAGGCGAACAATCTCACGGATATAGATTGAGACAGCCGCTAAGAAGAGTAGGTAGTCACAACCAGAATGATGCATGCAGACTTAGTCAAACGGTCCACAATCACCCAAACGACGTCAAATTTCTTCAAAATCCATGGGATCCCTACAACAAAATCAATGGTAACCTACTCCCACTTCTACTCGGGAATCTCAAGTCTCTGTAGCAAACCCCCGACCTCTAATGCACGTACTTCACCTGCTGATAGTTCAAGCACTGAGACACATACTCCACTATATCTTTCTTCATTCACCACCACCAATAGTGTTTCTTCAAATCCTAATACACCTTCGTGGCACCCGGATGAATGGAATAGCGCAAACTATGGGCCTCCTCAAGAATAAACTCACGTAACCCGTCTATATTGGGCACACAAATCCGAACCTACATCCGCAACACCCCCTCATCTCCAATAGAAACCTACTTGGCATCACCTAGTCCTTAAGGACAAGCAAATGAGGTTCGTCATCCCAACGCTCTCTGATGCACTCATAGAAAGAAGACCGAGAAATCACGCAAGCAAGAACCTAGCTGGGCTTCGAAATATCTATCCTCATGAACTGATTGACCAAGGCCTGGACTTCCAACACTAGCGGTCTCTCACCAATTGGAATATATGCAAGGCTACCCACTCTCAGCCTTTCTACTCAAGGCATCGGCCACCATATTGGCCTTCTCAGAATGATACAAAATGGTGATATCATAGTCCTTTTGAGAGCTCTAACCACAACTGCCTCAAATTTATATCCTTCTGCTTAAACAAATGTTGTAGGCTCCAATGATTTGTGAATACCTCATAAGACACGCAGTAGAGATGCTGCCTCCAAATCTTCAATGCGTGAACAATGGTTGCACACTCTAGATCATGAATAGGGTAGTTCTTCTCATGGGGCTTCAACTGGAGTGAAGCATAAGCAATCACCCTACCCTCCTATATCAAGATACATCAAATACCAATCTGAGAAGTATCACAATAAATCGTATATGAACCCGATGTTGAAGGCAAAACTAGAAATAGAGTCGTGGTCAAAGTAGTCTTGAGCTTCTGAAAGCTCTCCTCACACTCATCAGACCACATGAATGGGAAACCTTTTGGGTCAATCTAGTCAAAGGTGCAGCAATGGATGAGAAAATCCTCCACAAAATGGAGATAATAACCTACCAAATCCAAGATGCTCTGAATCTCTGTAGCTAAAGATGGTCTAGGAAAACTCTGAACTGCCTCAATCCTCTTTAGATCTACCTTGATCCCCTCACCAGACACTACGTGCCCCAAGAATGCCACTGAGTTAAGCCAGAATTCACACTTGGAGAATTTAACATATAGCTTCTTCTTCTTCTCCCTCAAGGTCTGGAGTACAATCCTCATATGCTACTCATGCTCCTCTTGGCTGCGTGAGTTCAACAATATATCATCAATGAATACTATGACAAAGGAATCAAAATATACTGCAATATAATGTTTATCAAGTGCATAAAGGCTACTGGGGCATTGGTCAGCCCAAATTACATCACAAGAAACTCAACGTGACCATAGGGGTCCTGAATGTCGTCTTCAAAATATCAGAATCCCGAATCTTCAACTGGTGATACCCAGACCTCAAATCAATCTTAGAGAACACTCTAGCACCTTAATGGTAACTTTTTTCAACTGCCTGTGATCAATGCACATCTGCATAGTACCATTCTTTTTCCTTACAAATAGAACTTGTGCACCACAAGGCGACACACTAGGCCTGATGAATCCCTTATCAAGTAGCTCCGGGAGTTGTTCCTTTAATTCTTTCAACTCTATTGGTGACATATGATACAGAGGAATAGATATAGGCGGGGTGCCCAGCACCAGATCAATACCAAAATCAATGTCCCTATCTGGTGTCATGCTCAGCAGGTCTGCAGGAAACACATCTAGAATGTCTCTCACTACCGAAACTGACGCAACGGTAGAGCATCAGTACTAACATCCCTTACAAAGGCCAAATATGGAATATATCCCTTCCCAACGATCTTTTTGGCCTTCAAATATGAAATAACTCTACTGGGAACATAGTCCAGAGAACCTCTCTACTCCACCCTAGGAAACCCCCGCATCTCCAACTTCATGGTGTTAGCGTGACAATCCAGAATAGTGTGACATGGAGACAACCAATCCATGCCTAAAATCATGTCAAAATCAACCATGCTAAGTAGTAAAAGATTAATTCTCGTCTCTAATCCCCCAAAAGGCACTACACTCTATCGGTATACATGGTCAATTAAATAGAATCACCCGCCGATGTAGATACATGAACAGGCATAACTAAAGAATCACAGGGTATATCCAAATAATGAGCAAAGTATGATAACACATATGAATAATTGGAACAAGGATCAAATAATATGGAAGCGTTCTTGTGTCATACTAAAATAATACATAAGATCACGACATCGGAAGCAACTACCTCTAGCGTGTCTGGAAATGCGTAGTAATGGGCATGACCACTGCCTAATCGACCTCTCCTTCTAGGGCAGCCTCGAGCTGATTATGCCCCACCCCGAGCTAGTTGTGCAGATGGTGTAGCTGCTGGTGCGGAACTCATAGGCTAAGAGCTCCACTTTGGAACCCTACTCAATAGTCTAGGGCAATCTCTCTTAAGATGACTCAAGTCTCCACACTCATAGCAACCACTCCTGACAGGCTGTTGACCCTGATAGCTTGAAGAACTACCGATAGAGACCTGGGTAGATGAAGCATGGTAAGAACTCTGTGCCAGTAACACGCTAAATGATTACTGAGCTAGGAGTGCACTGTAGGAATTGTGACTAGCTGAGGAACCATGAGGAACATGGTGAGCTATCTGAACGGGTCTAGAAGAATGACCTCTACTCTAGTAGGACTGGCCTCCAGATGAGGCAGTGCTAAAACCACCTGAACTAGGAGGCCTCTTGGCCTCCCGCTCCTCATGCTCCTGCATGCGAACCAGCTTTAAGAGTCTAGCAATATCAATCACCTCATAGAAGTTCACACCCGTCACAACCTCCGAGCCATAATGAAGCATAATCTATAGTTGGGGCCATCAATGAACCTCTTAATCTTCTCCCTCTCAGTGGGAACCAATCATACCGCGTGATGAACCAACTCTAAAAACCTCATCTCATACTAAGTCATGGTCATGCCCTCCAGGCGTAGTTTCTCAAATTGCCTACGCAGCTCATCTCTACGAGTCTGTGGGAAAACTTCTCTAAGAAGATAATTGAACTCATGCCATGTAAGTGACGCTGCATTGGCTCTCTTGCTCAATTCATAAGCCTGCCACCATCGGTAAGCTACCCCTGTCGGCTGAAATGTAGTGAATAAAACTCCAAAGGTGTCCAAAATACCTGTTGTGCAAAGAGACTACTGACATCGGTCTATAAAATTCTGAACATCCTCCTACTCTGCTCCACTTAACTCAGGAGGCTTAAGTCGTTCCAGTCTCTTCTGCTCCTCATCCATTATACGGGGACCAACCTTGGTCCAAGCGACAACAACCGGCTGAATGGGCAATACACCCGATGTCTAGTGACCTTGAGCTAGCTGCTCAGGAGTATGGGTGGAAGGAGTCTGGGCACCTCCTCCGGCCTGTGAAGTGAATAGTGAAACTCGTACTTAAGCCGCCTGATCTAGGCTCGTGCACAAAGTCTAAATCCGGGCTAAGCCTCCTGAAGGCCAGGAATCACAATGGGCACTGTTGGTGCCTGAGTTGGTCCTACTGGCTCAACCATATGTGGTACATATTCCAGAGATGGAGCAACTGGTGGCTCTACAGGTGCTGCTCTAGCTATAGCACAGTCCTGATCTGGTTGCATGCATCCTAACTATATGTAAGAGAATAGAATAGTCAAGTTTGAAACTTCAAAATAACAAATACGCATGACAAGAATGCAAGACGGTGAAATTTTCTAAAAGTTCGATAGCCTCTCGAAGATATGTACAGAAGTCTCCGTAATGATCCGCAAGACTCTACTAAACTTACTCACGACTCATAATACCAATAAACCTAGGGCTTTCATACTAACTTGTCATGACCAAAATCCCAACCCGTCGTGATGGTGCCTAACACACCGGCTAGGCAAGCCAAAATATAACAATAAAGAACCTAAATAGAAAAATTTATAGAAATAACATAAGTCTGAAATCTCAATATGACAAGATAATGCTAATACAAGCAAAATCCCCCAGAAATTTGTAAATACGGAGTCATGATATCTACAATGGAATACAAGTCTAAAACTATATAATGATACTATTTGAATTGAAACAACAATACATAAGAAAAGACAAGTCAAAACTGTGGCCAAGAACGTAGCTCTACCTCGCCTCTCGAAGCTCAGTCAAACAAGCAAATCTACTGTTGATAACTGATCCCCACACCTGGATCTGCACAATTAAGTGTATAATATGAGTACAACCGACCCAATGTATTCAATAAGTATCGTAGCTAACCTCGGTGAGGTAAAAAAAGCGAGAACTATAAATGATACTAGCTATAACCTGTATAGTTTTATCGTCTTTAGCAAGTACAAAACAATAATGAAATCAAGTCATAAAGCACAGAAAGAAGCAGTTATGTGTGTATGTGTATAGTTACTCAAATACTCTACTCAGTCAATGTTCAGCATATAGAGATGATATTCTATTAAATCAGGTAATTAACCACGGAAACTACAAGTAAAGATGAAATGCAAGATCCAAACAAAACACTGGCCAGATTTCCTCAATCTTTCCATATCCGTACCAAACAACCGATCAGTTTTTCTCAATAACTGCGTGTACACCATCAAGAGAGAAACATGAAAGGGTGACCCTAGGGAGATGGATCCATATCCATACGCAAGCACGACCAATTAAACATGCTACCAGGCCGGCGTGGTCATAGGCTCAATATTTTAATCCACCCGGTGTGGTCATAGGCATAACATTATAATCCCCAGTGTGGTCAAAAGCAAAACAACATAATTCGCCCGGCGTGGTCACATGCATAACAACATAATTCGTCTGCCGCGGTCACATGCATAACAACACAATTTGCCCGGCGTGGTCACAGGCATCCAGCCCAAATCATATCACAAAAAAGCAAATATACAATAATACATGTATATGATGAATGAATAACAGATCGCATTCTCTAGAGTGCAAGCATGTGCATAATGTGCTATCATAGCTGAAACAGACAATTTCATCACAGAAATAACATTTATCAAGTTCATTCAGGGAATAAGCCTCTATGTAACCTCAAATACGGCTCAGATAGTTCAAAACAATGTTACAAATATGATAAATGGCATAGCTTAAAACTTAACATCCAACTCTACGCATATCACAGCCTAAGCACTACCCGATCATGAATAAGTACCCCAGTGTTAGCACATATTCTCAAACCCCAAACATGTGTGCACTCGTAGCATGTAGCTATCACAAATAATTCAGGCATGTAGTGTCTCAACCAAGTTTAGATAAGATACTTACCTCAAGTAAGCCAAACTACTCCTCTAACAAACCCTTCCCGTGCGTATCAACCGCTGCAAGGCTTGAATCTAGCCAAATAACGTAATACTATCAATAAAATCCATTGGAAGTGATTCCAAAAGACAAAGCTAAGATCTTTAAGTCAAATCAAAATGTCAACCCAAAAAGTCAACCCTAGGCTTGCAGCTCAAAACCCGACAAAATTCACAAATTCCAACACGCATTCAATTACTAGTCCAACCATACCAAAATCAACCAATTCAAACCAAAAATTGATCCTCAAATCCTCAAATTCCACTCTCTAGTAACATAGTCCAGAAATTCCCAAATTCTAACTTAGATTTATGAAAAGTAGGCGTAATAATCAATGGGTATTCAATATTTATGGACAGAAGTGATTAAAAGTCACTTGCCTCTTAAATCTAGGTGGAAAACTCTCCAAAAATCGCCCTAGTCTGACCTCCCAAAATTCCAAAATTAGATAATAGCTCAAACCCTCATTTTTAAAACACTGCCCACCGATCCCGCACCTGCAGACACAATAATAGCATCTGCGATTATGCTTTTGCAAAAAAAAATCCATTCTTCTGCGAGGCCCACTAATAATCCCGGCCTGCCGCTTTTGCGGCCAATCCACCACTTCTACAGGTCCGCACGTGCAGAGACCTTTTGCATCTGCGGTACTTGTTCCTCCATGCTCATTTCCGCTTATACGGTTCCATCCTCGCAAAAGTGTCTCCGCTTCTGCGGTATCTTGTACGCACCTGTGATCCTAGAGCTTCCAGCCATCCTCAACTTTGGCGACTCCCAACTGCTTCTGCTACTTCGCACCTGCGGCCCCATTATCGCATATGTGATCTCACCAGGCATCAGAAAATTAAGCCAAGCTCCTAGGCCCAAAAGAAAACCTATCCTCCATCTGAATCACTCCTGGTGCTCCCGAGACCTTGTCCAAACATACCAACAAGTCCTAAAATACAATAAGAACTCGCTCGAAGCCCCAAATCACATCAAACAACACCAAAATCACAATTCGCACATCGATTCAAGCCTAATGAACAAATAAACTTCTGACTTCTAAAGCTAATGGCGAATCATACCACACCAACTACGATTGACCTCAAATTTTGCACAGAAGTCATAAATGACACAACATACCTATTCAAACTTTTGAAACCAAAATTCTAACCCGATATCTGTTGATACCCAATTTTCCCCCAAAATATTTTAAAATTGCATATATACCTTCAAAATTATGCATTAATAGCAATTGGTATTTTTCTATAATTTTCCTATATTTTTATTAATTTATCTAACATTTTATTCTCAATAAATAATTATAAAATGGCATTACAAATTATTTCAAAAGTATCTCTTGATTTAACTTATTATTTATGGTCTTATTTGAATCAAATTATTTCATAATCGGCCAAATTGGCATCTTTTGGCTATAATTGCAATAAATTTGCAATTATAGCCCAATCATATAATTTTATACTATTTTTTGACCGAAAATTAATTATTTGTATTTAAAAATACTAAGTAATCATTTTTAACTATTTCCATGCATAAAATTCATTTTTTACAATTATCAACTATTTTTAAATTATTTTATTTAATTTAATTGGGTATTTAACAAATAGCCAATTCTATTTTTCAATCCTAGACTAATTGAATCAGATCCCAACCCAATTAAATTAGCCCAATACCCAAGCCCAAACCTAAATCCTACCCGACCAAATCCCTGGTCCAATCTGGAGTGTTGATCAATTCTAATCAGTGGTCCAGACCCTCTTTCCTTAATTAACCTAAATGACTACCCCCCAAACCCTCATTCCCATCCTCTCATTTGCTCTCATCCTCTCCGCCGTTACATATCTCATCTCTCTCCAAATCCTCTCTACTAAACCTAGCTCCTCCCACCGGCCGTGGCTCGCTGGTAACCATGGTGGTCTCACCACCATCCCTAGCCCCATGGCACTCTTCCTATGACCATTTGTTGCTGCCTTGAGGTCCTCAAGGGAACCAAAAGGCGGTTAACTCACCTCCCATGATTTCTATGCCATTCTTAGGCCACCTTGGCCCGTCCGAGTAAGATCTTTCTATTTTCCGGCTAGATCTGTGGTTTCTAAGCCGGAATCTCTCCATCTTTGGGTTCTCTCACTGAAACCCTGATTTTGACTCTTGATTTCTAAGATCTGTAACAAGATTTGAGTCTATTCGAGTTATCTTTACTGTTTTCTTAAAGATTTCTCCGACTTCTTCTAAAACAACTCTTCGTCTTCAAGCTAGGGTTTCTTGACCCCTTTTCAAAAACGGGTTTTCCTTCTGATTTTGACATTTTTCAATGATTTTCACCATGTTTAAATGGTTTATTTAAGTTTTCCTTTTATCTGATTCATTATGTTGAAAACCCTAATTTCTTAGTTCTAATCTTGGGTTTCTGAGTTTTGTTTAGATAACGTGTTTAATTAATCTATATGTTTCTGTGATTTTGTGATTTTTACCCTATGATTGCTTGTTAGGGTTCCTGATTATGGTTATCCCTGCCTATTGTAAGATTTCACCCTATTTTGTTCACCAATGTTTTTGATTCTTCACTTCTTCTACCTGTATCATGCTTATTCTATTAATTCAGACTATGCTCTACATGAATCCCTAATTTATATATGATTTTTTTGTCCAACTCGGCTTCTTAGAGTTCTGGCTTTTGCTTACTATGTGCTTGTTCTTATAAAGTTGTGCTAAATCAATGTTATTTTCTACTTTTGAATCCTTGAGTCTTTGTGATTGCTCTTTCACTGATTTCGCATGATATCTCTACTGATTTTTAACATTGTAAAATATTTTCTGACCTTATTCTATGGTCAATTATGCTATTAATTGATTTCTTAAGTCTTTTCCTTTTTTGAAATATGTTGAACCTAGCCTCTATTACATGTTGTGTACTTGTACAATGCAAAAAATATTTCTTTATTTGTTATGCTCAGCCTTATACGATTTCCTTCCTTATTTGTCACATGTTTATTACCGTTTGAAGTTGACTCCTCAATTAAAGGGAGTACTTACATTGATTTCATGACTGATTGATTCTAAGTCCCCATAATTACTGATGAACTTTGATTTTTACCTTATTTGCTACCTGTTTGCAAACTATATATACACCCTCTTTTATTAGCACAAACACACGAACACTTTCATTCAAAAGGCTCTCTCTCACACTTAAACTTTTTGCTCTCTCTTTTGTGTTACTTACTATCATTCTGAGTTAGCCAGTTGCAAGCCAAGGCTAACTATTGTGCTTTCCTATTCTTCACATTTGTTGGATGTCACTTTACTAGTATGTCCTAATCTCAATTCAAGTTCCAAAACCAATATGTTTCTTTTATTACTTCAATTCCTCATGTTTCTAGTCTATTTTTACTTATGGTTCTGTTGTTCAACTTGCAATTAATATGTTTACTTCCTTACTTCATCAGCATGCTCCTAAATGTGTCCCCTTCCTTAGACTCAGCATGTTTTATGAAGTGTTATCCCCTTCTCGTGTACCCCAATATGACTCTCCCTTACTATGTTCTATGCAAAGTAGTTAGCTATCTTAAGTGACCTGATTATGTATTAATTCTGAGGTTCCTAAACCCTTTAGCATGCTGCTGATTCTGTACTTAAGTGCTTCTATAACTATGTGTTTACCCATGTGTTCCCAAATCTCTTGACCCTCTATTTGTGACTGCTGAACCTGCTTTGGTTCTATGATCTCTGGGTGTGTATGAACTTGTTTTGGGGGTGTTGTGTTTGGGCTGTTGTTTACTACTCCACTCTCTCTTTTCAAAACTCACTGTTATCTTTTACAAAACTACTTCAAACAAGTTTCTTTTCAAACTCTTTCCCTGCTTAAATCTTTTCAAGCACTCTCACAGCTACTCTTAGGTTTTAAGTTCTGCCCCTTTAATGTGTGACTGCTTAGGGATCCCTATGAGATCCCTCTGAACTCTGATACATTAGCGCTGGCCCTTCCACACTGCACTTATTCAATTATGGCTATGAATCTTGGTGTGAGCACTCCCCGAGATCCCTTAAGGTCCTTAGGGAACTCTGACACACCCATATTATATGAAAGGCTATGAGGCAATCTGGCATTGGAAATTTTGGAAATCTGGGCCTATTAATAGGCTCCCTATAGAGTAACTTCTTATTTTTTCTTATCTACTTATGTAATTCATTTGATATTGGCCTGTAATAATTTGTAAACGAACATTGAGGTTTGGATAGTGAAACGGGAGGGTATCCATGCATGTTATAGATATCAAAAGGGTAGAAACCATGTTTTAGGTCTATATTTCCTATATGTGAAATAGAAACCTTTCTCTTAGGTCTCATGTATACTGTCTCAGAATGCTCAATAATGTTGTAACCCTTTCTACATTTAGAAATCCTGCTTTAGGAAATTTTGCAATCCCGTCGTGCATTTAGAAATCCTGCTTTAGGAAATTCTGCATATAAACCATCATGACCCTTTATACATGCATCTTAGATACCATGTTTTTAGGATATCATCCGTACTTGCTCTGTTGCGCTTAGTGTAAACTACTGATTATGAAAGACATAAAAATAGCTTAGGATACTCATCTAGACATCATGTCTACTGTGAAATGAATTATGAAATGAACCTGAATACCTAATGTGTTCTAATACTCATCTAGACATCATGTCTTAGGATACTATTTCCCTTATGTGTGTTTGATTCGTGCTGTTTACATGCCTTATCTGTGGAGGTAAACTGAGCCTCTTATTTGCTCCTTCTTATTCTTATTTGCTAAGAGTCTTATGTGTTATTGCTTGTCGCCTTAGTATTTTTCCTTTGAACCTTAGGGGTCGGTCTAGAACTGCCTATAGGTAGGGCTCTAAATCTCCTCCAGGACCATTAAGAAAGGACGGGTAACAACACGCAATAGAGATCATTGACCAACACTCGTTTTAATAACCACTAAGGGGTGGGAAGGGTAGATATGTGATATGATGACTACGTGCTAATGTCACGTGTAGCCCCTCATTAAGGAGTGTTTACCGGATATTGTGTAGGGTGATCCTATAGGCTAACCAACCTAGGACTCCTCCTTTCCCAAAATTCCTTTGTTTAAAACTTGGTTTTATATACAACTTGTCCAAAACCTTTGTCTTATTATCTAAGTTATACGAACGTGCTTTACCTGTAATTATTTGTTTCAAGTATTTATTTGTTAATGGAATAATTTGTAAATATAAATTCGGCCAAGACCTACAGTTGTGGACCAAGAGGGGTGCCTAACACCTTCCCCTCGAGGTCATTTCGAGCCCTTACCCTAATCTCTGGTAATGAAAACCAATCCAAGAGTTAATCGCTTTAGGTGCCCCAACGTACCATAATCCGTTAGGTGACGACTCTTCAAAAATCCAATTCCCTAAAGGAAATGAGTTACTACCCTCCATGAATGTCAAAACCAGGACCTCTCTCCGCGGAGGGAAAAAAGGGGGCGCGGCAGCATGGCGACTCTAATGGGGATTACCTTTCGGCTCTTACCATAACGAACTATTTTTATGAATTAGTCCAAGCATGATTTGTCCCATACCCTTCTCCCTTATTTGAATTTAACTATCTGTTTTCTTTTATGTATTTATGATCCTTTATTCCTGAAACTGACTTGTCTCTTTGTTTTCTTTTTTCTTGTAAATGTCTTTCAATTATTTAAATGCTTTATTTATTTTTTCTACGTGAAATTACTTGACTACATGTTATTAGTTGCTGCATAAATCATGCTCCGTATCATATTCCACTCGTGCATGTCAAATCCCATAGCAACACTTTAATGAGTGGTTGCGCTCTTCCTATTACTACCCTTAAATTCGAAAAGGCTAATTTGTAGTAAAACCAGTCGATCGGCGGTGCAGTCAACGGTTTCGTGCCTTCCCCTCAAGTTATCCGCTTGAATTGTTCATGCATCATGGTCAAACCTAGTTGGATCAGTTATGTTGTCCATGTAATGATCTTTTAAGATAAGCCTTATCCAAAGTCCATCGGGTTTTCCATAATCCCAACGGACACAACCACGTTCTATGCATTAATTTGGAGAACTAAGTGCCGATGTGTTGATCATAAATGAATAAATAGTCGAGTCCAGTGGGGGTAAGTCCTAACCCTTTTGTTTTGCAGAAATGAGGCACGAGGTCCCCAGATTCGGTATGGTTAGCAACATCCCACCATTGTTGCTAGATTGGTGGGAGGACCTTTCCTCAAGTGACAAGAAACGTACATATGAAAATTACCTGGGTAACCTGCCTTCCTTGCTAGATATTGAGTCAAACAACAAGTTGATCGAAGTTGCCACTTTATTCTGGGATAGTGAAAGAGCTGTGTTTCGTTTTGGCGACATAGAAATGACACTGCTTCTAGAGGAAATTGGAGGGCTTGGGATTAACATGGGATAGTCCTGGGCTATTGGTACCAGAAAACCGTACGGGTAGGGGATTTTTGAAGATGATGGGGCTGAAGAAGAATGTCAACCTAGTGTGCTTAGAAGAATCTTACATACCTTTCGAATACTTGTACGAGAGGTATGGCCATAACAAGTCTTTTCGTACCTACCATGGTGAGATCTCCCTCACTTCTCTGGGTCACATCTACCGCAGAGTGTTTGTATTCATTGTGTGCTTCATAGGCCTGATAGTGTTCCAAATGAAAAAGGAAAGAATCCACACTAGGTTGGCCATGGTCGCCAAGACTCTGATGGAAAGGATTAATGGACAGGCCTATACCATAGTCCCCATGATCATAGCCGACATCTACATGGCTCTGGAACGCTGTCAAAGAGGGGTCAAGCATTTCTAGAGTTGCAATTTGTTGCTACAGTTATGGTTGCTGGAGCATTTCCAAAAGGGTTGCTATCGCCAAGCATTTCCGCGAAGGGCTTGGAACGACTATATTGCCTTCCATCACCCTAAGCAGATGACTTACTTGGTGCTGATCGGGTTGAGAGGGATATACCCATATGTCCCTATGTGAGTTATGAGGCAAGCAGGCAGAAAACAGGTTGTACCAAGAGTTATCAAGATGAGTCATTTCAGGGCAGATTTCCAAGATGACGATGTCCCTTACAAGTGCCAAGCTCAGCACATGTGGCACTGCAAAATCATTGTTGAAAAGAACACTGTTGAGCCAGACAGGTATCATGCAAGGTGTGAGCCTCTCTACCCAGCATGGTTGGAGGACAATCTAAAAAGAATGGTGACACCAGGGGTCGGTCGAGGGAATAGAATCATAGATGAGGAAGCTAAAGCTCAAGTCAAATACAACAGGTTGCGCAAGAGGGTCCATGACTCCGAGAATGAGCACTGGGAAATAAATGAGAGGAATGTGATATTGATTGAGGAGTGGAAAGAGATGGCAATCACTTCCAGCAGGAAACTGGAATATCTAGAGCGCGTAATAGTGGAGCTGGAAGGCAAAGTCATAAAGAGGATTGAAAATTTCCAGAACGCTGAAGCAGCTTAAGGGGGACATTTGACCAAAGCCTACTTGTTGTTGGGGCTGCGCGAGTTGGGGGATCTATATGATGGAGTCCGGAAGATCGAATCTGGGGAAGGTACTTCTAGGACCAAATAGTAGTGACTTATTTTATTATTATCTTAGTGTCGTTTTGGGATCCGTCTATTTTTATATTATGAAATGAATCATTTATTGGCATTAAAAGTTCTCCAAGTTTATTTGTCGCTAGGCCTACCTTGGGCACAACGAGGTTTCCAAAGTAGGACACGAATTTACATTTTCGCAATATGTGTTTAAGTACTGCAAGGTTTCAGAATCCTCACTGACTTGTTACTTTTTTGTTTTTTTTCTTTATTTTTTATTATTCCCATCCCCTTAGGTTGGTTCACTCATACTGGCCTTATCAGCGTATCACACTAGGTCTTGAGGCCCTCCACCTCCTCCTCCTCCTCCTCCTCCAAGAAACACAAAGGGAAAAGAAAAGACAAAAATGGGCGACTTAAGTGGAATCTGAAAGGAGAATATTGAGAATGCAGAAACTTCAGATAGCCGTAGTACTCCGGCCCCAAATGATCTGGTTTTGAGTCTAGAACAAAAGATACTGGAACTGCAAGGAGAACTTGAGCAGGTTCACAACTTGGTAAATTTGTCACTCACCCTCAATGTCCCTGATATCCACCAACAAAATACAAAGAACCCAACACCTCCTCAGAACACACAAAAAAAAACAACCACAAAATCCTACCGCACCAAATCAATACGTAACTCCACCCCAAAATATCAATCCATTGCCAATACTAACTCCACCCCAAAATATCAATCCATTGCCAATATCAGCTCCACCACAACATCATCATCAACAAATCCCATACCCACCAACCACCATTTACCACACTCCCTAAAACACACAACCCATTCCCGATCCCCTAAACTCCACCAATGACCATCATTACACCCAAGTCTCTGGAACCCATCAAAGCAACCCTATATTGTACCTACTCTACCTAACCAATCTCATATATATTGGAATCCTCCGAGAAGGACCTACTTATTAGAAACATGACTGAAGAACTCAAGAAGTTAACAAGCCGAGGTCAAGGTGTTGAAGGCAACAGAGGAATAAAAGGCTTGAACTATGAAGATTTGTGCATACAGCCAGATGTCGAATTTCTAGATGGGTACAAACCACCCAAGTTTGAAATGTTCGATGGTACAGGTGATCCCGGGGTTCATCTAAGGACCTATTGTGACAAGTTTGTCGGGGTCGGGAAAGATGAAAAGATCCGGTTGAAGCTCTTTATGAGGATTCTTACTGGGGATGCTTTGTCTTGGTATATCAGCCAGAATCCCAATAAATGGTCCAATAGGTGAGCATGGCATCAGATTTCATGGACCGGTTCAGGTTCAACATAGAGAATGCACCGGATGTATTCTAAATTCAGAATCTTAGGAAGAAGCCTACTGAGACTTTCCGTGAATACGCTACTCGTTGGAGGTCGGAAGCGGCCAAGGTCAGACCCTCTTTGGACGAGTAACATATGAATACATTCTTCGTCAAGGCACAGAATCCACAATACTATGAAAGGTTGATAGTTATCGAAAATCATAAATTCTCTGACATTATCAAACTGGGAGAAAGAATCAAAGAAGGAATCAAGAGTGGGATGGTAACAAACTTCGAATCCTTGCAAGCCACGAATAAGGCACTACAATCAGGTGGCATATAGAGAAAGAGAGATGTTGGGGCGGTAATGGTGGCCCAGGGCCCAAAATCTCCACTTACCTATCAAATACCTCCACTCACATATCAAACACCTCCACCCACGTATCAAACACCTCCACCCACATATCAAGCATCACCGCCTATGTATCAACCTTCATCTCCCAGATATTCTCAACCCGCCACTGTCCATCACACCTATAACTCCCAAGCATCCCACTTCCAGTCACCATCAGCTCACCAAAACTATCCAAGACCAAGACCAAACTTCGACCTCAAGCACCTAGATAATACAACACCATTGCTGAGCCCATCGACCAACTGTATGAAAGGTTGAAAGCCGCAGGTTACGTCACCTATGTTCCCACTGTGGCATTAGAAAATCCATCCCAATGGGTCAATCCGAACAAAACTTGTGTGTACCATTCCGATATAAAAGGGCACAACACTACTGAGTGCCGAACATTGAAGGATAAAATCCAGACGCTGATTGACAACAAGGTCATACAAGCAAAGGAAGTCGCACCTAATGTCCGCAACAATCCCCTCCTTGATCACAGAGGTGATGGTGTACATGTGATAGAGACAAATGAAGAATGGGACCCTAAGGGGTCGATCGGGCTTATTCGAGAAGGCGATGACTTTAAAGTTGCAGTCAAACTTACCCCAATTGTGGTATAGACTTAGTTTCCAATTGAGGTTGAGGTAACCACATCAATTCCATTCGAGGTGGAAGTGGCTCCGCCCCCAGCCACCTCCGCTCCATTTGAAGTAGAAGTGGTCACACCTTTTAATGTGACAGTATCAACCACACCCTCGTTCAACTAAAAAGCAATACCTTGGGATTATGTTGCCGAGGCTCGGTGAAAAGGGAAGGCCAAGGTAGAGGAATCTGACACTACACAAGGAATGACTGGAACCGAAAGAGTCTATACACCTGAACACCTGGGAGGTTCAAGTAAGGAGGCCACCACTAGGCAGCCTATCATTGAGACCGGGACAGATGGCTTGTGGAGGAAAGTACAGGCAAAAGAGTATTCTGTTGTTGACCACCTGAACAAAGTCCCTGCTCAGATATCTATCCTGTCACTATTGCAAAATTTAGAGGCACACAAGAATGCTTTGATGAAAATACTGAGCGAGGCTTATGTACCCAATAACATCACTGGTGGAGAAATGGCCAACATGGCCGGGCAAGTGTTGGAGAGCCATAAGATTATCTTCCACCAAGATGAGCTACCACCTGAGGGCTTGAATCACAATCGATCATTGCCTATCACATTGCAATTTGAAGACAAGTTCATTGCTAAGGTCCTGGTTGATGGAGGTTCGAGCCTAAATATTTGTCCATTGGACACTCTAAAGAGGTTGGACAAAGGTTTCCACGAGATACGGGTAGGAATTATGAATGTTAAGGCTTTCAATGGGTCTTAGAGGGCCACGATTGGGGAAATAAACCTTTGCTTACAGATGGGGCCAACTTGGTTCGACGTTTAATTCCAAGTGTTTGATATACCAGCCTCATATAATCTTCTGTTAGGCCTACCATGGATCTATGCTGTTGGAGCCGTGCCTTCCATACTACATCAAGCCGTGAAATTCAAATGGAACCGTCAGGAGGTGACCATCTACAGAGATGGGAGTAATCCCATCTACACTAGTCAAACCATCTCGGCCATTGGACATAGAAGAAGGCTAGGAGGGGAAACCTATCAGCACATCAAACGGATCAATGCCATTGAGAAGGATAAGTGGTGGAGTAACAAAATAGAAAGCATACTAGCATGGTCTGGATATGAACCCGGCAAAGGATTGGGAAAGAACCTCCAAGGCATCACCAAACCAATACAGCTGAAAAATCATGGTACCACCTTTGGGCTCGGATACCAGTATACATGGCAAGAGTACAATGATTGGTCGCCTCCGTGGTGTGGGCCGTATTACCCTCTTGAGCAACCGGGCCATGTTTTGAATAAGCTTTTCATTAGGCTGACACTATATGGGGAACTGCAGAGGAAGAAGCACTGGCTGGGTTGAAGAGTTTATTCTTGAAAGATGAGGACACGGATTGTAGTGCTATAATTGAGGAGGAGGAGGAAGAAGACCTCACTATTCAGTCTGTGGCGAAGGGAGCTATTCTCAGAAACTGGACCGCCACACCATCCCCCGCCCACCGAGTCCCTGGGTAGCTTGGCAAAATTTACTTCTATAGCCGTTCTAGGCATTTAAAATTTCCTGTAGTTTCATTTTAATCTTTACGTGTTTCAAAATAAATGCTCGATTCATCGAGCCGTGCTTTGTCTAGATAATTTTTCAAGTTTTAATCAAATGAATTTATTTACACTTTTTCTTTCCACAGCATTATTATTACTTTTCCTAATGAACCAGCGACTGTGACATGTAATAAGGCAACACAACATGAGAATAGTGATTCAGAAGAAGAAGATGAGATATCCGAGAAAATTGTCAGGGAGGATGGAAATTTTGAAAATAAGCCTAAGTCCAATCTGGACGAGACCGAAGCAGTAAATTTAGGAGATGTCGAGACCGTCAAGGAGACTCGTATAAGCATTCACTTGTCACCAACAGAAAAGGAACAATACATTCATTTCCTAAAAGAATACGAGTACGTTTTTGCATGGTCATATGATGACATGACCAGTTTGAGCACTTCCATAGTGGCTTACAAGTTGCCTACTAATCCCATGTGTCCGCCAGTAAAATAGAAACTCAGAAAGTTCAAACCAGACATGAGCCTGAAAATCAAGGAGGAAGTTACCAAGCAGATCAAAGCCAAAGTTCTCAGGGTGGTTGAGTACCCAACTTGGTTAGCTAACATTGTGCCAGTTCCGAAGAAGGATGGGAAGGTCATAGTATGTGTTGACTATTGGAATTTAAACAGAGAAAGTCCCAAAGACGATTTTCCACTACCAAATATACACATCCTAATCCTTTGTAGATTGCTTCACGGTTATCATAAGATTTGGATGGATGAAGAAGATGCGGAGAAGACAGCTTTTATTACACTATGTGGGGTATACTGTTACAAGATGATGTTGTTCGGTCTAAAGAATGCTAGAGCCACTTACATGAGAGCCATGACAACCATCTTCCATGACATGATACACAAAGAAATAGAGGTGTATGTGGACGATGTCATTATCAAATCCAAGAGGGTCGCATATCACATAGAAGACTTGAGGAAGTTCTTTGACAGGCTAAGGAGGTACAATTTGAAATTGAACCCCACAAAGTGTGTATTCGGGGTTCCCGCAGGGAAGTTACTAGGATTCATTGTCAGTCATCATCGAGAGATCGAACTGGATCCATCTAAAGTCAAAGCTACTCAGGAGTTACCACCACATAAGAGTAAAAAGGATGTGATGAGCTTCTTAGGACGTCTTAATAATATCAGTCGTTTCATAATATAGTCCACATTCATATGTGAACCCATCTTCAAGATGCTAAGAAAGGATGCCGAAACAAGCTGGACCGAGGATTGTCAGAAAACTTTTGACAAGATCAAGGAATACCTGTCCACACCACCAGTTCTGGTCCCGCCAGAACTAGGACGACCTTTGCTACTTTATCTCTCTATATTGGATGGAGCCTTTGGATGTGTTTTGGGACAACATGACGAGACAGGAAGAAGGGAGCAAGCCATATATTACTTGAGTAAGAAGTTCACACCTTATGAAGCATGGTATTCTCTGCTTGAACGCACTAGCTACGCTTTGACCTGGACAACCCAGAAATTGAGGCATTACTTCTGTGCCTACACTACATACCTCATATCCAGAATGGATCCTCTGAAGTACATATTTCAGAAATCCATGCCTACTGGGAAGTTGGCTAAGTGGCGAATACTACTAAGTGAGTTCGATATCATCTATGTAACTCAGAAGGCGGTCAAGGGACAAGCATTGGCAGATCACCTTGCTGAAAATCCAGTGGGAGGAGAATACGAACCCTTGAAAACGTATTTTCCTGATGAAAACGTATCATTTGTAGGAGAAGACATTACCGAAGCATATGATGGTTAGAGGATGTTCTTCGACGGAGCTGCAAATTTCAAAGGAGTTGGCATTGGAGCAGTTTTGGTATCAGAAATGGGTCAGCATTATCCGGTATCTGCTAAACTCAGATTTCCTTTCACCATCAACATGGCAGAATATGAAGCCTGCATACTAGGGCTCAATATGGCAGTCGACATGAACGTTCAGGAGTTTCTAGTGATCGGTGATTAAGATTTGCTTGTGCATCAGGTACAAGGAGAGTGGGCCATCAAGAATTCCATGATATTGCTATATCTGCACCATGTACAAGAATTGAGAAAGAGGTTTACAAAGATAGAATTTCGACATGTGCCCAGAATTCAGAATGAGTTTGCCGACGTATTGGCCACTTTGTCATCCATGATACAACATCCAGATAAGAACTACATTGATCCCATTCCGATGAGGATCCATAATCAGCCGACATATTGTGCTCATGTCGAGGAAGAAGTAGATGGAAAGCCTTGGTTCCATGACATCAAGGAATACTTATCGAAAAGAGAATACCCGGAGCATGCAAATCCATCCAAAAACGCACACTCCGGAGATTGTCAAACCACTTCTTCCACAATGGAGGAAACTTGTACAAAAGAACTTCTAATTTGGGTTTACTAAGATGTGTCGACACGAAGCAAGCTTCTAAGCTACTTAAGGATGTGTATGCGGGGACCTGTGGTCCACACATGAATGGTTTCATCTTGGCTAAGAAGATACTCAGGGCAGGATACTTTTGGATTACCATGGAGACGGATTGCATTCAGTATGTTCGTAAATGCTTTCAATGTCAAGTGCATGCCAACATGATAAAAGTGCCACCAAATGTGCTCAATGCAACAAGCTCACCTTGGCCATACGCCGCCTGGGGAATGGATGTTATTGGTCTGATTGAGCCCACTGCTTCAAGAGGACATACATTTATTCTAGTATCCATTGATTACTTCACGAAATGGGTAGAAGCTGCATCTTACAAAGCTGTAACTAAGAAAGTCATCGTAGATTTTGTCAAGGATCATATTGTCTGCTGGTTCGGAGTTCTAGAGTCCATTATTACCGACAACGCTGCCAATCTCAATAGTGATCTGATGAAAACTATGTGTGAATCTTTCAAAATCAAGCACAAGAATTCCACAGCCTATAGACCTCAGATGAATGGAGCAGTAGAAGCCTCCAACAAAAACATTAAGAAGATACTAAGGAAAGTGGTAGAGAACCAAAAACAGTGGCATGAGAAGTTACCCTTTGCCCTGTTGGGGTACCGCACCACGGTTCGCACATCAATTGAGCAACTCCATACATGTTGGTTTATGGTACTGAGGCTGTCATTCCAGCCGAGGTAGAGATTCCTTCTTTAAGAATCATATAGGAAGCTGAACTCAGCGATGCAGAGTGGATAAGGAGTCACTATGACCAATTGGACCTTATCGATGGAAAAAGGATGAACATAGTTTTTCATAGCCATCTTTATCAGAACAGAATGTCCAAAGCTTTCAACAAAAGGTTCAAACCGAGACAGTTCGCACCAGGACAGTTGGTGCTGAAGAAGATCTTCCCACATCAAGATGAAGCCAAAGGGAAATTCTCTCCCAACTGGAAAGGTCCATACATGGTTCACAAGGTACTAACAGGAGGAGCACTCATACTTTCATAAATGGACGGAGAAGTTTGGCCAAAACCAATCAATTCAGATGCAGTCAAGAGATACTATGCTTAGATTATGTACATTTTTCGCTTCTGATGTAATTAAACTACGCTTGACCTAATTCCTGTTTAAGAAAGGATATGTAGGCAGCCTTATGGGTTCGGTCATATCATAATAAAATTTTCATTTCCCCCAAGAGCAGAAACTGAGGTAGAATTTTAAGGAGGGTCCTCAAAATTCCGAAGCAACGCCAACATGTGTCAGACAATCAGCAACCAGTTAAGAAACTGGGGCAGAGTTTTGAGAAGGATTCTCAAAATTCTGAAGATGGCTTGGCAAGATCCATTATCTGCAAACGGTAAAAGATCATCTACCAAACTGGGGCAGAATTTTGAGGAGGACCCTTAAAATTCTAATATGAGATAGCTGCAATGCCTTTGAGACGTGTTACAGTCACTAGTTCATCAAACTTACTCGATATATCAATACGTTTCTAAAACAACTCTATTTTTCTTAAATTGCATATTTTCAAAAACTCTATTTCCATAGCAGTCAGGTGTTACCTAGGGGGACTCGCAAAGGCCGCCAGGATGGGGCAAAGCAAAGCTAGCGGACAGAAGCATGAACCAACCTCCCCCCACAAAAATTACAATTTTTCTTTGAACGCAAGCACATTTGACGTAACGATGACGCTCGTAAAAGCAAACTCACTACCCATACAGCCATCAGACACTGAATATATCTCTAGCTAAGAAATACACTCTTTGCATGGGACTAATTCTTGTCCCCCATATTTTCATGAGGCTAATCCTTGCCTCCATACCTATATGAGTCTAATCCTTGACTCCATATTTGCATAAGGCTAATCCCTGCCTCCCCATACTTGCATGAGGCTAATCCCTGCCTCCATATTTGCATGAGGCTAATCCCTGCCTCCATATCTGCATGAGTTTAATCCTTGACTCTATATTTTCATGAGGCTAATCCTTGCCTCCCTACTTGCATGAGGCTAATCCTTGTCTCCCTACTTGCATGAGGCTAATCCATGTCCCCCATATTTGTATGAGGCTAATCCCTACCTCCCTATTTGCATGAGGCTAATCCCTACCTCCCCACACTTGCATGAGGCTAATCCATGCCTCCCTACTTGCATGAGTATAATCCTTGACTCCGTACTTGCATGAGGCTAATCCTTGCCTCCACATTCGCATGGGACTAAGCACTAGCCCGCTTTGCACAGATATTGCTTTATTTTACTATCTATTTGTTTTAATCAGGCTAAGCTCTTCCCTCCATTTCAGAAGACTAATCATTGTCTTGATAACATCATGACTATTGCATATCATGGGTTGAAATATCACCAATCTATCCAAAGGCGTCATACTCTAAAAGGCATCATCTTCATAGCCGGAAGACACCATGCCATGGCCTGAGAATCTCTCAAATTTGCATACTATTATTCAAAGGAGTCATTGTTCGGAGGCACCATTTTCATGGCCCGAGAACATCATTTTATGGCCTACGAATCTCTCATCAAGCAATTCATGGCCCAGGACATCATGGTCTAAGGACGCCATCCCTAACTGTCCGAAGACAACTTTTATAGTCCAATGGGAACTTGCATCATGTTTAAATTTGTGCACAGTATACGTTGGTATTGCTTTTATTTGCAGGTAACCCGGCGAGCGACGGCTATCGCAGTAGGAGCGATCTCACTCCAGTTCTCTCATCCATATCAAACCTAACCATTCCCGTAAACCGTTCACTCACCCATCCCTAGATGTTGCGTCCGTTCTAGAAATGACTTTATCGGTATACTTCACCGACGAATCCGGAACTACATACGACTTGATTCCTGTAAGATCAGGGATATGTAGGCAGCTTAGAAGCCGGAGTACGGCCTAATCTCTCGAACCGTTTCGCTCGATCAAAATTGGTCATTATTTCTTTACTCGAAAACTCTTTCTTTCTTCCCGGGTAAAGAGGGGCAGCTGTTGATACCCAATTTTTCCGCAAAATATTTTACAATTGCATATATACCTTCAAAATTATGCATTAATAGCAATTGGTATTTTTTTCCTATATTTTTATTAATTTATCCAGCATTTTATTCCCAATAAATAATTACAAAATAGCATTACAAATGATTTCAAAAGCATCTCTTGATTTAACTTATTATTTATGGTCTTATTTGAATCAAATTATTTCACAATTGGCATCTTTTGGCTATAATTGCAATAACTTTTCAATTGTAGCCCAATCATATGATTTTATACTATTTTTTGACTGAAAATTAATCATTTGTATTTGAAAATACTAAGCAATCATTTCTAACTATTTCCGTGCATAGAATTCATTTTTTACAACATCAGCTATTTTTATAAATTTTTTTATTTTATTTAATTGGGTATTTAACAAATAGCCAATTCCATTTTTCAATCCTAGCCTAATTGAATCAGTTCCCAACCCAATGAAATTAGCCTAATACTCAGGCCTAAACCTAAATCCTACCCGACCCAATCCTTGTTCCAATCTGGACCGTTGATCAATTCTAATCAATGGTCTAGATCCCCTCTTTCCTTAATTAACCTAAATGACTACCCCTCCCACCCCCCAAATCCTCATTCACATCCTCTCATTTGCTCTCATCCTCTCTGTCGTTACATCTCTCATCTCTCTCCAAATCCTCTCTACCAAACCTAGCTCCTCCCACCGGTCGCTGGCTCGCCAATAACCATAGTAGTCTTACCACCATCCCCAGCCCTATGGCGCTCTTCCTATGACCGTTTGCCTTGAGGTCCTCAAGGGAACCAGAAGGCGGTTTACTCACCTCCCATGGTTTCTATGCCGTTCTCAGACCACCTTGGCCCGTCCAGTAAGTTCTTTCTATTTTTCGTCTAGATCTATGGCTTCTAAGCCAGAATCTCTCCATCTCTGGGTTCTCTCACTGAAACCCTGATTTTGACTCTTGATTTCTAAGATCCGTAACAAGATCTGAGTCTATTCGAGTTATATTTACTATTTTCTTATAGATTTCTCCGATTTCTTCTAAAATGACTCTTCATCTTCAAGCTAGGGTTTCTTGACCCCTTTTCAAAAATGGTTTTCCCTTCTGATTTTGGCATTTTCAATGATTTTCACCATGTTTAAACGGTTTATTTATGTTTTCCTTTTATCCGATTCATTATGTTGAAAACCCTAATTTCTTAGTTCTAATCTTGGGTTTCTGAGTTTTGTTTTGATAATGTGTTGAGTTAATCTATATGTTTCTGTGATTCTATGATTTTTACCCTATGATTGCTTGTTAGGGTTCCTGATTATGGTTATCCTTGCCTATTGTGTGATTTCACCTTATTTTGTTCACCAATATTCTGATTCTTCACTTCTCCTACCTGAATCATGCTTATTCTACTAATTTAGACTATGCTCTACATGAATCCCTAATTTATATATGATGTTTTGTCCTATTCGGCTTCTTAGTGTTCTGGTTTTTGCTTACTATGTGCTTGTTCTTATAAATTTGTGCTAAATCAGTGCTATTTTCTACTTTTGAATCCTTGAGTCTTTGTGATTGATCCTTCACTGATTTCGCATGATATCTCTACTGATTTTTAACCTTGTAAAATATTTTCTAACCTTATTCTATGGTCAATTATGCTATTAATTGATTTCTTAAGTCTTTTCCTTAATTGAAATATGTTGAACCCGACCTCTATTACATGTTGTGTACTTGTACAATGCAGAAAATAATTCCTTATTTGTTATGCTCAGCCTTATATGATTTCCTTTCTTATTTGTCACATTTTTATTACCGTTTGAAGTTGACTCCTCAATTAAAGGGAGTACTTACCTTGATTTTATGACTGATTGATTCTGAGTCCCTATAATTACTGATGAACTTTGATTTTTACCTTATTTGCTACCTGCTTTTAAACTATATATGCACCCTCTCTTATTAGCACAAACACACGAACACTTTGATTCAAAAGGCTCTCTCTCACACTTAAACTTCCTGCTCTCTCTTTTGTGCTACTTATAATCATTTTGAGTTAGCCAGCTGCAAGCCAAGGCTAACTATTGTGCTCTCCTATTCTTCACTTTTATTTGTTGTCACTTTACTAGTATGTACTAATCTCAATTCAAGTTCCAAAACCAATATGTTTCTTTTATTACTTCAATTCCTTCTGTTTCTAGTCTGTTTTTACTTATGGTTCTGTTGTTCAACTTGCAATTAATATGTTTACTTCCTTACTTCATCAGCATGCTCCTAAATGTGTCCCCTCTCTTAGACTCAGCATGTTTTATGAAGTGTTATCCCCTTCTCGTGTACCCCAATATGACTCTCCCTTACTATGTTCTATGCAAAGTAGTTGGCTATCTTTAAGTGACCCGATTCTGTATTAATTCTGAGGTTCCTAAACCCTTTAGCATACTGCTGATTCTGTACTTAAGTGCTTCTATAACTATGTGTTTACTCATGTGTTCCCAAATCCCTTGACCCCCTGTTTGTGACTGTTGAACCTGCTTTGGTTCTATGATCTCTGGCTGTGTATGAACTTGTTTTGGGGGTGCTGTGTTTGGACTGTTGTTTACTACTCCACTCTATTCTTTCAAAACTCTCTGTTATCTTTTACAAAACTATTTCAAACAAGTTCTTTGTCAAACTGTTTCCCTGCTTAAATGTTTTCAAGCACTCTCACACCTACTCTTAGGTTTTAAGTTCTGCCCCTCTAATGTGTGATTTCTTAGGGATCCCTATGAGATCCCTTTGAACTCTGATATATTAGAGTTGGCCCTTTCACACTGCAATTATTCAAATATGGCTACGAAATCTAGGTGTGAGCACTCCCTGGGATCTCTTAAGGTCCTTAGGGAACTCTGACACACCCAGATTATATGAAAGGCTATGAGGAAATCTGGCATTGGAAATTTTGGAAATCAGGGCCTATTGCGATATTGGCCTGTAATAATTTTTTAAACAAACATTGGGGTTTGGATAGTGAAACGAGAGGGTATCTCTGCATGTTATAGATATCAAAAGGGTAGAAACCATGTTTTAGGTCTATATTTCCTGTATGTGCAATAGAAACCATGCTCTTAGGTCTCATGTATACTATCTCAGCATGCTCTATAATGTTGTAAACCTTTCTGCATTTAGAAATCCTGCTTTAGGAAATTCTGCATATAAACCATCATGACCCTTTATACATGCACCTTAGATACCATATTTTTAGGATCTCATCCGTACTTGCTCTGTTACGCCTAGTGTAATCTACTGATTATGAAAGACGTAAAATCAGCTTCACATTTGATTATCCTATTTAAAATAATCTGGTAACAATCCCTGCATTTTATAACACCTAGAACATCATGTTCTTAGGCATAAACGAATTCTGAACTTCTAATGGTTCTGGTAAATGCTTAGGCAAGCCCTAGGCATCCAATCTCTTAAAAAACTGGAAATTGGCACTTTGTGTGTACTACTTAATGATTAACAAGCTTAAAATCACTAGGCAAACTGATTAGGGCACCGGCTTCTAAGTTATGAAATGAACCTGCATATCTACTGTGTTTTGATACTCATCTAGACATCATGTCTTAGGATACTGTTTCCCTTACGTGTGTTTGAGTCATGTTGTTTACATGCCTTATCTGTGGGGTAAACTGAGCCTCTTATTGTTACCTTTCAACTTCGATCAACTCTTTCAACTTAAGCTCCAACCTTGGGACTAAGTGTCCCAATTCACTCGAAATCATCCCCGGAACCACACTAACTGACCCGTCAAGTCACGTAACTACAAATGAACATAGAATAAGCAACAAACAGAAACAAGAGGCTACAATACGCAAAAGGATCGACTATGTCATCACAATACAGTATTAAAATTTACAATTACATATAAAATACACATATTTTGCATTATTATAAAGATAATAATAATTTATAAAAAATCGAACAATTACTAATAATAAGAAAAAAAATTATTGATCGAGACTAACAAATACCAATAAATAGAAAAGACTCAAGTTTAATCTAATTAATTATAGAAAGAGCATGTCTTAGAAGTCCTAGATAAGGCTAGATCAAACATAAGGCCACTAAAGCAATCACTTTAATACTCTACTATTTAAATGCCACAAGCGGACCAAAGCATTTTTTTTCACTTCAAAATATATAGGTATTAGTATAAAACTATTGACATTCTACTTAGTGATGAAAAATTAAGATCACTAGATGATGAAAACTTTAAAAAAACGTGGAGAACTTATTTTTAATTCAAAAGATATTTGAACTATTGTATAAATTCAGACCACTTAGTAAAATTTGGCTTTAAGCTACTAGTTGTTCAAGCCACTAGTTTAAACATTGTTAAAACTGTACCTATCGACGATAAACACCCCAAAATTGGAAAAGACCATTTGGTGACATGGCCTTGGCTTTCCTTCAAATGAAGCTTCAGGAGTTGTTGACTAGTAAAAGATAGTTCCTTGTCTTAGATGATGTTTGTAGTACATGGGGTAAAATTAATTTATAATAAATGGTCGAATGATAGCATGACACGTGGAACCGAAGACAAGTAAAATGCGAGTCAAGTAACAACTAGTACCGGGAACAACAACTGCAATCGACATCTGGTAAATCCTAAAGGGAGCATAGTCAACAGGAGCAGATCGAGTATTTGTTAGCGGATAGTATTAAATGAGAAAATATTTTTTAACATAAATAGGCAATTGTTACAGAGAATATTTGCATTCATGGCCTGTCGTTACATATTTATCAATGACTCCATTATTATCATTTAAGTGGGACTTGATCCTAGGGTCTTGTTTCCCTAGGTATAACTATAAATAGCAAGCTCAACAGCCATTGTAACACACGAAAATTCTTGGAGAAACATATGCTATATTTTACATTCTCTCTCAATTTAATCAACTTTATTTGCTATTCATCATTGCTTTTATTTAACTCATATGAGACATTACGCTCGGAACCAGGTTAGTCATCTTGTTCAATTTCTGTTGCTAAGTCTTATTTTTATATCATTTATTTATCATTTTCGGATCAAATTAGTTTGTTTGTCTATAAACCACGTAACAAATTTAATTGTACCCTTTTGTGGATAAACAGTTTGGCGCCCACCGTGGGTCTTAGATAGTTGCACAATTGTTTTGCTCCTTACATTTTTTGCTAACTTGTTTATAGAATCTAATGATGTCAACATCACGCACAAAGTTGAGGGACACGAAGATTTGCCTTAACATGAAGAATCAATCAACGACACTGGTAACGAAAGGTGTTTCGTAATGACGGCAGTCATAAAGTGCCAAAAGATGACGTACACACAACCCCTGAAAGCCTTCGCATTGATTACAGTAGTTGGTTGTCCCTTGGCCTCCTTCAGCGTGCGTGCGGGACATCTATAAATATTTCTCTTCTCATTCTTTACAACTCACTTCACCACCAAGCCCCCAAAAAGGTTCCTTCTACCTTTACTTTTGTTCTTTCTTCGAAACACAACTTCCCTTTCCCTTTCCCTTTCTACCTTTACTTTTGTTCTTACAACTCACTCTTTCTCCCTTTCGCTTCTCAGGAGAGCGTGACCTCCTCCTCTTCACTTCCATCTAAAGGCAAAGAGGCAATTCATCCTCGTGCTGAGGAATGCGTTCCATAATTTTTTTCAACGGCTTCCGATTTCAAGGTCGAGAGACCTTCTTCGAAGCCTGGGGGCCATGAGCCTGCATCTCAGTATATTAGCTCCGTATCAGACATCGAAAGGGTGATGACTGATTGTCGTTGGGAGACGCGGTGCTTGTGGAGATCCCAACTCGGTAAGAGGATATAACAACATACAAAGTCGATTTCCTCAGTGTGTATACTTACCCATTTACCCTTGGGCCGGTGGGGCCATCCTTACCTCCGATATACCCCGTGATTCTAATATTTTGCCAACGGTATCAAGTGACCCCCGACAAAATTCACCCTTTAGTCTGGAGTACTGTCTACATGATTAGGTACTATGCAAACATGATTGAGGATATGCCCTTCACCCTCGATCACCTGATCAGGATGTACAGCCCCCATCTCTTCCGTGGGGTCTAATTAAGCTCCACTGCCGAGCTCTGAGGGCCCTCTTTGCTTATATCGAAGAAGTTGGGAACAGAGGGTGGATAAGCCGCTTTGTCCATGTAAGGACTTCGGACCTAATCCCAGTGGAAAGGATGTCCTTCCCTAAAAGGTGGAATATGGAACGTAAGTTGATACGAGATCCATCATTTCCTTGCTTCTTCTTAGGTACATCTGTCCATGCACTTAATTATTTTTGCTGATGCAGCCATGGCAATTTATCTTGGAGCGGTCACGAACCTCTCGGGTTGGGTCGGGTGGCTGGACTCAATTTGACCATATGCTGAGTGAGTGTGGCGTGACCCGTCTCGAGCTCAATAGGAAGCTAAGGACCATGGTGAGCTTTCACCCTGTTGCAGTCGTACCTTTCAACCTGAATCGCTACTAATAGCGCTCTCACTCCCTGTGCATACCTCTTTCATTTGTGTAGGTCTGGGGGAGATCCCCTTGATGAAAGGAACATCTCTTGGTGAAGAGGGTACTTTGGGACCCGATGAAGGGAAGAAAAGACAAATGGAACCGTCGAATGAACCTTCGGAATCCAAGAAGATCAAAGTGGAAGAAACTAAGGCCGACCCGGTAGCCCTAACTCCAAGATCAGCTGGAAGTCCTCGAGTTGAAGGCGAGGGGGAAAATAATTTCTTGGTAGTGCCCAAGGTAGGAGAAAACCTGACTGATCCTCAGGCCGTAAAGATGGTGGCTCTTGAGCCAAAGCTTGATGTCGTTGTGTTCCAACTTCGGAATAAGGAGGCCGCTGAGGGGGTATCGGGCGATGTCCCCAAGATGGCCGATGGCCAAAATACCGCTCAAGATGGAACGCATTCGGTAGGCAGTTCGGAGGAGCCCAGTTCTGGAGCCCTTCATAGGCAAGAGATGGCCCTGATTGACCCTGCTGGTCCTGTTGTCATGAGTGATTTCCCTCAGTGAACGACCTTACCCCCTAAGGGAGTGCAAGATGTCCTAAATGAAGAATATTCCAATGCGGGGTGCCTATCGGAGATACAGAGGCGCTCAAAAGGCCTTCAGCCGCTCCCAAGGGAATTCTCGAGCTCGATGTTTCACTCATCTTTAGTAAGATGAGCAGGCTTTGCGAGCAACTAGATTTTGTAAATCATGTCAGCCATTCTGATCTTTATCACTCTGATCTGTCTTTCTGACTTGTCTTTTTCATGGCTTCAGGCCAAGGTGCTTTATAGTCAGACTTTTGCCCAGTTTTAGGCTGAGGTGACCCGTCATAAGCGTGAGAAGGCTCATCTTGTTAAACATGTTACGTAGTTTCCATTTTGCTATCATCTGAATGTTTGCCAGACCCCAATGTTTTAGCATCCTGGATTTGATTCATGCAGTTTGAGAAGGAAGGTGTTGTGCTAAGGGAGGGGCTCCAGGCCAGAGACTCTGAAGTCGGCGTACTCAAACAGCATGTAAAAGAGATAACCTCTGAGTGGGATGCCCTTCAGGAAAAGATGGCCTCAGTCGGGTGTTAGATTCAAGATGTGAGGGCAGATAGTGACAAATATTGAGGTCTCCACTCTAAGTTAGTAGCTGCACTATCCGGGATCAAAACCAAAGCTGAGGTGCTTATATCTGCACACAAAGAGGGTGTCGTTGTAATAAATGCTCACATCAGGAGAGTGCCTGAGGAGTTCGAACTAAAATTGACTTGAGCTGTGGAGCACGCTCGGTTAGAATCTCGAAGGCGAACTCTAGAGGATATATATGTAAGGGAAATTAATTTGTCTGCTGAGCTCGAGAGGGTGAAGACCCTAGAGGAGAGAGTTGCTGCCTTGTTTGCTTCTGGAGATGCGTCGGGTAGTGTTTAGAAGATGACGAGAATGGAAGCGGGATTCCCCGAGGGAAAGAGGTCGTCGAAGGTCCTGGGTCTATAGCCGGAACTGTTGGGGCACAACCTCCGGCGAAGTCGTCAAAAATGTAGGCTCAATGATGGATCGGGGTTCTATTTGGCCCCTTCTTTGTAAGGATTTTTCAAAAGACTTGTAAACGTACCTCTGCGAGCCATATGTATAATAGGCTTTCTGTTTTTTATCATTTCTTTTCTCCTTTGCCTTTTGAGAATAATAAGCGATACTTTTGACAATCGATTTGAGATCTCAGACCTTGGGTTGTACCCTCGGGTTTTTGCTATTGCTGAGCAGCCCGTGATGGTCAAAAGTCGGTCCCCGGTTGTTCACAGGTTAGACCTGTCTTTTATACATTAGGTCATTGTGACCTACGACTTTAGCACTGGTGGCAGTGGCTCTTACGCGTTTGGTCAGTACGACCTTTAATTTTAGTGCTAGTGATAGTGGCTCTTACGTGTTTGCTCTTAGGCATATTCAGTTAAATGTTTTGGGTTCAGTCTCCGAATTGGGTTTTGACTCGAGCTCATTCGACCCTCAAGTTTTTGAATCACAAGATGGCCCTTATGCTCTTACGCGTTAGGCCGGTGCGACCTTTTGTGTTGGCTGGTGACAGCGGCTTTTACAACTTGGGTCGATGCGACCTTTTATGTGGGCTGGCAATAATGGCTCTTACGCCTTTGGTCGATACAACATTTTATGTGGGCTGGCGATAATGGCCCTTACGCCTTGGTTCGATTCGACCTTTTATGTGGGATGGCAACAATGGCTCTTACGCCTTGGGTCGATGCGACCTCTAATATAGGCTTTAATTTTCCCTCATTAAGGACTTTTTGAAATAATGTTTGCCTGACTCTTCGACGGTTTAATAAAAAACCTCAATTGTGAGTCGTTATATGGCGATGATCGAGCACCTTAGGAGGTTTGGCACGGAGGCTGAGTATCTCGAAGCCATTGTTTAGGAGCTGATGTGGTCGAAGCTCTTTTGCCTATGTCGAGGGTAGCCTATTTAACCTACTTTTTCTTAAGTATATTCGAAGTAATTGAATGCCTGTGAGATATAGCGACGGACGGGCGTCCCGGAGTTGTGTTAGTTTGGCTGGTACACCCTTGTGACCGGAGTCATTTGTGTTTGGCCGAAGCCTTTAACTCCTGAGTGAGGTAGTTTCGGCGTCTATGTCGAGGGTATGCCTTTTTAGGGGTCTTACAAGTTCTATATATAGCCTAAACTTTGAGATCAGATTTATGCCTTTAGTAAGGTCTTACAATTTTTAGATGACTTTGAGGTCTTACAGTTTTTGATGCTTGGTACAAGTATGGTTCATGCCTTGCTTGAGGTCTTACAGATATTGTTGTTGCCTTATATACGTCTTACAAGACCGAGTCTGCCTGCTTGGGGTCTTATGGCCTCGGGTTTTTAATGAGTGGTAATTGGCGATAGTCCTGGAGTCATCGAGGGTACCTTGGCTCAGGAACCATAGCCTGTATACTTGGTATTGCCTCACTGAGAGCTAATGATTTTGGAGCATCCGACCTGAGGCCGTGCGGTTTTTGAGATTTTGACACCAGTCCCCGAGTGTTCAGGGTGCCTTTCAGCTTTGGAGCCATTTTGTGATCTTGATGTTGCCTCATTGAGGTCTTACGAGACCGAGGTTGCCCGCATGTGGCCTTACGGCCTCGGGTTTTGATAAGTCGATAGAGATGGCGAACTTGGTATTGCCTCATTGAGGGCTTGCGATTTTGGAGTTTCCGATCTGGAGGCCGTCTAGCCTTGAGTTTTCGACGCCAGTCCCCAAGTGTTCGGGATGTTTTTGACTCTGGAGTCATTTCTTGCAAAAAATGTTGAGCTTTCTTGACACGCAAAATGCTTTTGGGAAGTATTCTTTGATTACTTGGTACAAGTATACATGTCTTTGTTGTTTAAAGGCCTAGTTGTTCTATACAAGCACGATTCGCTCCACTGTTTGGCCCGGTACATCATTCTCCTATCGAGACCCTTCTTGGCGTATCTTGGCTTCTCTGAGTCGGTAACCTTCTGGGGGGATGCCCCCAGTATTCGAGGTTGATTTCAAAAGAAGCCTGGAATACTTGTTGATTCTTCCTCAGGTAGCATATAGGTGTTGCCTCGTTAAAAACCTTGCCAGTAAAACCCTTTTAGGGATAAAATCTGGTCGAAGGAAAAAAGTGCAACGCATGCCTTAGCAGTAGTATCGTTTCAGCATTGATATGTTCCATTTGCTTGGAAGTTGCTCGCCTTCCATGGTTCGGAGCTTGTAGGACCCTTTGCCGATTACTCCGAGGATGCGGTACGGTCCTTCCCAATGTTGGCCTAGCTTTCCTTCATTAGGGTTTCAGGTGTTAAGGGTAACTTTCCTTAGGACCAAGTCCCCAACCCCGAGATGTCGGAGGTTTGTTCTCCTGTTATAATACCTTTCGATCCTTTGCTTTTGGGCGGCCATTCGGACCAGCGAGGCTTCTCGCTTTTCATCTATGAGTTTGAGGGCCGTAGTCATAGCCTCGTTGTTCGAGCTCTCAGTGGTGTGTTAGAATATGGCGCTTGGCTCCACGACCTCCACTGGTATCATAGCCTCGGCGCCATACACCGGAGAGAAAGGTGCTTCCCCTGTGCTTGATTTTGAAGTTGTTCGGTATGCCCGTAGCACTTCGAGTAATATTTCTCTCCATTTTCTCTTAGTGCTTTCCAACTTCTTTTTCAAGTTTTGGATGATGGTTTTGTTGTGGACTCGGCTTGGCCATTTGTGCACGGGGGGTAAGGCGTCGACAGGATTTTCTTGATTTTGTGATCCTCGAGGAACTGTGTTACTTTGCTTCCGATGAACTGCCTCCCACTATCGCATGTTATCTCGGAAGGAATCCCGAATCGGCACATAATGTGATCCTAGATGAAGTCAATGACTTCTTTTTATCTTATCTTCTCGAAGTCCTGCGCTTCCACCCATTTTGAGAAATAGTCAGTCATAAATAAAATAAATTTAGCTTTACCTGGTGCCATTGGTAGGGGTCCGACGATGTCAATTCCCTATTCATGAATGGCCATGGCGATAAGACCGAATGTAGTTGTTCGCTGGGTTGGTGAACCATAGGAGAGAATCTCTGGCATTTGTCGCACTTTCGGATGAAATCCTTAGTGTCTTTTTCCATGTTGTCCCAGTAGTATCCTGTCCTAATCACCTTTCGGACTAAGGAATCGGTGGCGGAGTGGTTTCCACAAGTACCCTCATGAATTTCTCGGAGTACAGTCTGTGTCTCCTGGCTCCAGACATACTGCTAGGGGGCCATCGAAAGTTCTTCTGTATAGAGTCCCATTTTCATCGAGCGAGAATCGGGCTGCTTTGGTTCGCAGGGCCCTTGATTCCTTTGGGTCCGTGGGTAATTTTTCGTCTATCAGATAGTCAATGTATTTATTTCTCCAATCCCATGTTAGGCTAGTAGAATTAATCTCGGCATGACCTTCCTCGACCACTAATTTGGACAGCTGAACAACAGCCCTGGGGAGTAGGTCATCTTCTTCAACACATGATCCCAAGTTTGCGAGGGCATCGGCCTCACTATTCTGCTCACGAGGTATGTCGACCAGGGTCAATTCTTTGAAATGGCGTAATGTGATTTGGATTTTGTCCAAATACCTCTGCATCCTATCTTCTCGGACCTTGTAACTCCCATTTACCTGGTTTACTACTAGGAGTGAATCGCATATAGATCCGACGATCTCAGCTCCCAAGCTTTTGGCGAATTCCAGACCTGCAATCATAGCCTCATACTCGGCTTCAATATTAGTCAATCTTGCAGTTTTTATAGATTGACTGATTATACCAACAGTGGGCGGCTTCAGGACTATTCTGTGATCGGATCCTCTCACGTTTGTGGTGCCGTCGGTGAACAGGGTCCATACCCCGGAAGATGTGCCTGATTTTAGTAGGAGTTCCTTTTCTACCTCGGGCACGAGGGAGGGTGAGAAGTCGGCCACAAAGTCCGCCAGAATTTGGGACTTGATGGTCGTTCGGAGTTGATACTCAATATCATACCCCCTGAGTTCAATGGCCCATTTGGCCAATCGGCCCGATAGCTTGGGCTTATACAATATGCTCCGGAGAGGGTACGTTGTTAAAATGCAAATACAGTGGCATTGAAAATAGGGTTTCAGTTTTTGCGATGTGCTTATTAATGCAAGAGCTAATTTTTCTAGGTGCGGATACCTTGTTTCGGCATCCCCTAGGGTCTGACTTACATAATAAACAGGAAATTGCGTAACTTGCTCTTCTCAAACCAGCACACCGCTTACCGCTATCTCGGATACGGCCAGGTATAGATACAGCGTTTCATCCTTTTTTGGCATGTGGAGCAAAGGCGGACTTGTCAGATACCGCTTCAGTTCCTCTAAGGCATGTTGGCATTCTGGAGTCCACTCGAAGTTGTTTTTCTTTTTGAGTGAAGAGAAAAAATGATGACTCATGTCCGACGACCTTGACATGAATCTGCCTAGAGCAGTTATTCGCCCTATCAGCCTTTGCATAGCCTTTACATTATTTATCATCGTGATTTCTTCGATGGCCTTGATTTTGTCGAGGTTGATCTTGATCCCCCTGTTCGATACCATGAAGCCTAAGAATTTGCCCGAACCCACTCCGAAGGCACATTTCTCCGGGTTAAGCTTCACGTTGTCACTTCTGAGGATGTCGAATGTTTCTTGCAAATGAGTCAAAATGGTGCTCTGTGCGCAGGGACCTAACTAGCATGTCATCAATATAAACTTCCATGGATTTGCCTATTTGATGCTTGAACATTTTATTAACTAGACGTTGGTACGTAACCCCTGTGTTTTTCAGCCCGAAGGGCAATACATTGTACCAGTAGGTTTCATACTTCATGATGATTGAAGTATTTTCCCTATCCTCGGGGTTCATCTAAATTTTATTATACCCCGAGTAGGCATCGATAAATGTGAGGGCCTCATTGCCGGCCGTAGCATCGATCAGACGGTCGATGTTAGGAAATGGAAAAGAATCCTTTGGGCACACCTTATTTAAATCTTTATAATCTACACACATTCTTAACTTATTTCTCTTTTTGGGCACTACCACTATGTTGGCCAGCCATTCGGGATACTTTACCTCTCTAATAGACGCTATTTTAAGGAGTTTCATTACCTCGTCCGTGATGAATGCGTGTTTTACTTCGGACTTTAGTCTTTTTTTGCTTCACTAGTTTAAACCTGGGTTTGACACTCAATCGGTGGGTGGTTATTTCCGGCGAGATTCCTGTCATATCTAAATGGAACCAAGCGAAACAGTCGATGTTGTTAATAAGGAATTGAATAAGTTTTTTCCTGAATTCGGGGGTTAATCCTGTTCCCAGGTATACCTTCCGATCCGGGAGATGATCGATCAAAATAGCTTTCTCCAGTTCTTCAATTGTCAATTTTGTTGCATCCGACTCTTCGGGGGCAACGAAAGTTCGAGGAGAAAGGAAATCTTCTTTATCGTCCTTGGGGGTATATATACTCCTAGAATCATCCGAGGTGGAGTGTATGGGGCTTGGTGTCTCATGGTAAACTGCGAACATTTCTTTTGTCGCATATTGTTCTCCATATATGGTTGTTATGCCATCTTTTGTTGGAAATTGTATCATCTAGTGCAGAGTTGACGACACCGCCCTCATGTTGTGTATCCACGGCCTGCCAAGCAATGCGTTGTACCTCATGTCACCAACAATGACATGGAACTTGGTATTCTGAACTATACCGGACATGTCAATCGGGAGGACGATCTCTCCTTTCATTATTTCGCCGGCCATGTTGAAGCCGTGGAGGACCCGAGAGGCGGGTACGATCTGATCGAGCAACCTAAGTTGTTCTACTACCTTTGACCTGATTACGTTGGCCGAGCTACCTGGATCCACGAGCACACATTTAATTAGAACATTGCTTAAACGAAATGAAATTATCAGCGCATCGTTGTGTGGTTCTGCCAAGGTATCGAGATCATCCTCGCTGAATGCGAGGGTGTCTTCAATCATGTGGTCTCGGATCGACCCCTCAATTGCAGTGGATATTTTTATCTGTTTGATCATGGGTCCTTGGGGGATGTCGCCCCCCCAATAATCATATGAATGACAAGCCGAGGAATCTCTTTTTTTGCCCAGGTTGGATGTTTCCGAGTTTCTCGCTGAATTTCTTGATGCACTCCCTAGTTAATGTGAGGACTGACCTTAATGCCTTGGGTATCGCACGAGGTCGTAGCCTTGGGAATCGGCTCTGGTGTGGTTTTAGGGTTTCATGGTGGCACACCCATACCTGGAATAACCGTACTGCCCTTCCCATAGTTTTTGAGGCTGTTGTTTTCGATCACACTTACTGGTTTAGGCATTTTGACCTGAAATCAAAGATCTTGGACAAGAAAAAGTGTGAAAGATAACATGCGTTGTTTAGTAAAACCAGCAAGAAAATAATCACTATTATTTTTAGCCCCACGGTGGGTGCCAAACTGTTTACCGTGAAAATGGTAATAACAATTAAATGTGATTAAGGGGTTCTAAAAATACGTGATCTACTTTTATGCTAGATGTTAGGAAGTTGATGCTATGTGTAAGACATAGAAATGAGAAAAGAGCTTGAGAGCAAGATGATAACCTGACCGAATGATTAATAATCGGGGGCCTCGAGCTTGCCTATTCGAGGATCTCAGGGTTGAGTCTGAAGCTCGGATGTGAGCTATTGAGGGTGGTCGATGGAGACTAACAATTATAAATAAATCAATGACGGCACTTTATGGCTAATAATGAGCTATAAATAATGAGCTTAAAGTAGAACACAATAAATATGAGCAATAAATGAAGCAATGAGATCAAGAGAATATGTTAGAGAGCAGAGAGAATGTTCAAGTATATTTAGTATGGAGCAACAGATGTTTACATAATGACAAGGATCTCTTTTATATAAGATGGGAACTCCTAATATAGTGCAAGTGCATTTATTACAAAGATATGGAGATAGGACAACTAGTTGATGCCATGATTCAGGTCTGAACTTAGCTCACTAGACTTTGTCAGCCCTAGTTGTGTGCCTTGGGAACTCTCCACTTTTCCATCATAGCCATTGGTCTGCATCGCCCCGAGGTCAAACGTCGATAGCCCTCGAGGGTGAACCTTGACCCTAGTCTCGAACCTTGAGAAATATACTTATGAGGCATAATAATAACAGAAAGTGGACCCTCCGATTTTACCATATACAGGTAAGTTCTTGGGGTTCTTGGTCTCGCGAAGAGGGATCGAGGTAAATCCCGATCAAAACAATGCCATCGAAGACATCCCAGCCAACTAATGAGCATAACGGAGGTATAGAGGTTAACCAGAAGGTTGACCATTTTAAGTAGGTTCATGTCAAGATCCTCGAAAAAATGTCATCACTTCTTCTCACTTCTCAAAAAGATGAACAATTTCGACTGGACCCTAAATGCAAACGAGCATTGAAAGACCTAAAAAGGTACTTGTCAAGTCCCTCGTAACTGTCAAAATTGGGGAAGGCGAGCAGCTGCTAATGTATCTAGCAGTCTAGAAAGTAGCGGTAAGTGTTGTTTTGGTACGAAAAGAAGAAGGTATGCAATTTCTTATTTATTACGTTAGTAAATATTACTGGGAGCGGAGACTCTCTATCCGTACCTCAAAATATTGGCTTTAGCTCTCATAGTCACCTCTCGAAAGCTTAGGCCTTATTTTCATTGCCACCCGATAGCCGTTGTGACAAATTTTCCCTTAAGGAATGTCCTTCATAAGCTTGAGTTGTCAGGCCGATTGGCTAAATGGGCAGTCGTAATTAGCGATTCAACATTGAGCACAAGCCCAGGACTGTGATCAAGACATAAGTTTTGGCCAACTTTATGGCCAATTTCAGTCCTGGATTAATGCTCTTGGCTGCTAAGAAAGCAGAGTTAGTGTTGAAAACGAAATAGAGAGTTTGGACCTTGTTTACGGATGGAGATTCGAAAGTAAAAGGGTCCAATCTCGGGGTAGTTCTAGTCACACCCTCGGGAAAAAATCCTAAGGCAGGACACTAAGACTGTTTTATTAACAAACAATGAAGCCGAGTGTGAAGCTTTGGTTGCAGGACTTGAACTGTCTCGGGAACTTGGCTCCGAGGTCATCGAGATCAAATGTGATTCCCATAAACAAATTGTATGGGATGTTTGACACAAAGGAAGAATGCATACAAAAAGAAATGAATAAGGTTCAATCACTGCTTCCACGATTCAAGAAATGGTCGATCATACATATTTCGAGAGAAGAAAATGTGCAAGTAGACCCATTGGCTAATTTGAGGTCATCAAAGGAGATGAAAGGATCTGACTCTGGTACAGTAGTCCAATTGTTGCACTTGGTATTGGACGTGGACGGTTACTGTGAAGTCAACTCAACCAACTTAGTATTGGATTAGAAGAATGAGTTCGTCAAATATCTTCGGCAATGGCGAATTACCCAAAGACTCGAAGGCATCCCGTGCACTACGAACCAAAGTAGCCCGCTACGGCCTCGTAGATGGGGAATTATATAGAAGATCATACCTAGGACTATTGGCCCAATTTTTGAGAGCCTCGGAGGTGGGCTACGTGGTAAGAGAAGTCCACCAAGGGATTTGAGGGAACCATTATGGTGAAGATTAGTTAGTTCTAAAGCTTGTTAGGGTAGGTTACTGTTGGCCCTGGATGGAGCAGGACGCAAAGATATGCATTCTGAAATGTAACAAATGTCAATGCCATGCGTAATTAGTGTGCTAACCGCAGAACTCTTGAATTTGGTGTTGTCCCTATGATCATTCATGAAATGGGGATTGGACATAGTTGGTCCTCTACCACCTGGCCCCGAAAAGGTAAGATTTATGTTAGTTTTGACTGACTTCACTAAATGGGTTGAAGCAGGTCCTTACCAAAATATCGGTTAACATGAACTGATGGATTCATATGAGACTACATAATCTGTCAATTCGGGATATCAAACGAAATTGCTTATGACAACGGGCCGTAGTTCATAGGCTCAAAAGTCACAATTTTTGAAAGATTTGAAAATCAAGAGGATTACATCTTCACCGTACCATCCGACTGCTAACGGACAAGTGAAATCAACAAATAAGGTGATTATCCAAAACCTTAAAAAGAAGCTAGAAGCTCCCACAAGCAAATGGCCCAAAGAGCTACCGGTGTACTATAGGCGTACTGGCAACGGCAAAGTCGAGCACGAGAGAGACACCTTTCTTTCTCGTATATGGTGTGGAAGCTCTGATACCGGTGGAATTAGGGGAACCAACTTTAAGGTTTTCCCGATAAAATGAAGAAACAAACAATGAAGCATTTTTGGTGAGGCTGGACTTGCTAGACGAACACAAGGACTTGGTATACGTGAGGATGATGGCCCAAAAGCAAAGCATGGAAAGATATTATAATCGGAGGGCTAACCTCCACTACTTCAAAGTAGATGACTTGATTTTGAGAAAGGTGACTCAGAGCACTCGGGAAGTCAATGCCGAAAAGCTTGGTCCAACATGGGAAGGTCCTTACCGGGTTTCAACTGTTGTTGGTAAGGCGTCATACGAATTGGAGAATCAAGATGGGTTCAAGTTGCCCAATAATTAAAAGTACTACTTTTCATGGGTCCTATCAACACTGAAAGTATGTGCTGCACTCATTTTTCCTTCGACTAAGTTTTGTCCTAATCAGATTTTTCTGGCAAGGTTTTTAATAAGGCAGCAACAGAAAACATACTACAAAGGGAGCGTTGTCGGTAAGAAAGAGACCTTTAAATGACAAGGCATGAAAATATTCACATTAATGATAAACCACTATGGGATAGTTAAATAATCTTTGGCTCGATGGCAAACCACTGATGGAAAGCAAAGCTTGCCATTGAAACAAAGACTATTTAACTATTCACGAGTTGTTTCCACCAATCAAACAAGACTTCATGTATTCCAATTCACATATTTCGCATTCAAACACTGGGGGGAATAATATAAGATACAACAAAAATAAATACCGTAAAAACCAAGGACTACTCGAATCGGAAACAATAATGTCTCATCAAGGCCGGGACTGCATGGCCAGCCCCATAGAAATAAGGTGTACATGTTAGCCACATATATTGACAACTTTTTACTTTAGCAAATGAATTCTCGTGTCCCTTTAAAGATATAATGAATAAAATAGAGTCCTTTTATTTTTATCTTATTTCTTGTCTAAATGATAAGCTTATTTTATCATTTTAAAGTTAATAAAAACTTCAAATGCTTGTGCCCGAATGAACAGGAGATGCCCTCTTCAAGAGAACCATAAATATAAGAGGGCCCTCTCTTATAAAACTCTCATAGTAAAGGGTTTATTCCGGAAGAATTGGTTCCCCGAATCAAAAGCTATCAGATGAAAGCATACCCGAAGCTTTAACTAATTCGGCGCAAAAGGAATGCATTATGCATAACAATTAAACAAAAATATTCTTTATTCATTAGAGTGTCAAACTCAATAAAAAGTTTGACATAATTACAAAGTACAAAAAGAAGAGAAAAAAGAAACTAAGCATCACTGCCACCGGATCCCGAAGGGAGAAAGGGATCTCCATCTACCCCGGGGGAGGAAAGCGAATCAGCCGCCAGTTCTTGGACATCATCCTCATCTTCTTCAATCTCACTTCAGTTCTGGAGTACTCAAAATAGGTACACGTGGAGTCAGTTGCAGCGAGCCGAGCAGTAAGGCGTTCTCAAGCAGACAGCTCCAATTCTTGGGCCTAGGCAATGCAATCATCTATATTAGCAATGCCCACTTTTTCCTCTTCCAAGGTCTTCCTCATCATATGGTATATTGCCTAAGTATTCTCAAATATGAGGGAATCGTCTTGGTCCTAGAGAATTGCTTGAAACCTTTCAATTTTGGCTTGAAGGTCGTCCCTCTCAGAACTCAGGGCACCGAGGCGAGCATCGAGCTTAAAATTCGTAGCTGAATGGAGCCGGTTTTGGTCCATCAACCTCTTTAGCCTCTCTTCCAGTCGGGCCCTCTTCTCCTCGGTAGCATTGGCTTCCTCGATTTTGGAGGCCAGCTCTTCCTTTAGGTTATTTATTTGATCCTTCGAGGCCGACTCACGCTCGACAGCAGTAAGCATAGCATCAAGTAATGCGGCCCACTTAGCCTTGGCCTCTTAAAGCTTTTCGTGTAATTGAGAAGCTTCTTGACGGTGGGCCATTTTCTCTTGCTCACTCTACTGCAATCGGGCCTCGAGCTCATCCATCCAGTAGCATTTGCTTCTAGAACTAGGAGGTGTGTAGCAAGGTTGTTCCACCCGGCCAATAGTTGATCCCGCTCGAAAATGAGTCCTTGCTTCATAAGGATCAATCTCTGTAGGCCTTCGAAAGCGAGAAAGTTGGCCTATGAAAAAAGAGAATATCAAGGTTAGAATTCCCATTGCAATAGATAAATGGAAGTGATTAGAGAACAAGTATGGTACCTCTGTCGCGTTGTGCATAGCATTATTTAACAAGCATTCCATTCAAATGGTGGCGCTTCTCCTCCATCGAGGGTCTAGGGAAGGGGTTGAGTAATTATGCCCCAAATGTCTGTGGATGGGAGACCGAGGAGGAGAAGCACCTCCCTCTCAATCATTTTTTGCCAGTAGAGGTGATGCAGTTAGTGCTGGCGGTGAAGTAGCGGCTGGTGTTGATGGGCATAAAGTTGTTGGTGTGGAAAGATGAGAAGCATGGGCAATGTTGATTATTTCTTGCTTAGTTGCCGAAGGCAGAAGAGGCCCAGAGTCTGAACCCCTTGAAGCAAAGACAGCAACGGGGGTTGGAAAATGAGAATCATCATTATCTACTAAGTCCATTTCACCCTAAAGTGCTTGGACCTCTTATGAGGTAGGGTTTTGAAGCTCCCCCGGGTAAGCTTCCAGTTGATGAATATCTTTTCCTCGTTTTAAGGGAAGCCTCTCCATCACTATCTTCCCCTTTATTGTCGAGGATCACTGTGATTGTGGTAGGCTCGGTTGTTATCTTCTTTTTTTCTTACTTTGAGTCCCAACCAAGGAAGAACGCCACTTTTTTGGTTGTTTGTTCTTTGGGTGGGGACTCTGAGAGGAAGCACATTTACCGAAAGCAGATCTGCAAGAACTTCTTCAAGCAAGAGAACTTTGTAAAACCCTCATTGCCTCATCGGGGTCAGTTAAAACATCAATCGCGGGGCAGGTGATAGAACCCTATGGAAGTCCTAAATTAAGCAGAAAATGGAGTTAGCAAAGTTACCTATGTTCATACAAATATAAAGGGAAGAAGAACTCGATTTACCATGGTTCTTAGCCTTCCACCCATATTTGAGGGTCATTTCCTTCGACCAGCGAGATTCTGGTGTCATAATTTCCAGAATTTTTTGAACCCACTGGTCCAGGCCTTGAACCCATAGTGGTTCCCACTGGGTAGCTGGAAAAAAAGAAACGAAGAGGTCAACAATAACGAAAAATGATCTTTTCATGAAGGAAGGAAATGAATAAATCGTAAACTTATGAAAGCAATTCCATGACTCAGGAAAAGACGGAGATGTGGCCGGGATGATGTCCCTGGTAAGGATGATGACAAATTGCTCTATCCACTCACGATCATTTTCATCATCTACGCTGGTGAGAAGAGTGTGGTGGCCACGTTTGCTGAAGTTTATTACTCCCCCACGAAAAATTTTAGGGGAGTAGAGATTCATCATGTATGCAAGGGTTAGGGTTTCCCTGGTCTCCATGCATAATTGGCGAAAGAAAGCCACCTTACGCCATATGGATGGGCCTACCTGCACTAAGCAGACCGGTACCGATGGGAAAACACCAAAATTACGAGGTCGAGCCCTGCATTTGTCCGTAGGGAGAATGGATCCAAAGTAAAGGGGTACCTATAGACATATATGAAACACTCCTTGGTGAAGGTGACCCGCTCTATCATAACCTGAGCAAGGATGTCAAGGTTAGGGCAGTTGTATTCCTCTTTTACAGTGGGGATACTAGAAGGCCGAATAGAGGAGGGATACCTACTAACATCCCAATTCGTGACGACGCATAAGGGGACTTCTCTTGGAAGTCATGAACAGTGCTTAGGAATTTTGGTATAATGGTGTTTACAGTGGGAGGTTCAGAAGAAACATTAGCGTCTTTGTTTTTCTTTGGGCCTCCACTGAAGAGAAGGCCAGAATTTCAACAGGATGCAGTGAATTTCGGAGAAGATTGAAAATTTTCTGAGCAGAAGAGTGCAGAGAAGAAGAACGACTTATGAAAAATTTGGAAGTAAAACAAGTGAAATAATAGGTAGAAGTGAAGTTATAGATGGCAAAAATCATAGTCATGATTGCCTCGAAAATTTGTGAAAATATTTGCTAAATCCTGGGGCAACACGTCGGGATATTAAATGCGATAAGACGTGTGTCCTTGCTAAATCTTGGAGAAACAAATGTTATATTTTACTTTTGCTCTTAATTAAACAACTTTATTTGCTCTTCATCATTGCTTTTATTTCTTTCCTCGAAGACATTACTCTCGAAACCAGGCTTGTCATCCTCTTCAATTTCTATTGCTAAGTATTATTTTTATCTTATTTATTTATCATTTTCAGATCAAATCATTTCGCTTGTCTATAAACCATGTAACAAATTTAACTATACTATTTTTCGGGTAAATAGTTGGCTCCCACCGTGGGGCTTAGACATTTGCGTAATTGCTTTGATCCTTACATTTGTTACTAACTTATTTGACTTTTTCTAACAAGAAATCAGAAATGGTAGCTAATAATGTCAACATCACACACAATGTTGAGGGACACGAAGATTTGCCTCAACATGAAGATTCAATCAGCGACACCCGTAATGAAGGGGACGAAGCAACCGCGGTTCGTGAAGAGCAGTACCCCGATATGTGTATGAGCCAACTCCTAATGACATAGAGGAAGAACATGTCGTTGAAATGGTGAAAATCTTAAGAGAACGGCATAAGGCAATCATGTGTCACCTCTCAAGGCAGGACCGGGTAATGACGGAGTTAAAACAAGCATTGTCAGGTGCTTCCAATAATGCAAATGGAAGGGGCCCAGTTCGTCCCAGTGTTCCTGCAAATCAAACGACTCAAAGAGCCGATAATAACACCCCAAGGAGCAAGGGAGGTTTCGGTGGTACCGGAGGGACCGGTAGCGGATCTGGGAATGACCCCTTCAAAATCGAGCAAATGAGGTTTATGAGGGAAATGAATGAACCGACACGAATGAGTTTCACGCTCGAATGGATCAGATTCTGGGCACAACACCAGTTTTGAAAGGCCTGGATTCGAAAAAATACACGTAATTGCCATTTATGCCGAGCACAGCGCCAAAGTTTATTCTAAATAGGTTCAAAATGCCGAACATACCAAAATAAGATGGGACTTCGGATCCACAGGAGCACATCACGACCTACAACAGAGTTGTGAAAGGGAACGATTTCTCTCAACATGAGATCGAATCAAGTCTTACTGAAGAAGTTTGGTGAAACCTTCACAAATGGGGCCCTAACATGGTATTCGCTCTTAGCCGAGCATTCAATTGACACTTTTGAAATGCTTTCAGATTCATTTATCAAGGCATGTGCCGAGGCAAGAAAGGTCCAAGCGAGGAAGGCAAACATATTCAGGATTGTGCAAGGTGAGTCTGAATTGTTGCGAGAATTCGTGATCCGATTCCAGAAAGGGGGGATGATGCTACCAGTTGTACCAGATGAGTGGGCAGTGAAGGTATTCACAAAGAGTTTGAATCTACGAAGCTCCGATGCTTCTCAGAAGTTGAAGAAAAGCCTACACAAATTCCAAGCTCCACATGGGCAGATGTCCATAACCGTTACGAGTCAAAAATAAGAATAGAAGACGATCAATGTAGACATCTGATTTTTGACCCTCCCCGAGAATTTTCATATTTTTAGCGTGAATATGTGAAATTGGGTCTAATATAGCTATTTTAACTATTTTAATTTTTTTCGTCGCAAAAGAAAAATTACAAAAAAATATATATAGGAATTTTAGTTTATGTATTTATCATAAACTTGAAAAAATACAAAAAAACTGTACCTTAATTCTGTACTTTACATAATTTCGAAAATTACCAAAAAATATAGTTCTATTAATGTTTTGTAGTCATTTTAATTTTGGAAAATGAAAAAATATTATTTTATATTTTATCTTTATATAAAAAAACGAAAATTACAAAAATAGTTTTATTAATGTTTTGTAGCTATTTTAATCTTGAAAAAATATATTAAAAAGATATAGTTTTGTTTTAAATATTAGTCTTATTTTTGGTAGTTATTTTGCTTACATAGGATTAGTTAAGCAACGTCGTGTTCTTATTCTCGGACCCGGGCAAAAGAATAATATTCGGGTTCAAACTACCCGGTTTTAGGCCTAATTTTCGGACCTAGCCCATAATAATCCGAGTCCACCACACAAGGGGGACACGCGTGGGGAACACGGACGGAACACCGTACACGGGGAACCCCACCGCGCATGGGGGACACAAAATCTTGGACCCCTACACATGTGGGGTCCATTTTCTTGGCATTGGCTACAAATGCACGGACAAGGCAAGGGAAAAGGTGGTGGGGAACGGACAGATTTTTGAACTGGGCACTATTCATTCATCTTCTCCAAAAGGAGAAGAACAAAAAAAACCCTAGGAGCCTACCCAAAAGAAACGTGAAACCATCTGCGTCCACGCCCAAACACCACCATCATCCACCACGCACCAGTCCCGTCGTCACTGCCCACACGACCACTCCTCCTCCTCCTAGCTCCATCAAACCAGTCTGGGTCCTCTATTAAATCCGACGACCACAGTTGTTGCTGCTGCGTCGTCACTGACCATAACCCACGACCCATCGTTTTGTCGAGCAGCAGCAACCATCGCTGCAGCAGTCGACCATCCTCCTATCCAAACTCCCTTCCTCGACCTTATCGTCGCCCCAGCTCCCTCTCCGCCTCACAACCACCACCAAACAGGCCCGTCAACCACCCTAACCCCCCAGCCCGCGAGCTCCAGCTCCACCCAAAACAGAACCATCGCTGCTGCATCGTCTAGTCCTCGACCCTACTGTCCAAACCACCTGCTTCCGCCTCCTGCTTCACCCGTTCCAGCCTTATCGACCACCAAACCTCCAGCTCAAACCTCACGCCACAACCCGCCTCCCCGTCGAACCTGGCCCTCAAAAGTAACGAACGTCCAGTAACACATCGGGAAAAACCAGTAGCAGCCATGGTTCATGCTCAGTCCGTTCGTGTTCGAGTTTCTAGCGCGAGCTATTCCGTTTGAGCTGTGATGACTGCTTCCATGGTTTCCCGTTTGAAGTCCGTTCGAGTGCCGATGTGAGGTTCCAGTTCGTTGGTCTCGTTGCTTCATTTCGCCGACTATGGCTCCATTTCGGTTTGACGAATGAGTTGTAAAACCATCAGCAGTGTTTATCATTAGAGGTTCGTTTTTCTAATCTTTGTTTCAGTTGCTATCGGTTACTATCGTGTCCGAGCTTGAATACATGTTATGTTGAAGATCTTGTTTAAATCTGTCTGAGTTTTAGTTTTGTGCTTATGTTATTGCTATCTCAAATTGGCATGCTAGACGAAAGTTGTACAAAAGTTTTCATGTTCGTGACTAGCTTGCCGAATTGGTAGTCGGATTGATTTAATAAGTTCTATCATAATTTTGTTAGTCATTATTCTGTTGTTTACCATACGGGTTAGTTCTAAATGTAAGTTCATGTTTAATTGTAATTCGTCAAGCTTGAGATACTCTTTATTAGCCGTGTATCCTACTAGCTTCCATTGTTCGATTAATAAATTAGGATTTCTTTTTTAGAGACGAACAAAGTAGAAGAATTATAGTCATGCTAAGATTATCCTTTTAATAAAATGAGACGAGCCTCGCCAAATAAAATGCACAGATTGCGGGGCCCTCACAAAATGTATGCTTTAATTACTTAGAATTCGGGATCGGTCGTTTAGCAAAATTCCACGGCTTTACCCAGAAATAATAATACGCTAATCGCTTTAGGCGCGTATTTTAATAATCTTACCTTCTTAAACTCGGGTGTGCATTTCATGCGACCCAAATCCCAATCCCAAAACGTCAAATAAAATATGTTCCGGATTGTGGGTGCATTTCATGTGACGCAGTCCAAAGACATGTTTTAAGCGATGTTCACATTCTTAATAATAATAATTATGAAAGCGGTAAAAAGTTAAAATTTGCACATAAGTTCATATTTGTATAAAATCAGATAATCAAGCCGAATATAACAGTTGAGCGACCGTGCTAGAACCACGGAACTCGGGAATGCCTAACACCTTCTCCCGGTTTAACAGAATTCCTTATCCGGATTTCTGGTACGCAGACTGTAATATGGAGTCATTATTTTCCTCGATTCGGGATTAAAATTGGTGACTTGGGACACCCTAAATCTCTAAAGTGGCGACTCTGAAATAAATAAACAAATCCCGTTTCGATTGTCCTTTAATTGGAAAAAACTCCCTTGTACCCTCGCGGGTGCGGAAAAAGGAGGTGTGACAGCTCTGGCGACTCTTCTGGGGAACTAGACCCAGAACCACTGGTTCAGGGTTATAAATCGAGCTTAGAATAAATTGTTATGTTCAGCTTTATCTGATTTTGTTACATGATATGTGCTTAATGTGCTAATTGGTTGCCTTTTACCGCTTTGATATTACGTGAACTGTATATAAACTGTGCCGAAACCCATATCCTTTCTGAGTCTTCTGAATCATGAAGAAGGGTGTACTTCGTACGACTTCTTTTATGTATAGTGTCAAATCCCAATTTAGAACGAGGTTCGGACAAGTTGCTAAGCCGGTGAAGCTTCTGTATTCCCGGTACGCTGCCCCCCCTCGGCTCGAGCTGTCCGCTTGGGTAAGCCAGGTCTAGAACAAACACCCAGGTCTGAACCTAGTATAACAAAGCCACATGCCGGATCCCTAGTAGGAACGTTTATTTGCATCATGTGCATTTGACTTAGGGGACTCAACACAGGGGTTGGGTCCGTCTAGGACAAGCAACCTGAAAATAATAGACCATCTTTTGGCATCCTATGTGCTACATGTTGTATTTATTCAAGGGTGAATGGGTCATTTGGCGGACCAATGATATTTGCGGACAAATGACACTCCTTATCATGCTGATCACGTTAAATAAGAAAGTTGCACGATTTTTTAGATAAGCATGCTATTATGTTAATTAAGCACATGGGGAACATTGTGGAATTCAAGAAGCCTTGGTATTCCATATGTCCCCCATGCTTCATTTTTGGGAAAAGCACATGGGGAACATTTGTGGAATCCAAGAAGTCTTGGAATTCCCTATGTCCCCCACGCTTCATATTCTGGGAAACGCGCATGGGGAACATTTACGGAATCCAAGATGTCTTGGAAATCCTTATGTCTCCCATGCCACATTTTTGAAAAAATAATAATAAAAAAAATAAAAAATAAATATATATATATATATATATATATATAAAAGCATGAAAATTCAAAAGATTTTGTATGTTGTCATCTTTTTCCACAAATTAGAAAATCGTGAAAAGAGGAGAAAATAACAGTGTAGAGATATAACTACTTTTTTTTAAAAGAAAAAACAAATGTCCAAGTAGTGGCGAAGCTCTACCGAAATTTTGAAAAAAAAGGAAAAAAAAAAGAAGGAATGTTTTATGTTTTTTGTTAGTTTGTTTGTTTGTTATGAATGAAAAATAATAGTTTGTTTGATTGTTGTGAAAAAATAGAAAAAGGAAAAGGGTCTTCTCAAAAATAGTTTATTTGCCCGAATTACGCGGGTTTGATTCTCACCGGATGTGAGATACGTAGGCAACCCTCATCGGGTCCAACCCCCTTTTGCTAAAAAGGCCAAAAATGAATAAGTAATAAAATAAAAAAAACATGTCATAAATAAGTCGGGTGATGTCCAACCCACCTTTTGCTAAAATAGCCAAAAACAAATTAAAAAAAAAACATGTCAAAATTTCAATTCTGTCATAAAGAGTTCGGGTGATGCTGTTTTGTCATAAATAGCCGAATGTTCCCGAAAGGGATGCCGGAAGGCTGACTTTGCATAAACAGCCACCTTCGGGTCATTTTTTTTAGATTTGGTCCAGTTGACCCACACAGCCTTAAAAAATCTTCGTCCTCGAGACGTTGAAAGGCCGTGTTTGCAACATTGAGTTTTCTAATTTGAAAAATGATAAAAAGAGTCATAAATAAGCCGGGTGATTCTGTTTTGTCATAAATAGCCGAATGTTCCCGAAAGGGACGCCGGAAGGCTGACTTTGCATAAACAGCCACTTTTTGGGTCATGTTTAGGATTTTTGGTCTAGTTGACCCACACAGCCCTATAAATCTTCGTCCCCGAGGCACTGAAGGGCCGTGTTTGCAACACCAGATTTTATTGTAATTTGAAAAGAAGAAAAAAACAAAAAGTCAGCGGTCAAGTGAATACCGTTTGAATTTTAGTCAAAATAAGCCTAGCCAGATTCGGCCGCGTCTTAAACCGTTCTTGCCGAAATAGCCTTAGAGTATCTCTCAGTTGTCGAAAGGCTATTTTCGTAAAATAACGGACAAGTTTGTAAAAGTGTCATAAAATAATCCTCCCCGGCCTCAAAATTCATATGGAATTTGGAAGGGGCCACGTTTGCAAAAATAACCGTTCGGTTGCATTTGTCGAACGGAGAAAGGAAGCTGGCCATTTGCTTTGCAGTTTGTAAATCTTTTAATTAGAATACGTGGATTGTTTGATTTTCGAGTTTGTAGGTCATCTTCAAACCTTTGAAACCCAGTTTGTTTTAATATGAAAATTAAAAAAAATGTTGAGTATTGTTTATCTCTTATTGGTCCGAACTACGCAAGGTCTGATTCATGCGGGGTCATGATACGTAGGCAATCTCCATAAGATTCGACCACACACAAAAACAAAAGAGCAAAAAAATGAGAATGAAAAAGAAAAAATGAAAAATAAAATGAAAAAAAATCGAAAAAAAAAGTGAAAAGGAGAAAAATGAAAAAAAAAAAGAAAAAAAAAAGATGTTGTCAATAATGAGGACCGACTGAGTCCATTCTAACCTGTTTTGATCTGAATCACAAAGAAAAAAAAAAGTGGTTGGTTTGTGGTAAGCCGGACAATGACACCCAGAATCATTTACCTGCACCTCATGATACACACTCTGCGGGGATCAGGCCTGATAACAGAAGCACTCGAATCCTATTGGGAACTTGTTGACGGAGGTTGATGATATCGAAGCTGGTAATGGTCTTGGCAGTATTGATGCGAAGCTCAGTGGCTAAGATGCCGGTTTTGATAAAGTGGGAGGACGCTCTGTTTCCTTGGTTAGCAAGAAAGAGGCATTTGGTGGCTTATTTTGTTGTCATTTCTGTTGTTCGGATTATTAGGATTGTAATTCGGATTTTGTCCTGTGTCAAACCTTCTTATCTTTCCATTTGTTTTGTCAAAGCGGTTTGTTTAAGTTTTGTCCAGGTTGTTTCGTATTTTATTCCGGTTTGTTTTTGTTATTCAAACCATTTCAGCGGTAGTCTAATACAAAATCATGTCTTTTATTATTTCCTTTCATCCTTTTGTTTATTCCTTTTATCATTTTGTTCAGCGCTGATTCTAGTGACATGACATGCGCTTACAGTTTGGGCCTAATCTTAAAAGTTGATCATAAAACCCTGGGAAGGTGATCAAAGCATTTAAAGGAAATAAGAACGGTTTGAGATTATTTGGAGCCCGAGTCATGTGGAACTAGGGCAAGTAAAACAAAAATAAAACCGTTTAAAAGCAAGATTCGCCAAATTGGCATGTGGGTCATTCATGATGTTGAGAGTGTCGCCCAACGGTCTTTTAGAATTGACAAATGAAAAAGCAAATATGAATATGATTGTCAAGACCAACACCATCGGAAGAGACTAATCTATGTTCAATTGTGTTGTTTGCACTTGGCATGTTTTGAAGAGTGGAATGACGAAGGCATTTTGTTCTGCCACCTAAACACTTTATCCTTCGTTACCCCTTTTGAGCCTTATTTATTTTCTTTCATACCCCTCGTTCGGAATCAGTAGCAACAAAGAAAAAAGAAAAAAGAAAGAAAAAAAAAAGGGAAGAAAAGAGAACAACAAAACGAAAAAAGAAAAGAAAAATGATAACAAAAAAAAAAGAAGTCAAATGGAAAAGAGGAATTGGGAACTACGTTTGACCTGATTCCTCAAAGAGGATACGTAGGCGCTTCACGGCTCGGTCATAGTTTTGAAAAATAAAAAAAAATCAATCAATTAAGATATCCCCAAGCAAGAAACTGGGGCAAAGGTTGCGTTTGTTGTAAATAAATCTAATTCCGAAGGTTGTAACTAATAACCCAAAATTAATACATTTTTTTGAGCCTTTTATACCCTTTCTTTCTAGCCCTATCCAAAACCCACATTACGGTCCAAAGAAAGACCTTCTGATCAGTCTTCAAAAGATGTCAAGTCAGACAAATGAAGAGTCTTACCGACGAACATAACATTCTGTTCCACAGCAGAAAGGACTCTAATCTCCAACAGAAAGAGTCATACCGGCAACACTCCAAATCCCCAGCTGGAGAGAGATATAAAACGAGAGAGTCTTATTGGTGAAAACCTTCACAGGCACCATAAGGCGATGAAAGTTGAAAGAGAAGCCAAAATGAGAGAGGCTTGATAGTGAAAACCCTTCGGGCACTACAAGTCGAATAAGATTGGAGAATCAGATGGGGAATCACCAATTGAGGGTCTTGAAAGATGATTGACGGCGGAGGATAGGCCACATATGCATGTCATGACCATTAAAGTCGGTATCTGCATTTGATAGGTTTTTATTTATAGTTTCTTTTGTTAAAGAGTCATTTTTTCCTTTGTCTTTTTTTTTATATTCTGTTCCCTTTTATCTTTTTCCTTTCATAGAAAAACTCCCCAATAGAGTCTGTTGGGTCAGAACAAGTGTGAATTGACCTCAAAATATGCCATCAGCTTTCCAATTATACAAGATGAGATCTGACTAGTACATCCAAATGGTATAGTCAGCAAGGAACAAGCGCGAGGCCAGTGTCAAGAAAAATATCCCCAGCAAAAGGGAATTGACAAAAGGATTGACGAGTGTCAAGAGGGATATCCTTGCCAAAACCAAGGTTATAAACCTCAAGGCCAAGGCCCATGAACAGAGCAAGGAGAGAAGTGAGCATGATTTAGCGAAATCCATACTAGACTAAAAGGTCGGGGAAATACCAGTTTCCAAGCTATGCCACAAAAGAAGAGGGATATCCCCAGCAAAAAGGGATTATCCCCAGCAAATAATATCATCCCCAACAAGTTGTTGAACGCAGAAGCAAGGAAGCAAAAAGGGAAAAACCATCCCAGTAGGAGTATCACAACCAACCACCATGTTTTAAACTAACAAATTTTGTTTGATTTGAAACAGGTAAAGGTAATGGCATTGATGCCAGAAATGCATGCCATAAGGGATATTTTCAAACTGGGGCAGAAAATTTTCCTCTCATTTTAGAAAATTTTCCGGAAGTCAGGTACCCATTTGGGGAAAATTAAAGATAACACCAGTCTCAAGGGAAGTGGTCTTTAAACCAGTGTGCCCCCAACATAATAAGTTTCAATGGAGGAAGTTGTTCCCCAGCAAAGGAATCAGAATCCCCCAGCAGTGTTATCCACGACAGCGTTATCTCCAGCTGATAACATTTTACCCCCAACAGGTAAGTAAATAATTCCCCAACAGTGTTATCCCTAGCAGTTTCGAGGAGTCCAACACAAGTTTGGTGAAAATCGGTATCCTCAGCGTTTCCTTTCGGGGAAAGGCAAAACGAGTCTCAAGGGAGTTAGTCTTCAAAGGAAGAAGATAATAATAATAATAATAAAAATAAGAAGGGGAAGTAGTTTGCAGGGGAATGAAACATCTTACTCAATAGGAAGTAGTTCTGGAAGGAGTAAGATAACATATTTACTCAGCAGAGTTATCTTCAGCAGTGTTATCCCCAGCGGATCACCAAGATGTAGAAGCATCTTCGACAGATTTTCGACCAAGTTTCAAGAGGGTCATAATGGGGAAGGAAGAAAAGGAAAATTCATCCCCAGCAAAATAATCCCCAACAATTTTTGAGGTAAGACATTTTTAAGTTTTGAGGATATGTCGGGTTCATCCGCCCTCGAATAGGATATGTCGGGTTCATCCGCCCTCGAACAGGATATTTCGGGTTCATCCGCCCTCGAACAGGATATTTCGGGTTCATCCGCCCTCGAACAGGATATTTCGGGTTCATCCGCCCTCAAACAGGATATTTCGGGTTCATCCGCCCTCGAACAGGATATTTCGGGTTCATCCGCCCTCGAACATGATATTTTGGGTTCATCCGCCCTCGAACGGGATATTTTGGGTTCATCCGCCCTCGAACGGGATATTTTGGGTTCATCCGCCCTCGAACGGGATATTTTGGGTTCATCCGCCCTCGAACGGGATATTTTGGGTTCATCCGCCCTCGAACGGGATATTTTGGGTTCATCCGCCCTCGAACGGGATATTTTGGGTTCATCCGCCCTCGAACGGGATATTTTGGGTTCATCCGCCCTCGAACGGGATATTTTGGGTTCATCCGCCCTCGAACGGGATATTTTGGGTTCATCCGCCCTCGAACGGGATATTTTGGGTTCATCCGCCCTCGAACGGGATATTTTGGGTTCATCCGCCCTCGAACGGGATATTTTGGGTTCATCCGCCCTCGAACGGGATATTTTGGGTTCATCCGCCCTCGAACGGGATATTTTGGGTTCATCCGCCCTCGAACGGGATATTTTGGGTTCATCCGCCCTCGAACGGGATATTTTGGGTTCATCCGCCCTCGAACGGGATATTTTGGGTTCATCCGCCCTCGAACGGGATATTTTGGGTTCATCCGCCCTCGAACGGGATATTTTGGGTTCATCCGCCCTCGAACGGGATATTTTGGGTTCATCCGCCCTCGAACGGGATATTTTGGGTTCATCCGCCCTCGAACGGGATATGTCGGGTTCATCCGCCCTCGAATAGGATATGTCGGGTTCATCCGCCCTCGAATAGGATATGTCGGGTTCATCCGCCCTCGAATAGGATATGTCGGGTTCATCCGCCCTCGAACAGGATATGTCGGGTTCATCCGCCCTCGAACAGGATATGTCGGGTTCATCCGCCCTCGAACAGGATATGTCGGGTTCATCCGCCCTCGAACAGGATATGTCGGGTTCATCCGCCCTCGAACAGGATATGTCGGGTTCATCCGCCCTCGAACAGGATATGTCGGGTTCATCCGCCCTCGAACAGGATATGTCGGGTTCATCCGCCCTCGAACAGGATATGTCGGGTTCATCCGCCCTCGAACAGGATATGTCGGGTTCATCCGCCCTCGAACAGGATATGTCGGGTTCATCCGCCCTCGAATAGGATATGTCGGGTTCATCCGCCCTCGAATAGGATATGTCGGGTTCATCCGCCCTCAAATAGGATACGTTGGGTTCATCCGCCCTCAAATAGGATTTTACTTTTTCAAAGTTGTTGTTGAAGACAGGCGCCCACCTGAATAACAAGAGGAATACTTTTTTGTCTGTCCATTTCATATTTTAGGCGCCCACCTGTATAACAAGGGAATACATTCCACGCCTTTACCAATAGGAGACGTTTTTCCTAGGTCAAGTTTTACCCATAGGAGACGCATTTCCTAAGTTTATTTTACCCTGAGGAGATGCACTTCCTAAATTAAGATTTCACACATAAGAGACGCACTTCCTAAGTTAAAGATTTCATTAATAGGAGACGCACTTCCTAAGTTTAGTTTTACCGATAGGAGAAGCACTTCCTAAGTTCATTTTACCCATAGGAGAGGCATTTCCTCCTAAGTTTACTTTTACCCAGAGGAGATGCATTTCCTCCTAAAGTTTAGTTTTACCCATAGGAGAGGCATTTCCTCCTAAGTTTAATTGAAATCAGGAGCCCGCCTGAAGAGAGGAATGGCGTTTACATTTCAAGAGTTGAAGTTGGGAGCCCGCCCATATAACAGAGGCATACTTTTCAGTCTTTACATTTCATGTTCTAGGTCGCCCACCAGTATAATGCGGGAATACATTCATGTTCTAGGTCGCCCACCAGTATAATGCGGGAATACATTTCTGTTCTAGGTCGCCCACCAGTATAATGCGGGAATACATTTTTGTTCTAGGTCGCCCACCAGTATAATGCGGGAATACATTTTTGTTCTAGGTCGCCCACCAGTATAATGCGGGAATACTTTCTGTTCTAGGTCGCCCACCAGTATAATGCGGGAATACATTTATGTCTTTTCATTTCATGTTCTAGGTCGCCCACCAGTATAATGCGGGAATACATTTCTGTTCTAGGTCGCCCACCAGTATAATGCGGGAATACATTTCTGTTCTAGGTCGCCCACCAGTATAATGCGGGAATACATTTCTGTTCTAGGTCGCCCACCAGTATAATGCGGGAATACATTTCTGTTCTAGGTCGCCCACCAGTATAATGCGGGAATACATTTCTGTTCTAGGTCGCCCACCAGTATAATGCGGGAATACATTTCTGTTCTAGGTCGCCCACCAGTATAATGCGGGAATACATTTCTGTTCTAGGTCGCCCACCAGTATAATGCGGGAATACATTTCTGTTCTAGGTCGCCCACCAGTATAATGCGGGAATACATTTCTGTTCTAGGTCGCCCACCAGTATAATGCGGGAATACATTTCTGTTCTAGGTCGCCCACCAGTATAATGCGGGAATACATTTCTGTTCTAGGTCGCCCACCAGTATAATGCGGGAATACATTTCTGTTCTAGGTCGCCCACCAGTATAATGCGGGAATACATTTCTGTCTTTTCATTTCATGTTCTAGGTCGCCCACCAGTATAATGCGGGAATACATTCAGGTTCTAGGTCGCCCACCAGTATAATGCGGGAATACATTTTGTTCTAGGTCGCCCACCAGTATAATGCGGGAATACATTTCTGTCTTTTCCTTTCATATTCTAGGTCGCCCACCAGTATAATGCGGGAATACATTTCTGTTCTAGGTCGCCCACCAGTATAATGCGGGAATACATTTCTGTTCTAGGTCGCCCACCAGTATAAAGCGGGAATACATTTCTGTCTTTTCATTTCATGTTCTAGGTCGCCCACCAGTATAATGCGGGAATACGTTTCTGTTCTAGGTCTCCCACCAGTATAATGCGGGAATACATTTCTGTTCTAGGTCGCCCTCCAGTATAATACGGGAATACATTTCTGTCTTTTCATTTCATGTTCTAGGTCGCCCACCAGTATAATGCGGGAATACATTCAGGTTCTAGGTTGCCCACCGGTATAATGCGGGAATACATTTTGTTCTAGGTCGCCCACCAGTATAATGCGGGAATACATTTCTGTCTTTTCCTTTCATGTTCTAGGTCGCCCACTAGTATAATGCGGGAATACATTTCATCCAGGCGCCCACCTGTATAACGAGAGGCATACATTTCAGTCTTTAAATTTCATGCCTGGCGCCCACCTGTATAACGGGAGGAATACTTTTCAGTCTTTACATTTCATGTCAGGCGCCCACCTGCATAACGAGAGGAATACTTTTCAGTCTTTAAATTTCATATCAGGCGCCCACCTGTATAACAAGAGGAATACTTTTTAGTCTTATACTGCAGATTTTGAAATCAGTAACCCCACCGGAAGGTAGAAGGTTACAACAAGAATCCCCAGCAGGAAACAATAAAAATCCCCAGTACCGGGAAGCAGAAGGCTACAACAAAAATCCCCAGCATTCAATCAAGTTATAAATAGCAGAAGCTCGCCTCAAGAATGTGAGTCAACAGTCTGAGATAGTCAACAAAAGCTGGTCACAAAAAAAAAACAAAAAAAAACAAGAAAAAAAAAAGACCCAAAGTACGGAAGTGGAGAACAGATGTGGTCTGCTCAAGAACTAGCACCTACAACTAGCAAGTATCAAGGTTCAAATCCAAAGTCTGTGTGAAGCACCATTCAAGACTCAAGACCAAGTTTCAGAAGACTTAAAGATAGGAATCCTTGTAACTAGTAGCTGATAGGCTTAGTTAGTCTTTTTCAGTTTTCATTTTGATGTAATGACAGGACCGCGGACCGGAACCTCAACGGAACGACACCTCGATCGGCTCTTCACCTCGGTACACTTTACCATCTCTCTCATTTTCGAACTACACGGGGCCTGATTCCTGTATAACCAAGGATATGTAGGCAGCTCAGATACCAGGGCTCGGTCACATTCCCTTCCTTTCCTTAGTGTATTCCGTCCAAGTAATGGTCGGGTCAAAAACATGTCTAGTCGTTCTTTGTCGGAAAACTCTTCGTGTTTCCAGTCAAAGAGGGGCAGCTGTAGACACCTGATTTTTGACCCTCCCCGGGAATTTTCACATTTTTAGCGTGAATATGTGAAATTGGATCTAATATAGCTATTTTAACTATTTTACTTTATTTCGTCGCAAAAGAAAAATTACAAAAAAATATATATATGAATTTTAGTTTATGTATTTATCATAAACTTGAAAAAATACAACAAAACTGTACCTTAATTCTGTACTTTATATAATTTCGAAAATTACCAAAAAATATAGTTCTATTAATGTTTTGTAGTCATTTTAATTTTGAAAAATGCAAAAATATTACTTTATATTTTATCTTTATATAAAAAACGAAAATTACAAAAATAGTTTTATTAATGTTTTGTAGCTATTTTAATCTTGAAAAAATATATTAAAAAGATATAGTTTTGTTTTAAATATTAGTCTTATTTTTTGTAGTTATTTTGCTTACATAGGATTAGTTAAGCAACGTCGTGTTCTTATTCTCGGACCCGGGCAAAAGAATAATATTCGGGTTCAAACTACCCGGTTTTAGGCCTAATTTTCGGACCTAGCCCATAATAATCTGAGTCCACCACACAAGGGGGACACGCGTGGGGAACACGGACGGAACACCGTACACGGGGAACCCCACCGCGCATGGGGGACACAAAATCTTGGACCCCTACACACGTGGGGTCCATTTTCTTGGCATTGGCTACAAATGCACGGACAAGGCAAGGGAAAAGGTGGTGGGGAACGGACAGATTTTTGAATTGGGCAATATTCATTCATCTTCTCCAAAAAGAGAAGAACAAAAAAAACCCTAGGAGCCTACCCAAAAGAAACGTGAAACCATCTGCGTCCACGCCCAAACACCACCATCATCCACCACGCACCAGTCCCGTCGTCACTGCCCACACGACCACTCCTCCTCCTCCTAGCTCCATCAAACCAGTCCGGGTCCTCCATTAAATCCGACGACCACAGTTGTTGCTGTTGCGTCGTCACTGACCATAACCCACGACCCCTCGTTTTGTCAAGCAGCAGCAACCATCGCTGCAGCAGTCGACCATCCTCCTATCCAAACTCCCTTCCTCGACCTTACCGTCGCCCCAGCTCCCTCTCCGCCTCACAACCACCACCAAACAGGCCCGTCAACCACCCTAACCCCCCAGCCCGCGAGCTCCAGCTCCACCCAAAACAGAACCATCGCTGCTGCATCGTCCAGTCCTCGACCCTACTGTCCAAACCACCTGCTTCCGCCTCCTGCTTCACCCGTTCCAGCCTTATCAACCACCAAACCTCCAGCTCAAACCTCACGCCACAACCCGCCTCCCCGTCGAACCTGGCCCTCAAAAGTAACGAACGTGCAGTAACACATCGGGAAAAACCAGTAGCAGCCATGGTTCATGCTCAGTCCGTTCGTGTTCGAGTTTCTAGCGCGAGCTATTTCGTTTGAGCTGTGATGACTGCTTCCATGGTTTCCCATTTGAAGTCCATTCGAGTGTCGATGTGAGGTTCCAGTTCGTTGGTCTCGTTGCTTCATTTCGCCGACTATGGCTCCATTTCGGTTTGATGAATGAGTTGTAAAACCCTCAGCAGTGTTTATCATTAGAGGTTCGTTTTTCTAATCTTTGTTTGAGTTGCTATCGGTTACTATCGTGTCCGAGCTTGAATACATGTTATGTTGAAGATCTTGTTTAAATCTGTCTGAGTTTTAGTTTTGTGCTTATGTTATTGCTATCTCAAATTGGCATGCTAGACGAAAGTTGTACAAAAGTTTTCATGTTCGTGACTAGCTTGCCGAATTGGTAGTCGGATTGATTTAATAAGTTCTATCATAATTTTGTTAGTCATTATTCTGTTGTTTACCATACGGGTTAGTTCTAAATGTAAGTTCATGTTTAATTGTAATTCGTCAAGCTTGAGATACTCTTTATTAGCCGTGTATCCTACTAGCTTCCATTGTTCGATTAATAAATTAGGATTTCTTTTTTAGAGACGAACAAAGTAGAAGAATTATAGTCATGCTAAGATTATCCTTTTAATAAAATGAGACGAGCCTCGCCAAATAAAATGCACAGATTGCGGGGCCCTCACAAAATGTATGCTTTAATTACTTAGAATTCGGGATCGGTCGTTTAGCAAAATTCCACGGCTTTACCCAGAAATAATAATACGCTAATCGCTTTAGGCGCGTATTTTAATAATCTTACCTTCTTAAACTCGGGTGTGCATTTCATGCGACCCAAATCCCAATCCCAAAACGTCAAATAAAATATGTTCCGGATTGTGGGTGCATTTCATGTGACGCAGTCCAAAGACATGTTTTAAGCGATGTTCACATTCTTAATAATAATAATTATGAAAGCGGTAAAAAGTTAAAATTTGCACATAAGTTCATATTTGTATAAAATCAGATAATCAAGCCGAATATAATAGTTGAGCGACCGTGCTAGAACCACGGAACTCGGGAATGCCTAACACCTTCTCCTGGGTTAACAGAATTCCTTATCCGGATTTCTGATACGCAGACTGTAATATGGAGTCATTATTTTCCTCGATTCGGGATTAAAATTGGTGACTTGGGACACCCTAAATCTCTCAAGTGGCGACTCTGAAATAAATAAACAAATCCCGTTTCGATTGTCCTTTAATTGGAAAAAACTCCCTTGTACCCTCGCGGGTGCGGAAAAAGGAGGTGTGACAATCAGCTCAGGTTCCCGACATCAACCAAGGGATGGGACCAAGATGAAATCCAAGATAAGTTCAAAGTGACTTCGATGCAAATTGGTGATCTTCTAAAGGTTGTTCCTTGCGTATGAAAGAACCGAGGGATACAACAGCAAAGTGTTTAGGTCCTCGGACAGGTTCGTTCCTAATAGAAGAACAGACATTGGCCGAAACACCAGGTCATTGCAAGAAAAAGAGGTACTAGGGGCCCGGGACTCCACATATCCCAGGTTATCAGATTATAAATTCAACATTGGCTTAGTGGAGTTGGTATCAACGATAAGGAATATCAAAGAAGCACGATTCCCGAAGTTAATCAGATCTAATCCCAACCAGAGGGATCCCAACTTGTGGTGAGAATATCATAGGACACATGGCCATAGAACTGAGTATTGCCGGCATCTACGAGAAGAGGTGGCGACATTGTTAAAGAATGGCCATCTCAGGGAAGTTTTAAGTAATCGAGCCAAAAACAACTACAACCAAAACCGGGACAATATTGACTCGTTAAAGGCGGGAGAAGACTCTCCTCGTTTGACAATCAACATGATTTTCGGAGGGAATGAAATCAACTGTTTAACCTTCTTAGTGGCAAAGAAAATGAAAAATATCGGCGACTCATAACATGTGACTCCAGGAAGTCGCGGAAGATGATATCACCTTCACGGAGAAAAACACTGACGGACTCCTTATTCTACATACTGGTAATCTCTCTTATTGTTTTAGATTTCAAAATTAAGCATGTTTTGATTGACCCAGGAAGCTCAAACAACATCATTTGATGGAGAGTGATGGAGCAAGCAAAATTGACCCATAGCATCATACTAGTGACAAAACTCTTAGCTGGGTTCAACCTGACAAGTGTGACAACCCGAGGTGAGATACGACTACCCACCAACACTGAGGGGGCAACCGAAAACACCTTATTCGAAGTGGTAGATGGCGACATGGGCTACAATATAATTCTCGGGAGGCTATGGATACACGAGAAAAGGTTGTGCCCTCAACATATCATCAACTACGGAAATTCCCAACCCCAGAAGAAATCAAACAGATACGTGGAGACCAACCGGCAGCAAGAGAGATGAACGCTGCAACTGTTTCCAACAGCAAGGGAAAGGAGTCCAACAAATAGCAATTACAGGAGCCGCTGCCTTCTCCCTCTCCAAATGAAGAAGATAAGAGTGAGGAATCATCGCAATCCTATTAAGTTCCGTGATGCTTTCAGGTGCTGGAGGAAATATATGCAACTAAGTCAACCACATAAGAGCTAGAGCATGTGGGTTTGTTCGAGCAATTTCTAAAAAGGAAGTTCCATTTGGGAACGGGGTTAAATCCCGAGCTCAATTCAGGATTTATAATTTCCTTAAAGCTAGCATCGACTGTTTTGCATGGTCGCACTCAAATATGACATGTATCCCATTAGATGTGGTCGTTCACAAGCTAAGCCTGGATACGAACTTCTCGGAGCCCTTTAATGGGATACCTCGGAGACATTGCGCTCGGAGCCATGATTGTCATTTTCTTCAATTTCTATTGTTAAGTCTTATTTTTATCTTTTTTCTTTATCATTTTCAAATCAAATCAGTTTGCTTGTCTATAAACCACGTAATAAATTTAACTGTACCATTTTGTGGGTAAACAGTTGGAGCAAGAGGTGCTTCTATTCTAGCCATTGCTTGTCTTGAAAAGGCTGGATCAATTGTAGGAACTTTGCAACAATATCAGTATCTGTCACGCCCCGAACTTGGGGGGCGAGACCGATACCTGGTGCTTCACCTAACCTTGCGTACCAACTTGCGACTAAGGGACTCTAAACATATAATATCATACTTTGGCCATGGGGCCACATTGCAAGACAAAATGCGAAGTAAAATATAAAATTGAATGGAAACTAATACTGACTAAACATTAATATAAAGTTGGGCCAATAAGGCCGTCATAACTACTACAGCTGACAAACCAACAAAATATGCATATAAGGCCTACAAGCCCAACAAACTGCACTAACTGACAGGATATGTCTACAAGCCTCTACCGATGGATGTACAATGATCGGAATAGGGCCCCGACCTACCCATAACATATACACATATATACATAAGATGTACACAAAACTCTAGGCCCGGGAACTCCGAAGGATGTGGAGCTTATCGATTAGGCTAAACTCGGGCAACACCTACTGAGAAGGTCTATCCGTCTGGCTGTCTGAACCTGCACGCATGAAATGCAGTGCCCCCAGAAAAGGGACGTTAGTACGAAATAATGTACCGAGTATGTAAGGCAATAAAATAACCGAAAACTGAAACTGAAATGATAGCATAATAACTAAAATAATTGGGAGTCAAAGATGATCTGGAGATATACTTACCTGCTGATACTGACTCAACTCTCTCAATATAGTAAGTAAAATAAATGTCTGGCCCTCTAAGTCTCGGAACGTGTAACTTCTCTACCATACTAGGCTCGCTCATAGGCGCTCGGTCATACTAGGCTCTGTATCTCAGCCATTCTGGACTCGCTCATAGGCGCTCGACCACAGTAGCCTCGCTAGATAACTTACCATCTGATCAGAGGTTGCCCAATAGGGGATTTCCCATCGATTATAGCTCGATAGTGGTGAAAATAATGTAATATATATATATATAGACCCTCTGCTTTCTTGACTGGAAGAAGACAATACTCGATTGAATATAAAGTCCCAATAAGGAAGAATACTGTAACTTATGAGACTGAGATAGTGTATATAAATTCGGGAGTATGAATTTCTCTTTATGCCTCATTATCAAACATTTGTAATTACGAGATCATGCCAAAATGAAGGAAGGGCTTAGCCTTAACTTTACGAGTCTGCTACAAGTGAATAACTCGAACTCACAGCTTCCGATCACCGTCCCGTGAGTTCTTACAAGTATAGAATGACTTACCATGAATTTATAGCAGAAAAATGGATGAAAGAGATAAGTAAACTTACCTTCTTTGTTGTATAACTCAACCCTTATCTTTGTTCTTCAAACTCTAGGTTTTACCCCTATATAGAACTTGAAAGGGAGAGAAATTCAATTAAGGTTTGTAGGTAATTTTTGGGAGGAAGTTTGCAAAGGTTTAGGTCAAGTTATTTGTGATATATAATGAGGTTTATATTTCAGGAGATAAGCCCTTAAATGGGCTCTTTTGATGACCCGAAATTGCCTCTTTTTGGGCTCTCATTTAACCAAATAGATGACACACCTACTTGTCACCTAGCAGCTTGTGCAGTCTTTCAAAAATCCATATATCTCTCTACTCCAATGTGGTATTGATAAATGGTTTAATGAGTTAGAAAATAGACTCATAGAGCTTCAATTGATGGATGGAAAACCCCATAACTTTAAGTATATTGGGAGGAAATCACAGTTATATTTGATCCAAAGTTTCAGTAAAACGTATGAATGTAACTTGTGAAGACTTTCATCGACTTTTGTTCCACAACCTGCTTGACTTTAAAACATAACACACGACTGTCATACGACTAACCTAATTCAGAACATAACCTCCTTATCATGTTAAGCACACTAGTCTCACCCCAAAAGTACATGTTATAACATTCCCATCTTGTCGACTTTCGATGAAATATTATTTTCTTCAATTCATTTAGCTTCTGAACCTTCCAACCCTCTTTGTACTTGTTGTTCATGATCTTCAATATTTGTAACCTCCAAGGTAACATGATTAACTTACTTTATATACTTTTACATATTATCTCATTTTTAGTCCTACATTAGTTTGCTTACGATGTACTTTTACGTATGAAAATATAGGGTGTAACATCATTCCCTCATTGGGAACATTCGTCCTCGAATGTTTGCTTTTGGAGACTTTGGAAAATTTTGCTAGAGTTTCCTCCGTACGCTAGACAAAAACTAACATGCACGCAGTCAGAAAATATACTATACACTCCACAAATGGCCAATGTCTTGAATTAGCAACGCTTTGCCTCACACAGCCATAAATCAAAAATACTAGAAGTCAAAAATAAGAGCCTACCTGATGACCTACTGGCCTGAATAGAGTTGTGCTGTAGCATCCTATATTGAGCCATATCTTTAGTTTGAAATAGGTGGGGGTATTTAGACTTCATTTCTTCCTCTGCTTCCCACATCATCTCTTCCACATTCTTGCTTCTCCATAAAACCTTCATGGAGGCTACCTCCTTATTTCGTAGCTTACGAATTTATCGGTCTAGGATGGAAACTGGAATTTCCTCGTATGACAAGTCCTCCGTAATATGTACATCATCCGTAGGGACCACTCGGGTATTATCGCCGATGCACATCCGTAGCATAGATACATGAAAAACCAGATGGATAGACTCCAATTCTGAGGGCAACTCTAACTCATGTGCTACTTGGCCCACTCTTTGAATGATCCTATAAGGCCCAATATACTATGTGCTAAGCTTGACTTTCTTGCCAAACCTCATCACTCCCTTCATAGCTAATACCTTTAAGAATACCCAATCATTAACCCCAAACTCTAAGTCTCATCGTCGCACATCAGAATATGACTTCTAACGACTCTGAACTGTCAACAGTCTCTCCTGGATAAGCTTTACTTTCTCTATGGCCTGCTGAACCAGGTCTGGCCCATGTAACCCAGATTCTCCAACATCAAACCACCCTATATGAGATCTGAACTTACGCCCATACAAAGCATCGTACGGAGCCATCTGGTTACTGGAGTGGTAACTGTTATTATATGCAACCTCGATAAGAGGTAGATATTCCACCCAATTTCTTTTAAAATCCAACACACATGCTCGTAACATATCCTCGAGTGTCTGAATTGTGCGCTCGGCTTTTCCATCAGTATGTGGATGAAAAGTTGTGCTGAGATTCACCTGAGTCCCTAGACCTCTCTGAAATGACCTCCAAAAATGTGTTGTAAACTAGGCCCCACGGTCAGATATAATAGATATTGGTACTCCGTGTAGCTGCACTATCTCCTTAATATATAACTTTGCATAATCTTTTGTTGTATATGTAGATCTGACCGGTAGAAAATGAGCTAATTTTGTGAACCTATCGACTATCACCCATATGAATTGAACTTATGATAAGAACGAGGTAAACCCATGACAAAGTCCATGTTTATCGCCTCCCATATCCACGTCTAGATCTCTATAGTCTGCATTAGCCCTCCAGGATTCTGGTGCTCTACCTTCACCTGCTGGCAACTAGGACACTGGGCGACAAACTAAGTAATGTTCTTCTTCATATTGTTCCACCAGTACACATCATTAATGTTATGATACATCTTCATCGACCCAAGATGAATGGAGTACCATGAATAATGTGCCTCTAGCATAATCCTGTCTCGTAGCCCTGCTATATTTGGAACACACATACAAACCATGTATATGATAACCTCATCTCCCTTGAGCTCTAACAACGGCTCCTTTTGCTACAGAACTCGTTCTCTCAACTCAACTGCCTTTCCTTAATTTCAGCTATGAGAGATAATTTGGCAGTGTTTTGGAGTGCAACTCCACCATTATCAGAATCTACCAACCGTACCCCCAAACAAGATAATTGATGAATCTCTCTAGTTAATTCTCTTTTCTCGGCCTCTACATGTGCTAAGCTACCCATAGATCGACGACTTAAGGCATCTGCTACAACATTAGCTTTCCCTAGATGGTACAGAGTGTTAACATCATATTCTTTCAATAACTCAAGTCATCGCCTCAGTCGCAAATTGAACTCTTTCTGCTTGAAGATATAGTGTAGGCTTTTATGATTTGTAAATATATCAACATGAACATCATATAAATAATGCTTCCATATCTAAAGTGCATAGACAACCGCAGCTAACTCGAGGTCGTGGGTCGGATAATTCCTCTTGTGCTTCCTCAATTGCCTTGAATCATACACAATTACCTTCCCATGTTGCATCAGGACACATCCTAACCCGACACCTGAGGCATCACAATACACGACATAACCCTCTTGACCCTTTGGAAGTGTTAGAACTGGCGCTGAGGTCAACCTATCCTTAATCTCTTGGAAACTCCGCTTGCAAGCCTCAATCTATTGAAACTTAGTTGTTTTCTGCATCAACTTCGTCAATGGTACCGAAAGGGAAGAAAAACCCTTTACGTACCCCCAGTAGCATCATGCTAAGCCTTGAAAGCTACGAATTTATATTGGAGTGGTAGGTCTAGGCCAAGATTTCACGGCCTCAATCTTCTGAGTGTCTACTTTTATACCTTCATCTAACACAATATGCCCCAAAAATGCTATAGACTTCAACCAGAACTCACATTTAGAAAACTAAGCATACAACTTATGATCACGGAGGGTTTGGAGTACCACTCACAGGTGGTCCGCATGCTCATCCTCTGAACGTGAATAAACCAGAATATCATCAATAAATATTATCACGAACAGATCTAAAAATGGCCGGAATAGGCTATTCATCATGTCTATAAATACGGTGGGTGCATTCATCAACCCGAAGGACATGACAAGGAACTCGAAGTGGCCATATCGGGTCCTGTAGGCTGTCTTTGGAATATCGTTCTCCCAAACTCTAATCTGGTGGTACCCCAACCTCAAATCTATCTTTGAAAAGAATCTAGACCCCTCTAACTGATCAAACAAGTCATCGATCCTTGGAAGTGGATAGTTATTCTTAATAGTTACCTTGTTCAACTACCTATAATTGATACACATCCTCAACGAGTTGTCTTTCTTCCGGACAAACAGTACCGGTGCACCCCAAAGTGAGGGCTTGATGAATCCTTTGTCCAGTAAATCTTTAAACTGCTTCTTCAACTCCTTCAATTCGGCAGGTGTCATTCTATACGGAGGGATGGATATTGGTTGAGTTGCTGGAAGCAAATCGATGCTAAAATCAATCTCTCGCTCTGGAGGAATACCTGGATGCTCATCTGGAAACACATTTGCATACTGTTTGACTATGGGAATAGACTGAAGTGTAGGTATCTCCATGCCTGCATCTCTAACTTGCACAATATGATAAATGCACTCTTTTGCGATCACTTTCCTCCCCTTCAGATAGGAAATAAACTTACCTCTAGGTGTCGCTATATTACCTACCCATTCAAGGACTGGCTCACCCGAAAAATGAAATTTTGCTGCCTTTACTCGGCAATTACTATGGCATAGCAAGCTGCCAACCATTCCATGCCCATGATAGCATCAAAATCCATTATCTCTAGCTCAACTAGGTCGGCTGAGGTCTGACGACTAAAAACTGTCACCGTACAACCTCGGTAAACCCGTTTAGCAATAATCGAGTTTTCGATAGGTGTAGATACCGCAAAAGGATCACTTAGTATTTTAGACACTATACCAAACTTCCCCACGACAAATGGGATAATATATGATGAAGTAGATCCTGGGTTTATCAAGGCATAAGCACCGTGAGAGCAAATTGTCAATATACCTGTCACAACATCTGGCGAAGACTCCTGGTCCTATCGACCCGCTAAATCATAGATACGGTTCTAGTTACCACTTGAACTAGAACCTCTACCTCTGTCTCTACCTCTACCAGCCAAAGACTGAGACTCGCGCCTTGAAGGATGCACAGACATAGATGATCATGTTGCTGAACTCGCTGGTCGTGCCATTCCCCCAAAATCTCTATTTGGGTAATCTCGCACCATATGCCCCGGACACCCACATGTATAACAAGCATCAGAACCTGCTCGGTATTGGCCTAAGTGTCCTCTACCACAGATGTCACACTGCAGTGGAAATGACCATGTCTGCCCTAAACCTCACTGCCGCTGCCAACCCGATGCTCGTGAGCTCTCACCTAGTCCTGACTGAGTATAGCGATCATACCTGTAACCCTGTAACTGAGGTGGTGTAGGCCTAGATGGTCGTTCGAAGTACTCAGGCCTATAACAACCCCGATACTGCTTTGATACCTGGAAATCTCATCCTCTTACATTGCCCTTCCTCGGTCCTCTTTATACCCTACTTCCGACTCCTACCCCTTTCTATATTCTACGCGAATGCCTGAATCCGGGAGATATCCATACTATCCTGCAATGCAGCGGTGGCACATGCCCCGATCAACTCTGTGGTCAACCCTGCTATAAACATGTGGATCTTGTCCCATATAGTAGTAACTATATATGGTGCATATCTAGCCAATGAGTCAAAACGGAGACTATACTCTCGAAAACTCATATTGCCCTTCTTGAGGGCTAGAAGCTGATCGACCCGTGCTTGTTGGATCTCTTGCGGTAAGTACTGGTCAAGGAAGGCATCTAAAAAATTCTCCCAAATAGCTGGAGATGCATCACGTTCCCTAGACCTCTCCAATCCCTCGTACCAAAATATGGCTATATCTCGGAGTCGAAAAGCTACTAGCTCAATTGCTTCTTTCTCCGTGGCATGCATAACCCAAAAGATCCTATGAAGCTGATCTATGAAATCCTACGAGTCCTCCCTCTGATCTATCCCCGTGAACTCTAGGGGACTCAAAGAAATAAACTCTCGGACCCTTGAACTCCCGGACCCCTCAGAAGATCCTGTACTAGCTGATGCCCTAGCCTGTTGCTGGGTAGCTACCAAATTGTGTCAACAAATGCACCATACTCCTCAGTCCTGATCTGATGTAAATGGAGGGAGAACTAGATGTGCGGTTTCCATATAAATCTCCTCAGGTGGCAGAGGAGCCGGTAATGGCTGAGTAGGGGTCTTGCCTTGGTCCTTAGACTGGGCCCCATCTACTGAGGGTACCTTGATGGTCCCCTCACCTGTTGTTGTATCTATCCTCTGGCTAGCTGTAGTCTTCCTAGTCACCGTCATCTGTGCATACAAACACCAACACGTAAGTTTAATTCAAATTTCCTATAACTCAGTTCTATAGCACGATTTAGATTTGAAAGAAGGGTAACCAACTCCTAAATACCTTGTAGTCCCTTGCTTATATAATGTTGTGCAAAACACATCTATAAACAAGACTCTACTAGACACGGCTTGTAGACTCCCTAGGATAGAACAGCTCTAATACCAAGTTTGTTACGCCTCGAACCTGGGGGCGAGACTGGAACCTGGTGCCTTACCAAACCTTGCGTACCAACTTGCAACTAAGGGACTCAGAATATATAATGTCATACTTTGGCCATGGGGCCACATTGCAAGACAAATTACAAAGCAAAATATAAAATTGAACGAAAACTAATGATGGCTAAACAGTAATATAAAACTGGGCCGATAAGGTCGTCATAACTACTACAATTGACAAACCAACAAAATATACACTTAAGGCCTACAAGCCCAACATACTGCACTAGCTGATAAGATATGTCTACAAGCCTCTACCGATGGATGTACTATGATCGTAACAGGGCCTCGACCTACCCATAACATATATACATATATACATAAGATGTATACAAAAGTCTAGGCCCGGCAACTCTGAAAGACGTGGAGCTTACCGATCAGGCTGAAATCGGGCAACACCTACTGATGAGGTCTACCCGTCTGTCTATTTGAACCTGCACGCATGAAATGCACCACCCCCAGAAAAGGGACGTCATTACGAAATAATGTACCGAGTATGTAAGGCGATAAAATAACCGAAAGCTGAAATTGAACTAATAACATAATAGCTGAAAGTAACTGAGAGTCAAAGATGATTTGGAGATATATTTACATGCTGATACTGACTTAACTCTCTCAATATAGTAAGTAAAATAAATGTCTGGCCCTGTAAGGCTTGGAACGTGTAACTGCTCTACCATAGTAGGCTCGCTCATAGGAGCTCGGCCATACTAGGCTTTGTATCTCGGCCATTCTGGGCTCGGTCATAGGCGCTCGGCCATAACAGGCTTGGTGTATAACTTACCATCTGATCAGAGGCTGCCCAATAGGGGCTTGCCCATCGATTATAGCTCGATGGTGGTGAAAATAATGTTGTGTGTATATATATATATATATATATATATATATATATATATATATATATATATATATATAAAAGTACTGTAAAACTATGTATATATATATATATACCCTTTTCTCTCTTGACTGGAAGAAGACAATACTCAATTAAATATAAAGTCCCGATAAGGGAGAATACTGTAACTTATGAGACTAGGATAATGTATATAAATTCGGGAGTATGAACTTCTCTTTATGCCTCATTATCAAACACATGTAATTACGAGATCATGCCAAAATGAAGGAAGGGCTTAGCCTTAACATACCTTATCACAATCTTTCCAATCACCAAGTTGAACTTGCCTCTTCGTACCTTAATCTACAACAACGATAATAATACTAACATTAAGTTACGAAAGGTAACACTATCGCACAACGAACGACAAGCTTATTTTGTATAAAAACGGGCAGCATCTCCCCTATAATCCTTACTTCCTCCAAATTCAAGATAATACCAACAACACAAGAACACAACAACAACACACACACACATATATATATATAAATATATATTATTTTCCAGCCTTATATACACCATAAAATACTACAAAATAGCCCAACACACCGCAATCTCTTCACACACAAAACGACCACCGTAGTAGTATCAAACGACTCGGAAATGTTACGACGAATGACCAGCGCACCACCCTACATCTATATGGTGTTTCTCCACACCCTTACTCCTCTGAAACTCCACAAAACATTAGTAAAACATGCATCCCAACAGCAATAGAAAATAGTCCACAAAACGGTCCGCTACAAGTGAAAAGCTCAAACTCATGGCTTCCGATCACCGTCCCGTGAGTTCTTACAAGTATAGAACAACTTACCATGAATTTACAGCAGAAAAAATGGATGAAAGAGAGCAGTAAACTTACTTTCTTTGTTGGATAACTCAACCCTTATCTTGGTTCTTCAAACTCTAGGTTTTACCTCCAATTAGAACTTGAAAGGAAGAGAAATTCAATTAGGGTTTGTGGGTAATATTTGGGAGGCATTTTGCAGGGGTTTAGGTCTGGTTATTTGTGATATACAATGAGTATTATATTTCAGGAGATAAGCGCTTAAATTGGCTCTTTGGCTGACCCTAAATTGCCTCTTTTTGGGCTCTCATTTAACCAAGTAGGTGACACACCTACTTGTCACCTAGTAGCCTGGGCAATATTGTAAAAATGCATATATCTCTCTACTATGATGTGGCATTGATAAACGGTTTAATGCATTAGAAAACAAACTCATAGAGCTTCAATTTGATGGGTAGAACACCCCATAACTCTAAGTATATTGGGAGAAAATCGCAGTTACATTTGACTCAAAGTTTCAGTAAAACTTATGAATGTAACTTGTGATGACTTTCATCGACTTTTGTTCCACAACTCGCTTGACTTCAAAACATAACACACGACTATCATACAACTAACCTAATTCATAACATAACCTCCTTATCATGTTAAGCACCCTAGTATCACCCCAAAAGTACATGTTATAATATTCTCATCTTGTCGACTTTCGACGAAACATTATTTTCTTCAATTCCTTTAGGTTCTGAACCTTCCAACCCTCTTTGTACGTGTTGTTCATGATCTTCAATATTTGTAACCTCCGAGGTAAAATGATTAACTTACTTTATATACTTTTAAATATTATCTCATTTTTAGTCCTACATTAGTTTGCTTATGACGCACTTTTACATATGAAAATATAGGTGTAACAGTATCAAACCTCTCTCAAAAAGATTGTTAATTGTGTTATAAAATAAAAATTGTAAAGTAAAGACAAGTATAGAGAGAAACTGATATATTATTCTGATTCAAACTGATGTACATAATGAACTGAAATCTCTTCTATTTATAGAAGAAAGGAAACTGATGTGTAACCTGTTACTATATCAGTTATGGATAATCTTCTACTGAGAGTAATGTTTATCCAAAATGGAGTACTGAAAGTATAAGCTCATTATACCCAGTGTGGATAATCTTCTACTGGGGGTAATGTTTATCCATAACGGAGTACTTAAAGGATAAGCTCATTGTACCCGATATGGATAATCTTCTACCGGGGGTAATGTTTATCCATAACCGGGTACCGAAGTGATAAGCTTCTTCAGGAAGATTATTTCCAATAGAGTACTAAATAGATAAATATATTTACGGCGGAGTCCCATATGGATAAGCTTCTTCAGGAAGCATATTTACAACGGAGTACTAAATGAACATCTATAATATAATATATTTATAACACTCCCCCTTGGATGTTCATTAAAGATAATGTGCCTCATTAAAGCTTACTAGGAAAACCACGTGAGAAAAATCTTAGTGAAGAAAAAAGAGTACACATATTTAGTAATACTCATTGCTAGGTGCCTCATTAAAAACCTTATAAGGAAAAGCCCATGGGAAAAAACCTTAGTAAGGAAAAAAGAGTGCATCGTGTATTTTACTCTCCCTGATGAAAACCGTGTTTCAAATATTTGAGTCTTCGCATTCCAATATTGTATACCATCTTCTCAAAAGTTAAAGTTGGCAAATATTTAGTGAATAAATCTGCTGGATTATCACTTGAACGGATTTTTTGCACATTAATGTCACCATTTTTCTGAAGGTCGTGTGTGTAGAATAATTTTGGTGAAATGTACTTCATTCTATCTCCTTTTATAAACCCTCCCTTCAATTGGGCTATGCATGCAGTATTGTCGTCGTATAAAATTTTGGGTCTTTTGTCACATTCCAAAACATATTTTTCTCTAATAAAATGAATTATTGATCTCAACCATACGCATTCCCTACTTGCTTCATGAATAGATATTATCTCAGTATGATTTGAAGAAGTAGCAACAATAGATTGTTTTGTGGAGCGCCATGATATGACGATACCTTCATATGTAAACACGTACCCGGTTTGAGATCGAGCTTTATGGGGATCAGATAAACAACTTGCATCTGTATAACCAACAAGATCTGCACTATCTTTGTTAGCATAAAACAAACTCATATCAAGAGTTCCCTTTAAATATCACAATATATGCTTAATCCCATTCCAATGTCTTCGTGTAGGATAAGAACTGTATCTTGCTAGTAAATTTACAAAAAATGCTATGTCAGGCCTTGTAGCATTAGCAAGATACATTAGTGCACCAATTTTACTGAGATAGGGTACTTCGGGACCAAGGAGTTCCTCATCCTCCTCTGGAGGTCGGAACAAATCCTTATTCACTTTAAGTGATCGAACAATCGTTGGTGTACTCAGTGGGTGCGCTTTGTCCATGTAAAAGCGTTTTAAGATCCTTTGTATATATGCAGATTGATGGATAAAGATCACGTCTGCTAAATGTTCAATTTATAGACCAAGACAAAGTTTTGTCTTTCCAAGATCTTTCATCTCAAATTCTTTCTTAAGATATTCAATTGCCTTTTGGAGCTCTTCTGGAGTTCCAACAAGATTTATGTCATCAACATAAACAGCAAGTATAACAAATTATGATGTCATTTTCTTTATAAAAATACATGGACAAATAACATCATTTATGTAACCTTCTTTCAGCAAATATTCACTAAGGTTATACCACATGCGCCCAGATTGCTTTAAACCGTACAAAGATCTTTGTAATCTGATTGAATACATTTCCTGAGATTTTGCTTCAGGCATTTTAAATCCTTCAGGGATTTTCATATAAATTTCATTATCAAGTGAACCGTACAGATAAGCTGTAACTACATCCATTAGATGTATTTCAAGCTTTTCATGTAGTGCTAAACTGATGAGATATCGAAATGTTATGGCATCCATAACAGGTGAATATGTTTCATCAAAATCGACTCCAGGTCGTTGTGAGAATCCTTGTGCAACAAGGCGAGCTTTGTGTCTTTCAACTTTATTTTTATCATTCATTTTTCGCACAAAAACACATTTATGACCAACTGGTTTTATACCAGCATGTGTTTGGACTATTGGTCTAAAGACCTCTCTTTTATCAAGTGACTTCAATTCCGATTGAATTGCCTCTTGCCATTTTGGCCAATCATATCTTTGTCGACATTGTTCGACAGATTGAGGTTCAAGATCTTCACTATCTTGCATAATATTAAGTGCAACATTATATGCAAAAATATTATCTACCACTATTTCAAATCGATTTAAATTAATCCCATCACCGGTTGAACTTATTAAAAGTTCCTCACTCACATGAGCTTCGGGTTCACTGAATTCTTCAGGAATCTCAGAACTAATCGGATCTTGGGTCTCTTCAGGAGATCCCTTCATAGTATCGTTTTGATCATTTGCCGATTTTCTTTTTCGAGGATTTCGATCCTTAGAACCCAAAGGCCTGTCACGCTTCAGGCGTGCTTTAGGTTCACTTGCTCTCATGCTAGTAGATGATCCTACTGGGACATCAATTCGGATAGGCACATTCTCTGCAGGGATATGTGACTTAGTTATCCTTTACAAATCAGTAAATGTGCCTCGCATTTGATTTGCTATATTCTGTAAATGGATGATCTTCTGGACTTCCTGATTACATATAGGGGTACGTGGATCAAAGTGAGATAAAATGAAACTTTCAACACAATTTCTCTTTTGATTTCCTTTTTCTCTCCCCCTAATTGTGGGAAATTTGTTTCATCAAACCGACAATCTACAAATCGAGCAGTAAATAAATCTCCTGTCAATAGTTCAAGATAGCGAATAATAGAGAGGGATTCAAACCCAACATATATTCCTATCCTTCTCTGTGGTCCCATCTTACTGCGTCGTGGTGGTGCTTGGCACATATACAGCACATCTGAAAATTCGTAGATGGGCAATATTTGGTTCATGACCAAAAAATAATTATGACGGAGAATATTTATTATAATGTGTCGGTCTGAGACGGATAAATGATGTTGCATGCAAGATAGCATGGCCCCAAACAGTAGTGGGCAATTTTGTTTTCATAATTAGTAGTCTTGCTATCAATTGAGGCATTTAATAAATGACTCTGCAATGTCATTTTGAGTATGAACATAAGTTACAGGATGTTCAACGTTTATCCCAACTGATAGACAATAAATCATCAAAAGTTTGAGATGAGAATTCTCCAGCATTATCATGGCAAATAGCCTTTATAGGATAATCTAGGAATTGTGCCCTTAATCGAATTATTTGGGCTAATAGCTTTGCAAACGCCAGGTTGCGAGATGATAGTAGGCATACATGAGACCATCTTGAAGATGTATCTATTAGGACCATAAAATATCTAAATAACCCACTTGGTGGGTGAATAGGTCCATATATCTCCATTTATACGCTCTAAAAAGGCAGGGGATTCAATGCCAACCTTCATTGGTGATGGTCTAGTGATCATTTTACCTTGATAACAAGTATCACAAAAAGAAATCGGCATTTGTAAGGATCTTCAGGTTCTTTAATGGATGCCCACTCGAATTTTTAGTAATTCGTCTCATCATTATTGATCCAGGATATCCCAAACGGACATGTCAAAGCACAAATGTATTTGAATCCATAAACTTCTAGTTTATGATAGAGTGTGCTTCAACTGTACTAATTTTTGAATAGTATAAGCCAGAAGATAAAGTTGGTAACTTCTCTACCATGCATTTCTGGCCAGAAATATTCTTTGTAATACAAAGATATTCCACGTTCATTTCATCTATTGTCTCAACATGATACCCATTTCAACAGATATCTATAAAACTCAACAAGTTTCTTCGGGACTTAGAGGAGAACAATTCATTATCTAGAATAAGTTTTGTTCCCTTAGACAGAAATATAATGGCTCTTCCGGAGTCTTCAATCAAACTTATATTACCAGAAATTGTTGAAACATTTGCTTTTTCCTTATGCAAATAAGAAAGGTACTTCAGATCCATGAATATGGCATGAGTTGTTCCACTATCAATAACACAAATATCTTCATGATTTGTCGTTGATCCAAATATAATTTGAGGATTATCCATATTCTTCAAAATAACATAAATAAAATATATTATAGTAAACATCATTATCAAAGCATAACTTTTATTTATGTACAATAATTACATAATCATACTATCTATTACAAACAATAAAAATTAAAATATTTACATTTTTACAGATTCACCACCGATTACATGACTTGTTTCTCCTTCTGGGAGTGCAAAGTAGCAGCTACATCCAAATTCATGAAGTCCAAATTATCTTCAGAAATAAAATTTGCTTCAGCATTTTTCTCTGTCTTCTTCATGGAGGCTTGGTAAAGCTCAACCAGGTGCTTTGGCGTACGGCAGGTACATGATCAGTGCCCTTTTCCTCCACATCTATAACTTGCATTTTCTGCATTTGGTGTTGCACCGCTTCATACTTTTGTTTCTTCCCCGACCACGGTCATGACCACGACTGGGGCCACGACCTCTTCCACGTTTAGCCTGGTGGAAGTTCGTCTCATTCACTTTAGGGAATGGACAAGAACTAGTAGGTTGGCTTTCATGATTTTTCATTAATAGCCCATTATGTTGCTCGGCTATAAGAAGATGTGAGATAAGTTCATAATACTTTTTAAATTCCATCTCTCGACATTGCTGCTACAGGAGCATATTCGGGGCATGAAAAGTGGTGAAAGTTTTCTCCAACATATCATGATCAGTAATATTATCACCACATAATTTCAATTGGGAAATAATTCTGAACATAGCAGAATTATACTCACTGATAGATTTAAAATCTTGTAGCCTTAGATGAGTCCAATCATAACGTGCCTGTGGAAGAACGACCATCTTCAGGTGGTCATATCTATCTTTCAAATTATTCCACAGTATGACTGGATCTTTAACAGTAAGATATTCCATTTTCAGGCCCTCATCAAGGTGATGGCGTAGGAATATCATTGCTTTGGCACGGTCTTGGTTTGATGCCTGATTTTTGTCTTTGATGGTGTCTGCCAGACCCATCGCATCAAGATGAATTTCAGCATCAAGCACCCAAGACATGTAGCTTTTGCCCGATATATCCAGGGCTACAAATTCAAGTTTAGAAAGATTTGACATTATTTAGGAAAAGAAAGTTCTTACCTCAAATACTTTCAAAGTATTTGCTCGAGATGGCAGAGTCTCGTGCTGATAACGTGTTATAAAATAAAGACTGTAAAGTAAAGACAAGTATAGAGAGAAACTGATATATTATTCTGATTCAAACTGATGTACATAATGAACTGAAATCTCTTCTATTTATAAAAAAAAAAATTGTTATGTAACCTGTTACTATATCAGTTATGGATAATCTTTTACTGAAAGTAATGTTTATCCATAACGGAGTACTGAAAGGATAAGCTCATTGTATCCGGTATGGATAATCTTCTACTGGGGATAATGTTTATCCATAACGGAATACTGAAAGGATAAGCTCTTTGTACCCGGTATGGATAATCTGTTACCGGGGGTAATGTTTATCCATAACCGGGTACCGAAGTGATAAGCTTCCTCAGGAGGCTTATTTCCAATAGAGTACTAAATAGATAACATATTTACGGCGGAATCCCATATGGATAAGTTTCTTCAAGAAGCTTATGTACAACGGAGTACTAAATAAACATCTATAATATAATATATTTATATCAAATTGTTATTTATGCAATGTGTTTTTGGGCATCGAGCAGAAATAAATTCTAACTTTATGGTCACCGAAAAGGCAATTGTGAAGAAATGTGATGGTCTGCCTCTAGCAGTCAAGACTCTTTGAGGTCTTTTACCCTTCAACATAGAAGAAAGTGAACAAAAACATGTGAGAGAAAATGGGATTTAAAATTTATCGCAAGATGAGACTTTTGTATGACTGCTTTGAAATTAAGTTATCATCACTTTCCACTTAATTTGAGACGACACTTTTTGTAGTAAAAATAGCACGGTATAGTCAGTTTTTGGACTGGTCATTCAAAAATAGTCAGCGTTTACGAAGTCAATGAAAAATAGCCATTATATTACTGCAACAGATACCGGTCCAACATAATATACTAGAGTTAAGTACACCTGTGTATGAACTCCAGCATATTATGCTGAACCAGTATACTTTGCTGACTCCAGTATAATATACTGGAGACTGGAGCATCGGTGCTTCAAACTCCAGTATATTATACTGGACAATTATACTTGCTGGAACTCCAGCATAATATGATGGAGTTCCAGCATACATATCCTGGAACTCTAGAATAATATGCTGGAGTTCAAGCATACTTATGCTGGAACTCCAGTATAATATACTGGCATATTTTTCGGGTTTTGAACAGTGTTTTCGCTAAGATTTATCTTTACATGAAAAGTGGTTAAATTTCGATTACTTTTGAAATTGGGCTATTTTTGAACGACCAGTTGTAAATCAGGTTTTTTTTAATTTCTCCCCTTTTTGTATTGTGCGGTATTCCTGAATGATAATAAAATAAAAAAGGAAAAGCTAATATCTCTTTGGATGACACACAATTTTCTTTTCTTGAAAGGAAACTTAGAGCCACAGGACGTGGGTAATTAAGTAGGCGTTTGGACAAAAAAATTAATTTTTTAAAAACAAGTAGTATTTTGAGTTAAGTTGAAAAATAGTATTTGGACTTTGAAATTATGCTTAGATATATATTTCATTTGAAAAAATATTGGCTTTGTGATTTCTGAAAAAAATTGTGAAAATTTTGAAAATGTGGGCAAAACCACTTTTTGGTTTTTGAAAAGCTTATTTTCGAAAAATTTCAAAAAACTTGCAAAATTTCATGGACAAACAAATTTTTTAAAAAAAAGAATTTTTTTTTTCCATGGAAACGGGGCCTTAAGTATAAAAATAATTATACTTGAGATCCTTCTTCCAAGAGGTTGAGAAGATCAATTTTATTTTGTAACACTTATTTCAAGATGCCTGATTTCATCCATGATTTGAATAAATCTCTTTTTTCAGCATGCACATCAAGCAGCAGAATACGCCTAGTAACATAGTGAAGGAAATTTTCATATCCCTTGATTTTACTAAAGTAGTGTGTTCCTATTCTTCTTTGCCCTTGAAAAAAAATCTTTTTTTTTTTTTTAACGGTGCTTGATCCAAGAGTCCCAAATTTAAAGGAGTTATCATCTCCCTATTGGAGATCTAATATACTTGAGGTTGTTGGACTTATCTCACACTAGTATTTTTATTCTTACCAAGAGATTATGCAAGGCAGACTCTTGACAAGTCATATTGTACCAATTCATGTTTACCGAAAGAAACAACTAAACTACGTAATCTTAGAAATCTTCTGCTATGTTGCCACCAAGAATAGGATCGTTAACATGCTATAAGACTCTAGATTACTTTGTCATATGTGAGAGGAAAGATTATCAACTTGGTGGACTACAAGCCAGAATCTCCATAGCTCACTTTCAATCAAACATCTTGAGAGAGTGAAGAATTCGTTGAGTATTGTATAGTTTTGATGATTAATAAATAAAATATGCTTGATATTAATGTGTAAGAATTAGTCCAACTGAATTAATTTGATTTAAATTAATTATTGGATTTTCTTGTACTACAAATATGATTTTATAATTTTGTTGGTACATGATAATTCGTCTTGATGTGTCTTGAAAGATCGAGTGTCATGGATGAATTGACTTGGTTGTTAAGAAGGAAAAAAAAGAGTTGGAATGATCCAACGGGTCGTTTTGAGTTCTAGCATCTAGTTTTGTGATTTGAGATCCTTAGTAGGTTCATATGATATGTTATGACTTACATGTACGGTTAGTTCGAGTTTAAAAAGGCTCGGGAGTGATTTGAAACACTTAGTTCCTCAATGAAAACTTTAACTTTAAAGAGTTAACCAAAATTTGACTTTTGGGTCGGACTCGGAATCAAGTTTTGATGGTTCCGATAGGTTTGTATTATGATTTTGGACTTATACATATGTTCGAGTTAGGTTTTGTAGGTTCCTAGAAAAGTCCGACACCATTTGTCGAAAGTTTGCAATTTGAAGATTAAGAGTTCATAAGTTTGACCAAGAGTTAAGTTTGATGTAATTAGAATTGATTGATATTTCGAGACATTGGATAGGTTTATATTGTTAAATTGAACTTGTGTGTAAATTTTGGCAGTAATCCGAGGTGTCTAGGTATGAATCAAACGCTTAGTTGGAAGTATTAGAAGTTAATGTACTTAAGCGAGTTTAGTATGTGGTTGGCCTTTGATTCTTATATGTAATGATTTTGTATGTGTTTTGAGACCTTGGATAGGTCCAGATAACGTTTATGGACTTGTTAGAATATTTGGGCGAGGTCTGGGGAGGGGGAGGGGTGAGTTTGGGGTGTTTGGAGAGTGGTTTGAAAGTGTAAGAGTTGAAAAAAAATGCATCAGATATGGAGGCCAAGGTACGCTTCGAGTCCACCCTTTGTTGCAGGCCTGGAGGAGTGAAGTGCGGACGCTTCACTTCCGAGTGGGCGTTCGACACCTGAAGCTGAAATTTCAACTTTTTGCTATAATACTCCATTTCATACTTAGAATTTATTATATCATTTTGGGAGGTAGGGAGCTCGGATTGAGGCAATTTTCGAAGAGATTTTCACCTAAGACGATGAGGGTAAGTGATTCTCACTCAATATATGATTATAACATAAATCTATCATTAATTTTTGTTCTAAACCACGGAATCTTAAGGAAGAAAAGAGGGGTTTGGCTTGAAAGATAAGGAAGTAAGTATATTTTAAGGTTTTGAGTGTCGTGGGACTCGAATTTAGAAACTAATCACCTATTTAAATCGTGGAGTTATGCCAACGGTATCTACCCCTATTTTGATCATGTGGACCCGAGTTGACCATTGTTGACTTTGTGAGAATTGATTAAAGGTCGAAACTTTATTGTTTGAAATTAATTTTTATGACTTTATTTGGCCTTATTAGTCATTATTTCGCTACATTTGAGCCGATTAGAGGGGAATTGTAAAGGAAAAGTAGTTTGGAGCTTTGGACTAGCCCGAATAAGGTAAATGTTTTGTCTAGCTTTGGTTTGAGGGAATATTTTTTATTAAGTGATATTGTTTGCTACATGAGGAGGTGATGTATATGAGAGGTAACAAGCGTATATGAATGTGTCATGGTTATTCATGCTGGGGTAGATTCTAGGTTACTTACGACTTGTTGGATTGCGTGTTCTTCTTGACTTATGCTTTACATGATTTCTATGATAACATGAGTAGAATTATCCGTGCAAGGATCATGTATTAACTTATGACATCTTAATTGAACGTGATGGAGTGTTCTTGAGATTATTGACATACTTGACTGAGTTGTAGTCATACCTTATATCATAAACACATGTATATATCCATTATTCTTGTGATATTTAAAGCTTCCATATGCATGATAAAGATCATGGTTAGACCTTGTAGCAATATTTGGATAAGATGGCTCTTGAAATGTTGATGTGTCTGTGGTACTGTAGTCATTCTTATATCACAAGTAATATATTATGCTTACTCATTCCTCTTGACCATATTCATGCATCCCACATTGTTTGGTACTGATATACATATGCATAGTAGGGTGAGTGATATGCAACGACGGGTATTTCTGTGCTAGTGAGAATGAGAGCTACTAGAATGATGGGTGTTTACGTGCAATTTGATATAATATTAGTGTCACGATCCAAAATCCTAACCAAGGGGTCGTGATGACGTGTAACACCACTTGCTAGGCAAGCCAACACTTAGCAAGAATAAGCAAAGCAAGTTTAATAATTAACAACATCATAATAAAGAAATAGAGCAAAAACTAATAGATATATAATAAGGCTATAACCCAACACTGTCTAATCCTTTCCTCAAGATTTGGCGTCACAAGTATATGAGTTACTAAGAGAACTATATACAAGGTCTGAAAGAAAATACAATATTTTCTGGTACAATAAAACAGTAAATAAAGGATAGGAAGGGGACTCCAGTGTCTTCGAATAGCGTGCAACACTATCTCAATCTCCTAAATAGTCTGAGCTAAATACCTTTGTAAGCTCCATTGGGACCAACATTGGGATCTGCACAAGAAGTGCAGAAGTGTGGTATGATTATAACCGACCCATTGTACTCCGTAAGTGTCAAGCCTAACACCAATAAGGCAGTAACGAGGCTAAGAAAAAATACCCACATATAAATCTGTGTTGTTAAATAACAAGAAAATAACGAGGGATATAGCAAATAAGATGGCAATAAAAGTAACACGTAAGATGACGAGATAGATGACAAGGGAGATAATAAGTGTAATGACAGGAACAAATAGTAAGAGATATAATGAAAGGAATGACTAAGGTAAAGAATGATTTTTTGCTTCCACAATTCACGCTAAACAAGCCTTTCAAAACAACCATGAAATAACATACAAGTCCTCAATCCACATAGTAAAATGTCTGTTGTGCATATTCACTCATTCTCACAAGCACAAAAATACCCGTCATGCAATATCTCTCAACCTAATAGTATGGAAGCACCCATGATGCAATATCTCTCAACCTCACAGCACGGAAGTATTCATCGTGCAATATCTCTCAGCCTCACAGCACGAAAACGTCTGTCATGCATATTTACTCATCCTCACCAAGAATATGTAAAATCGGTACTAAACTAGGCGAGGAGCAACAACAACAACAACAACAAGAGTGGTTAAATATAACACATCATAAGGGAGATAACCATCACTTTTGCGCCAATAGTCAAACCAATATTTCAAGAACTTCTAACGCCCAATGTCTCAACAATCCCAACATTGCTATCAATCTGAATAACATCAAGAATTTTACAATCTATTTAAAACAAGTAAGTCATGATATATAAAAGCAAAATAACATAAATAAGGTAGTTCTACATGCTTGATCCGTAGCAGCGCACATACACTCGTCACCTTGTATATACGTTTTCCTCAACATATATAGCACGTAACAAATATACACAATCACATCCTAATCCACGAAATAAGGTTAACTAAGACAATTACCTCTTTCCGGAACAATTCAACCTTTCAAAACTGCCTTTCCTTTAGTACAACCTTCCAAAAAACTCGAATTTATCCAATTAATCATCATATTATAATAAAAGTGGGAAACTTCTACGGGCTAAAGTCAAAATACCAAAATTTCCTTGAAAAGTGAAATGACCATCTTGGCCAACATTCAATACTATTGCAATAGCACTTCTTATACAATGTAAATTATACGTGCATTTTAATAGAGATAACAACAAGAGAAAAAAAAGTTAAATATAAGAAAGAAAAAAGACAAACGTCGGACACATTTCAGATGGTCAATTTTTAGAAAGACCTTTGATTTCCTCGGAAAGGTGTAATAAATGCAAAACGGTAAAATCAAAATACAAGAAATTGGATACATCACACTCTTAATTATTAGGACTAATGATAATGCTTAAAATTCTAAATAAAATTAGATATATGTAGTCACAGTCAAGATCATTGATTTCTTCCATATGTTCTTTCTGAAGTAAAAAAGACACAAATTTATCATCCATTCGACTTCAAAATCTTTAGTTCATATCCATGACGACATGATGCATAAAAAACATGAAATTTCGTTAACGTCATAGACTCAATGGCAGGAGCATGTGCACAAAGATAAGATATCGTCATCATCATAAATTATTTTGATTTATGGTTTTACATGTGGATTCAGCTCCAGTAGGCCAAGGCAAATATATCTCAGTTGTAATGCGAGTATATCGTCGTTTCCCATGTCAGTATCGCTACATTTTTTAAAGAAGCTTCACGATGCCTTGCACCTCTCTGGTACCACTACAAGAAAACAGTTACTTTGTGGCAGTTTTTTGGTCAAATTGTGACGGTTTTTGACTCCCACAAAAAAAATTGTGGCGATTTCTAGAAGTGCCACAGTTACCTTTGCCACGAGCATTATTGCGGCGGATTTTAAAACCTCCATGACAACCGCCACAAAATGAATTTTTAATTTGTGGGGGGTTTGAAAGATAATTAATGTTAGTTTAAAACCCCCGCAATATGATTTTAATGTGCCAAAGAAAAAATATTGCGAGGGTTCATAAACCCCCTCTATATGATCATAGTGGTTCAAAAAAGATATTGTGGGGGTTTAAAAACCCATAAAAATGATTTAAATATTTTTTTAAGAAAAAGTAATGAAGGGGTTTTGAAAGATAATTAGTGCTAGTTTAAAACCCCCGCAATATGATTTTGATGTGTCAAAAAAAAATACTGCGAGGGTTTATAAACCCCTCAATATGATCATAATGGTTCAAAAAAGATATTGTGGGGGTTTATAAATCCCCAAAATATGATTCAAATATTTTTTTAAAAAAACATTATGTGGGGTTTATAACCTCTACAATATAATATTACTATTTTTTAAAAAAAATAGTGGCAGTTTATTTCCGCCACAATATTTTGTTGTTGAAAACTCTTTTCTATTTGAATATTTTTATTTGTAGGATTAAAGAAACAATTCTATCCAATAAGTTACAACATAAATCAAATTTCATAAAAAATAACCATAGTGACAAATATTACAAATTCAAATCCTCATGCAACTAAATAAATTTTTATCATGAGCAATGATATATGATATGATCACCAACCAGCTAGGATAGTAAAAATGTATCCATTAAAAGATTGAGTTTTACTAATTTCATTCGCAATTATAATAGAGTACTTTTTTCTAGCTAAGTCTCCACAAACTCTGCCAAAATAACACTGTCATGCAAGGGCTAAACTTTCTACGGGCAACTAATTCTTGGCAAGTGCGTGGTAAGGATACAAAAAGAAACTGATAGGTTGTTGTAAAAACCTGAACTTGACTGAAAACAGTGAGTTCTCATTGTTCTTGTAATAATCAGCTAAGAAATTCACCTATCTTGTGACCATATTCTCTCTGTTGCTCTGCATCCATGGGCTTCAAATGAGTAAAACAGCTAGCTTAATAAACCTTGAGGGTTCCACGGTAAGAGTAGGGAATCTCCATGTTTGAATCTTCATCACTATCATGGCAAATCCTACACTTTCATCTTCCTTGATGTAGGCTCTAGGAAAGAAATCTGTCTCAAATTCAAAAGAAATTCAATATGGAATAATCAAGGAAAGAGTATTCTTACATTCCCCATAAAGTGTCTCAATCCAAAACAGAGCAACAACTCAAATTTAAAACTACTTCAACGACAAAAGCCAGAACATTTAAAAGCTCAACAGACGGTTTTTGTGGACTCCTCTGAATACATTTATCTCATCTGGCTTCCGAGCATTAAATTCATTGAAAACCTGCAGTTTCGAGTAATTAGCATTTAGCAGTGGATTCAGCGATTAAATCTCAGTAGACAGGCAAATATCTAAAGCTAATGTGGCTCATTGCAAACAGCAGTATGAAATTTCAGTTTCAGACTTTTTGCCCCCATCGCCCGAACAAAACCAAAAATGAGGAAAAGGTTAGGAACACAGGGAAATTGAAGGAGCTCAAGAGAAAAAGCTGCCTCATATTTAATTTGAGAATCATTTCCAAAAACACAACCAAGATCCTAAATGAGTGCAGAGATTACTACCGCCTCCATCCGAATTGGGTTGTCCACCCTTGATGGCACGATTAAGGGAAGATTTGAAACTATGAATTGTTTAATATTTGTTGAGAAAACACATGGATGCTTTGACTTTTTTATGGCCAATAAAGGAAAAATAACAAGGTGGAGAAGCGAGGCGGCTAAAAATTTATGGTATTAAACGTATTAGACATTTAGACCTGCTGATTCAAGGAAAGTGGACAACTTCTACAATCCAAAAATGTAACTAAGACAAAATTCCTAGGGGAGAGGAAGTGCTTGAATTAGCACTAGGTACAAACAAGATATCTTTCTTATGTAAGAAAGGAAAAATATACTATGGGGAGTGCAAAAGCCAATCATAGCATGTTTCTTTATCAGCTATTCTTACCTGACACAGGACAAAAGCATTGAAAATCAAGGTATTCTTCACTTTAACATCATGCTCCCTCGTCTCATGCTCCAAATGAAGAATTTGTTCACCTCGGAAATCGAGGATTAGGAGGACTGTAACTTGATACAGAGCCTGCAGATGTTCAAGCAGGAGATATCAACCTCGAAAACTAATGTAAAATGAATATTTCTCACTTTGGAACATCAGCCAGCAAATTCATTTTACTTGTATTAATAGGTTTCTCCACATTATATTGGTGACGAGAAGTTCCCTAAGATAGAATTAAATAAAAAAATCAATTGATGCTGCGCACGAGGAACATTATAACTATGAGGACATAGGTTAGCAATACAGAAAGAAGCTGAAAATAAGTTGATACATTTGGGGAATCATTGGCTAGAGCTGCAACAGAACATATTCCACCACTAAATGTTATTAATACAAGTAGGATGCACATCAGTACCGAAGCATGAAAATGAATGGCAGAAGATATTGAGGCAATATGGAAGTCTCTATAATCTAGTAACATAAGTGGAAAGAGTCAGAAACGTATAGAATCCAGCTTATAGTATAATCACGTTAACATTAAGAATGCAGTGAGAATGTTCAAACCAACTGAAAGAATATTGTGCGGCTATGTTGCTCGGACTCTCCAACTGAAAGAATAATGTGCGGCTATAATAGGGGTAGATGTTATATAAAAGTATCTCACGGCTTCAAAACAAGTTCACTTCCTACACATTATGCAAAATGACATGAAAGAAAAAAAATCTAACAGAGCAATAATACTTCCTTATAAGAAATCAACTGCACAGCCACATGATGGATTAGTTATCTCTAAAAGCCAACCCCATCTGTCAAACTACAAATACACAAAAATGGTAGTGCAGCCAAGCTAATGTTACTTGACGAAACAAACAATATGTTTGCCATTAAAATGTTGAAACAAGCTTCTTTTTTTCAGAGATTGATCTACAAACTAACCTTCGACCAACAGGAGCTCGACGCATTAGATGATCAGTTGGTGGTTCTGTGGCCAGTGCAAGCACACCCAAGGTGACCATAATAAGATTTACCCAAAGTAGCTGCACAGGTGAACGGCAAAACCTAAATGATTAACATCAGAACATAGAGGCCGAACACACAAAGTGTACATCCGCTAATCACACTGATCAATGATAAGAGAGCAGTTAAACTAAACCTGAACAGCATTCAATGGGACATCACCAGCAGAAACTGCAGCAACAACATTAATTATAAGAGCAGCAACGTTAACAGTTAGCTGAAACTGGATGAATTTCTGGATGTTAGCATATACGGATCTGCCCCATCGGACAACATGTATTTGATGGGATAAAAAATCAATAAAAATAAGTATTGTCGTGCACCGGTCTGAAAAATATTGGAACTTCAATCACTGCAACTAGAAAAGATACTAATGGGTTTGCAAAATATATCAGGTAAAATAGATCCGACTTCTGAGCTGCTGAAGGCAATTTAAACGTGACAAAACTTGCATTCTGAGATAGGAACTTGTTAGCAATAAAGAACTTTTCAGAAAGTAAGAGCCTATCCCAAGTATTTCAGTCACTCCAGAAGATTCAAAATTCCCAGCAGAAAAGTTCATTCCCCACCATTAATAAGTAATACTAAGCACCTTCTTTTAGGTTCCAAAATATATAAACGCCACTGTTGGGATATCTTCAAGGCAATAAAATTAGAAAAAGATTGTTCATGTTCCGTAAGTCAAGCATGCAAGACAAGTTTGGCTTTACTAAGTTAATAAGAGTGAGAACTTCCTGCTAAAGCTGTCAGCATGATAAACAGACCTTCACAACAGAAGCAAAATTGTCATCCAGGATGATGATATCTGAACTTTCTTTGGCAACTTCTGTTCCTTGAATACAAGAAAGTTTAACGAGCAAATAAAAGAGTAGAACGCAAGAGAAAGACTTCATCTCTCAATGGTTCAGCAAGTAACCATATAGCAATAGAAGGAAAATCCTCTCGGGCAGAAGGGACAGTGAACAGGATAAAACAATTCAACAAGAGAATACATAACTAACATGCAAGCAAGTCAATACTCCAATACTTTGAAAGTAGCTCATACTAACACCACCTGCAACTGCAACTTATCGCGGAGAGATCCAAAGACAGTAGAAGTAGGTACCATCTTGATTCACATGGTTTCTACTCACAATCTCATATGCTTTCATTTAGAAGAAGAAATGTACAACAGTGATGCACTAGAATTGTCCAAAAGGTAAGTAATAGAGATAGGAAGATTTAAAATGGAAAATGTGGTAGGACTTTGTGTAGATTTAAATTGCCAAACTTTGGTACAGACTATTGATATTCTAAATTGGGCGTGCAGCACACTTCAGAATCTTGATTGAGTTGACATAAAATAACAGAAATATATAACATAAAAAAGATGTCATGATGTTTAGCTTCTCATAGTGAACCATCATAACAGATATAATATGTGTTCCAGGCTTAACCATATAGCATAAGGAAAAGAACCTAAAAGGCAAAAACATAGTTAGAAGATACAGTAGAGGTAATACTAAAAGATTATTTCACTTACCTACTGGTTCTGGAATACTTAAAACTTTTCGCAAGCCATCAATCCCAGCCATAGTTTAAGAAGCAAGACCCAGGTACGGGTTTGCACATGCATCAAATGCTTTAATTTCAAACTGGCTTACAAGATCATCTACAACTCCAGGAGGGCTAGCAGTTCTCAATTGTGCCTCTGTATTTTCTTTCCTACAGCAGAGGTAAGCTGCATTTCGCGTCTTAGGTAGCATTTGCTCATAAATAAGAGCATAGCAACACGAATCAAATATGATTATCACTTTTAAATATGCCTTCAAACCAAATATGAATACCATTTTTAAACATACTTATACATCAAATAAATAAAATAAACACTACTTAGTTATGCAATACTATTACCTTCAGATAAAGCAACATATTAAACAAATTTTCTATTCAAACATGTATGTATCTGCTGCTAGTTAGTAGCAACATTTGTCTCTACTACATCATCAATTATATGATCCGTAGCTAGTTGTACATACTCATCACCATCACCAAAAAACTGTTCGAGTTCTTGCTCTTGGTATGGTTCATTCTCATATACTTCATCTTCCACTACTTCTTCTCCCATATCATACAGATCTCTTGGCTTTAGATGCATAGCAACACTCCACCCTTTATTGACAACATCATCCACATAGTACACCATTTGTGCTTGAGATGCTTCGATGTAAGGCTCATGTTCTTCACGTTCACCGGTATGAATCAATCTATCAAAATTAACACAATTTAAGTTCCAACGATCCTTTTTATACCCTCTATCTCGAGCAGTATCGGCCCATCTACATTTGAAAAGAACAACCTTGAATCGACCATAATAATTAATCTCAAGAATATCTTCTAACTTCCCATAATATGGTAACTCTGCTTGCCTTAAATTTCCGTCAATACTACTTGCAACACATGATGTTTTAGAGGTTAAAAAAACTCCACTATTCTGTGTTCTCAGACCTTCTTCTCGAGCCAAAGTTCGAAATTTGGACCCATTGATGTTATATGCAGTAAAACTTCTTGCAACTACTGATGGACCTCGTGCAAGAAACTTTAGATCAATAAACATTGTATCTATTGTGTCTGGATTTATAATCTAAATCAAAAAAATATTGTCTTAGTGAAGTTAGTTCATTCAAACCAAATGTAAACAATAACTAATGATTACTTACTCACCCGCTTTTGGAATCAATCAACAAACTCTTTATTAACTCTCCTCTCTATCTCTGTAGGTGAAGGTCTTCTTCTTGAACTCCTCCTTATGTACTGTCTAAATTCGCTATATGAAATAACTACATTAATGTTAAAGAACAAGACTAGCCGGATCAAACATTACAATGATAAAGAATGTAAAGATTATATGAGTTACTCACTCCACAAATGGCATGACTATTGCACAATTCAGAAGCACATATCGATGAGCTTGTAGTTTCTGCATATCAGTTAAAGGGAATGTAATCGAAGGTGATGCAGGTTTACCAAATTGAAGAAATATAGAGGATGTTCCAGAAGGCTCAGTGACATTTGGTTCATCACGAACACGCCTAGGTCTATTGAATCTTGTCTCAATATCCTCAATATATCGAGAACAAAAGGTAAGAGACTCTTCAGCTAAATAACCCTCAGCTATAGAACCCTCTGGTTGTGCTTTATTCCGTACAAAGGACTTAAAATGGCCTAATTCCCTACAAAAATAATAGGCCATAAGTGTACAAACTATTTCAAGAGACCAGAATATAAGTATCTTCAAATTAGAAATTACAATGTTTTACCTCTCAACGGGATACATGTTTCGATGATGTACTGGACCTCCGAGTTTTGCTTCCCCTACTAGATGGACAGACAAATGAACCATTAATGTAAAGAATGCTGGAGGAAATAGTATCTCTAGGTGGCAAAGTGTGCTTTCAATGCGCTCTTGGAGCTTATCAAGCTCCGAAACATTCAAGGTTTTGCTAGAAAGGGCTCTGAAAAATGAGCAGAAGTCCACCAAAAGTGCAACTACATGGTCGGGCAACACATTGCGGATCGCCAATGGTAGCAATTGCTCTAAAATAATATGGCAATCATGACTTTTCAACCCAAAAATCTTTTTTTGTACCAAATCAACACAGCTAGAAATGTTACTTGAGTAGCCATCTGGTACTTTAATATTCTTCAAAGTTGTAATGAACAACTTTTTAGTGTCCAGCTTCTTTTTGTTATCAGTCATAAGTGAAAACACAGCAAGGTGATATTTCCCACTATCATCCGGCCAAAGATCACGCCTTATGCCCATTTCTCTTAGATCCTTTCGGGCATTAATATTATCTTTTGATTTTGATTTATCATGGAGCAACGTATATATGATATTATCACATATATATTTTTTCGATATGCATAAAGTCTAGATTATGACGCAACAAGTTAGATTTCCAATAAGGAAGTTCAAAGAATATACTTCTCTTGTTCCATTGCTTAGTTGCTCGTCTAGATCTTTTCCCTGTACAATTCAACCCTGCTCCTCTACCTTCTTCGATTTGTCTCAAAATGGCAGACCCTGATAATTTTAATGGTGGATTCCGCTCCTCTGTACTTCCATTAAAGCGTACTCGATTTAACCTAAACCTGTGATTTCTTCTCAGAAAACGTCGATGACCCATAAAGCACCACTTTTTACTATGACGAAGACGACAAGGTTCTGTGTCAAAGTTACAAGTTGGGCAGGCAAAACCAGTATGAGTGTTCCAGCCAGATAGGGTACCTAATCCCGGAAAGTCACTGATTGTCCACATAAGAGCTGCATGCATTCTAAAACTTTCATTCAATGATGAGTCAAACGTTTCAACTCCATCATTCCATAACTCACGTAATTCCTTAACGAGGGGTTGTAAGTACACGTCTATATTATTTCCAGGCATGTGCTTGCCTGGAATAATCATTGATAAGATGAAGGAGGTGTGCTTCATACACATCCAAGGAGGAATATTATATGGAATCAAGAAGACTGGCCAAATACTATAGGTAGTACTCATTGTTCCAAAAGGATTGAAACCATCACTAGCAAGGCCCAAGCGAACGTTTCGAGGATCCGAAGCAAATCCAGAATGAGTCTGATCAAATGTCTTCCATGCTTCACCATCCCTTGGATGCTCATCAATCCATCAGCATTATTGCCTTAAGCATGCCATCTCATATGTTCTGCAGTCTTACCACACATAAATAATCGTTGCAACCTTGGTTTCAGTGGAAAATAACGCAAAACCTTTGCAGCTTGCTTTTTTTCTTGTTAGGATTCCATTTAGATGTACCACAATGCTTACATGCTTCCATTTTTGAATCGCCTTTCCAGTATAGCATACAATTATTTGGACATGCAGGTATCTTGATGTAGTCAAGGCCAAGTTTGCTAATGGTTTTTTTGGCCTCATAAAAGGAAGGCGGCAACTTTGTATATTCAAATGCATCTCTCAACAAATCTAGTATCATAGTCATAGCCTTGTCACTTAATCCACAATAGACCTTTATATGATACAATTTTATTAAAAACTCTAGCTTTGTATACTTGCTCCCTTCATGCAGTGTCTCACTTCCATCTTTGAGAAAATCATGAAAGTCGCCAGTATCCTCCCTATGCGCCTCATTTGATATTTCATTTGAGTCCAATGGTTGAGATATCCCTCCATCAGCCGCTTGGTGCCTATCGTACCCAAATGCATCATTAAGCATTGTTTCTATTAGATTTTCTGGGTGAAACATCTCTTGCATAACGTCTCTATCTCCAGAAGGCGCTACTACCTGTTTCTCACCGTGAAGATTCCAAATAACATAATTTTGAGGGAATGACTTGCAAATCAAATGATCCTGCACTATCTCTCTAGTGTGCCACTTGCCAAAGCCACATTTAGGACATGGGCATCTAATTGTATCTTCCACGGCCGCATTCTTAAACGCAAAATCAAGAAATTTATCCAAACCAAGCCAGTATTCGTTTGTGTTCCGTGGCTTTTCAATCCATGATTTATCCATTAAAGAATGATAAATAAATTAACATGAACCCTTTTAGAATATACCTCCAAAAGCAATCCTCCAGTCCACAGGTACCTTCAGATTTGACTATCCTTCCAATCTACTCCAACAATTTCAAATGTTCTTTCAAACAAAGTTAATTCCAGAAACTGACAAAGGACAGAAAGAACCAATGAAGAATTCCCACAAAGGACTCCTTATGTATCAGTTTGTTCATATAGCAAAGGATAACAAGCAGTAGAAAAAAGAGGGTCAGAACTACAAACGAAGAAAACCTAATAATTTCGATATTTCCCTGCCGCTTTCCTTGCTTAAAATAAACCGTAGGATTTTTCTTTCATGTAAACTTTTAGAAATGAAAAAATAACGTTTAGGGTTAAGAAATAATAACTTTGGGGCACTAAATAGCTTGTGCTCTATTCATTTATTTTAATTCTTACTAATTTTAGGAGTCTATATAATTAATTATAAAATTAAAATTAAATAATAGATTTAAATTATAACATAAAATTTTAAAAAAATATAAGCTCTTGAAAATAATTACTATTGATATATTTAGCAAGATCATAGGAAGAATCTTGTCAAATATCTCTAACAAATGAATGATTAAAGTTTTATTCATCTATATGAAGATTGAGAATAACTCAAAATAATGAGTCAAAGTATCACATATTTACTAATTGGGAACATCAAAAAATGAGTATCATTGGAATAACCAAAATTTACATCTCTTAGGAACATCTAACATTTTTTTCATATTTTAGTTATATGTCTCTCAAAATTATCAAACTTTTATTATTTTGCTATTTGAAAGCAATTTTATATTTACTCATGAGGAGTAATATTTCGAATTACATTATTGATGGAGTTTATTGATTATTAATTTTTAGAGAGGTAAACCGTGCAATTTGATAATATTTTTAAAAAATATTATGTTCTTTTAATCGTTTGAAAGATAAAATGTTAAAGTTGAAGTTTATCTCATAGTAACTTTAATTGATAAGATTTTTAAATTTGAATTTGAATACTATCTAAATATTTAACAATATGTAAGCAAGTAGGAGCTATCAAGGGGGCACCAGGACATTGCAATCACACCTGAATGGAAAATTAAGTGCATATAAATATTGTTGGAATGTACTTCATAGATAAACTAAAACTGTATTTTTTCCTTTAAGATCAAATTATCTTATAACAGAATTTTTGAGGTATGTCACACCAATATGCTGCCGTTATTGGTTGCTTAAGGACTTTGAATATAAGATCCAATGAACCATCTTCTGGTATGATGTTGAAGCAAGTTCAGCTTCAAGTATCAATTTAACAGCATCTCTAAATGCAGTTGTTGACATATTGAGTGTCTGATCAATCTGGTGATATCCATGGATATATCTACTGGAGATTTAACATTGCGGTTAACCTAGAAAGTTCAGATAACACACGCATGTTAGGTACACGGTTTGAACACAAAAGCATTAGTGATAATTTCTTATGTGACACAATAGGGAGAAAACAACAGTGAGAGCAGATTGAAAGCTCATATAACATTAGGTAAAAACAAAATGGACTGCATATTGAAGTGATTAGATGAAACTTTCACAACGCCCTGTGAGGCTGAAAGATACAGAAAATTAAAGTTCCTACCCTTTAGCTCATAATCTTGGTTAGCTCATAACCAAATTAACTAGCAATGAAAGGCATGAAATATATAGAGCAACTGGGAGGTTCATTGTGCGGCAACAGATTAAGGTATAATAACATGCTATCTGACTCACTGTACAGACAAAAATATTGATTTAACACAAGGATCAAAAGAAACCATTTCAGATTAGCAAGGGGAACACTAGAAGAAAATAGCATGTGTGTCGAGGATTAATATTGCTAGTACCTTTTCTGCTGCAACCACAGCCATAAGGCGTCCAAGGATCTCTTGGTCAAATAATCTTGCAAATCGGACCAGGGCACATATACTTTGAATCAAACGCTCAATATACCTATCATCTGATGCATTTAGCTCCAAAACGGCCTCTTTATAGTTTGGTCCTAAAAGCTCATGAGCAAGAGCCAATATACTAGTGTTTTTCCGGTACCAGGAGGACCCTGCAGAAAGTTTTATATAGAACTGAATATCCCTTTGCCAATTCAATGTGACACTAAAGGGACAAACATTTCAGAGTCTGGAAGTCCTAAATTAGATATGCATTTGAGTAAAAATGGTCAACTTCCAGAAAAACTACTTTGTTTTTATACATTCTCATCAATCAATACATTAAAACTCAATGTTACTCAAGGATACAACTCAGGAATCATAAAAAGATGGTATGTGAAACCAAAAGTCCATTTTTCCAAAAATAGAGTACGCACAAGAGGTAAAAGAATCAGTATCCAACATCTGGTATAACCTAACACAAAAGACCATAATTCTTTGCAAATATGTGTACATATAACTTCGAAATCCCAAGTACTATTGAGCAAGGACCATCAAGATCTACACAAGAAAAGGAATAAGGAATGCTTCATATTTAGGACTTATTGACCTCAAGAGAATAAAATTGAGGTTGCAGTAGCAGAACTATAATCCAGAAAAAGTCAAACACATTGTGTGGAGCTTTTGGGCCATGTATAAACTTCAATGGCCACTGAAACACTAAATTTCCCACTGACAATTTCTTATAGCATGACCTGCCGGAAAAAAGCCTCCTTTCCCAACAGGCTCCCAAGCAATAAACTCCTTTCAACAGTTTTGCAACACTGTTGATATCTCAATCAGAACAACTTTGTTTGAGGATTAAACTCTAATTGTAACCAGATTTACATTGTAGAATAGTGACTTGCAGTAAGAGCAACGATCTCAGGATTCTGCTTCTTAGAGGGATGTGCGCAAACAAAGTCAAGCCAAATTTTAATCTTTTCCCAATTTACCACTTTTTATTTGTACTGTTTCTGAGAAATCAGGCCAGTGATTCCTAATGCACTTACAGATCCTACACCATACATGGAACTTACTGATTGTGCACCAGAATGCCAGCTCCCTATACTTCACTTGTACCAGCTTTATCCAATGCTACTGTTCTTCTTTGAATATCTCCATAACCATTTCATTAGTAGAATTTCACTATAGTTCAAGCTTGTAAACAATAGCAGAACCAAAAATTTATACAACGGGATAAAAAAAATCTACAACGTCATAGTTGGAATTTGAACCTAAGGCCTATAGTAATTTTGAACCTCCTTCACAACTACATTTGATTTTTTTTCATAACAGTGCACATATAACAAAAAGAAGATCGTTTTCATTCTTTTATATTGTGTAATTTTTCGATGAAGGAGGTTCGATCCCTTCACTCTACCTAGTATCCATAATAGTAAAAGTCAGAAATTGAAATACTGTACAATAAACTAAGCAATATAAACACAAGTCTAGATAGCAACAAAAACATTAAGCATTAGTTGAAGTAAAATGAACACAAGTCTAGACAACCATTACAAATTTAAATTCCTAGAAAGCAAAAGTAGTCCACAACGAAAATATTAAGCACTAACTAAAGTAATATAAACACAAGTCTAGACAACCACTATAAATTTAAATTCCTAGAAAGCAAACGTAGTGCACAATGAAAGCATTAAGCATTTGATTAGTGATTTGCGTTGTTATCTGCCGATGATCCTCTTACATCAACTGGTGAAGTAAGTTCATTCTCTATATCATTAGGCTGAAACAATAAAAATGATATTTGATGAGAAAGTTATATAGATTAATTCCAAACGAGATCGGGAAACAAGATTGAATCAAATGTAGCCCTTATCCTAAAGCTTCGAATCAAAGCCTTAGCTTCTGCAAGGAGATGGAAATTCCTTGCCACCACCTCCATCTTTAGCAAAGTTAGCAACAAGTTTTACTAGAATTAGATGATACTAAACTGTATATTGTACTAACTTTAGATGATATTGGTCAATGAATCTGGTCAAAAAGACAAAAAGTATCTACTTATTAAAGAAAAATGAAAAACTTTGGATATAAGACATGCTTCTCAATTAAATTAGGAACACACTTATATTTCTGTTGTTAGGCCAATTTGAAAAAGCTAAAAATCAACCAAGAACTGCAGGTTTAACATTGGCGGTTACTAATGTATTGAGTGCATCTGGTAATCGACTTACTTATGTAGCTGTCAACACTACTGGTGCACCGGGTGTTCTAGCTGAAAAACAAACAGATTTAACATATAATGTTGTGCAAGATGAGGGTCAAGAAAATAAAGATTTTGCTGCTTTGGGGAGTGCAAATGGGTCATAAGCATTAGCAGTAGTTGAACAACCTAATCACCAATGGCAACGTGCATCTGCACAAGCAGAACATAGGGCTTGGAAAGTTGTAAATCACTCACCTAACAATAGAAATTCTCAAGGTTCTAAAAACCAGACTACAGCATCAATGAACACCATTATTTCAAACTCATTTGATGTATTGGTTGAGGATCATGTTAGTGTTGCGAAGAAGGATGACGAGAATGTGCAACAAATGGTGGATGAGACAACATCAACAACTGGGACATCTAAAAATACTAAAGAATCAGCAGTATGTTCATTATGAGAGCAATATTTAGACATAGTGAATCTCTTCCACAAAAGAGCTTGATCTAATGAACTATGTTTAACAACTTTTGTTGATTTCATATTTTTTATCACATAGAAGTACAATGCTATATATTGAACTGATCAGAAGTTGTAACAGAAGAAATACAAGCTATATTTACTCCTTACCTGTGGTTGAAGAGCAAACAGACCCGCAAATTCTTCTGGAACCGAACCTTCCTTTGATATCACGTAAACCTTCAGCGCATTTAAGGTGCCTTCTAGTTGGGATTCCACACGCATAAGCTTTTGTTGCAAATGGTTATATGTTGCAGATGATTCACTGTAGCTAGATGAAGAAGCACTCGGATCACTAAGTCGTCCTTTGCTATTCCTGAATGTGTTTGAAGGAGCAGCTCCCATACCCATACATCGTACTCTCCCGGAGTGCTCTGCCCCTAACATCGTGCCAATAACATCATTTGGGGAAACTTCACACTCATTAGTATCACATTGAGTCATATTCAATTCAATTTGTTCCTACAAGCAGATAAAATATCAATTAGTAGTACAAGATAGTGAAACTTGAGATGCAAAATGTTATACAAAAATAATAGAAATAATGTTATAAAAATACACCAAAGCTATGCTTACCCCTATAGTCCTTGCCGCATCATTTACAAACGATCAATTGCTTCTCTTATGAGTTTCAATAAATATTTTTCCGCGACTAGGAGTTTTTCCAGTTTCCAAAAACTAAGAAAGACTATTAAAAAGTTATTACAAAACATTTTAATTACAGAAATAGTAAAATTATTAAGTTAATGTGCATACTAGCTCATGTCGTCTTCTCTAGATAGCTTTTGATCCACCAGTATGCGGCATTTTTTGCTTCTTTTGATTTTCTTTATTTCTTCTACAAAGCTCCTATCAACAAAATAAATACAAATTAAAAAAATTCATCTTCATTTAATTATGATGAAACTTGTTAAAATAATTTGAATCTTACCATTGTTGATGATTTTTGACGGTAAGCAACAAAACTAGCCCATTGATCTTTATTTATACCTATTAGTACATTACTTAGAATTTCATTTTTACTTTTGGCTAGGTCAAAATATTCATTCCACAACTTCTGCCTATGTGTAGCCCACTTCTTTGAAAGACTAGCATTGCAGTATCTATATGCAATGGACTCACTTACCCGAAAATCAAATCGAGGCTTCAAACCAAAAATGGAAGTTAGTTTTTTCATGTGTATAAAAATCTAGGTGCAATAAGTACATATGTTTGTATAACACTTGTACCTTCAATATTGTTTCAAAGCAGTCTTCCATGTACTTCTTAGGCATGCACGATGGCCCTGACCACTTCTCAAAACTAATCGGAAACAAATTACAATCAATTGCCAGCGATCCACAATATCCAGCAAGTAATCCTTGCGCTTCACCATATGCTGCGTTGTAGTCATCAAAATTCACAATGATGCGCTCCCCAACAGTCAGGTTGTTAACTTCATTGACCTTGACTCTAATTTGCTTGATAGCATTTTCCGAGTCTTTAACAAGAAAACAAGTTACTCAACCAAAAAGGAACAAAAAAAAAGATTCTCATAAATTGAAGTACAAATACATGTAAGGCATATACCTTTAGCCTCTACTGTCCAATACTTTGTAGATTCACGTCCTGCACGGCGAGATGCTGCACTTGAATTAGAAGGAAGAATTGGAGCTTGTTCTTGTTGCGGGATTTCATGAACATGTGGGAGGGCTTGTACTATTGTTGCGGGCTCTATAGCATGTGATTGGAGTGGAGTTGTTGATTATGAAGAATGTCCATGAGCATCATGTGGTTCACGAGATGATTTTAGTGGATTCCGAAAACGTTTAATCTTTGGCATGGCTGCATATTAATAAGAAAAAGAGAGAGGTGAATCAAATATGAAGAGAGAGTAAACATCAGACAAAAGATGATACAAAAAATTGTCCACAAACTACCCAACAAATCCAATCTAGAGCCCCAAAAGATCTGCTTTTTTAACTCCAAAACAAAACAAAATAATATATACTCTACAAACAGTCAAACCCAAATTATTGGCAAAGAGGAACACAGAAAATCAACGAACTACATAATGTCATGATTTTGGTAAACCTAAGCAGTGAAATAAACTACATATCTGCATCCTAAATATAAAACACAAATGCGTGTCCAGCAATCATATTGATGAAACTAAAATGAACAAACTTAAAAGAATTAAAATACAAAAAGAAAAGAGAGAACTGACCTAATGCTCACCAGGAATTTCATCTCTCCAAGAGGAACTATATGGTGAATATATAGCTCTGAAAATGAAAGTTTCTTACGCAGATAATGGGAGAAGAGGGGTCGAGGAGAAGGTGGGAATATGGAGGGAAACAATGGCGGGAATAAAGAGAAGTTATATGAGTAGTTGAGTTAAAAAACGAGGGAAATTAAAAAGGAAAATAGTAAAGTGGTTTCTTTACTTTTCCTCGGTTTAATTTTCATTATTACAATTACAAGAGAATTCTAAATTTGTTGCAGTACCACGTTTTGAGCTACAGATTTTTCCCATCAAATAATGGTGAAGATCACTTTATCTCAAGGAGCGTGACTTTGACTTCAAATATACTAGCTAGTATATGACACTAAATCGACTTCTAATTATAGCATGATACAAATCCGATTTGAATTTATCTTTAATTGAAGAATTTGATTCCTTGTAAGTATCCACGGTAAAATTTAAATATTATCATTTTATTTAATTTGGAATAATCTCTTTTTAAGAAATAATGTAATTTTCAAGGGTATAAAAATCTATCAATATTTCAGGGATATTTGTGTTGTCCAATATTTTAGCGTAGAACATTCATGCTTTTATAATAACTAGTCTCTATGTACGTGATTTGCACGTATATCCCTTGCTACGATTAAAGGATAAATTGAGAAGAAATTTCTTCCTATAATTTCATATAAAGTACGTTTTTCATGTTCTTACGTCTGAAAGGTGTCACTTTACCCATTCGATTGTTAAGTTATTATCTTATGACAAGGGACTTCTATAGTGAAGGGTTATGTATTGCTAAGTATTTAAGTATTCGTCCTAGTAATAGTTGTTGGTATCATCTTTAGCGAAGTCAAAACTAAAATACATTTTACTTTTATTAGGGAACTTGACAATCAATATCTCATTTAGAACCTGATTCCGTGTTTTGAGGCCTTAAAACCTTATTTTATCTCTTCTCGCTTTGCGTGCGCAATCCAGACGTATTTTCGAAAAGCCTTTATGTGGAAAAATTGATGAAATAATGATTTTTGGCCTAAAAAGTTGATCTTTGTTGACTTCGGTGAACGTTTTGGGTAAACGGACTAGGACCCGTATTTTGACGATTCCGGTAGGTCCGTAGTAAAATATGGGACCTGGACGTATCTGAGGTCCCAAGAAATTGATTAATGTTTGATCTCATTGGTATCGGGCCCGTATTTTGGTTCCGAAGCCCGGTACATGTTTAATATAATATTTAAGTCATGTCTGTAAATGCGCCTTCTTGTGTTGAACACTTGTATGAGTTTATTTGAATATAAATGTGCCTTCTTGTATTTTTCTGTTGATAATTGATATTTTTTCTGTTGGGCCGATCGCCTTGGTAGAAATAGATGCATCTATGGTTCACGCCATTCGATCCTTTGGCAGTGCACAGTTTCTTTTATGTTGGATTGGGCCATCGACCTCGGCATAAGGTGTGCATGATATATATCTATGTGAATTTATTATTGATGACCTGCCTGATACATGGTTTAAATTGTAAAGGATTAACTGGGGTATTAAAATGACATGACTTAGAAATATTTATTTCAACTGTTATATATATTGACCATCATACCTGGCATAATATCATATTATATTATTTGGCCCTAGTAGGTATCAAGTTGACCTCTCGTCTCTACTTCTTCGAGATTAGACGGGATACTTACTAGGTACATAATATTTATGTACTCATGCTACGCTTCTGTACTTAATTGTACATGCTCTGAGGCAGGTTCATCTGGCTATCAGACTGGTGCGCATCCCTGATCATAGTCCGAGACTTTCACAGTGAGCTGCTTTCCCTTCTTGTGCCAATCAGTAGCTGGATGGAGTCTTCCTTACTTTAGACTGTCTATTATGTTTCAGACAGTAGGATAGATATATTATTTTGTATATTCTACTAGTTGCCCACAGCTTGTGACACACACATTAGTAGACGTTTCTTTTGGATTGTATAATTATTATTGAATGCTGCATATTATCACCTGCTTTTACTTGCAAATTAAGAACAATGTTGTAATTATTTTGGGTAAGTAAAATAAGAATTCACTAATACTTCCGCGTTGGCTTGCCTGATAACGGTGTTGGGCGCCATCATGACCTATTATGGAAATGGGTCGTGACAATTCAAAAAGTCCCGAAGAATATGTGTGGAGCTTAGTTATGTGAGCTTACGCTCTAAAGCATCCGAGTGTGCAACCAAAAACACGCATAACGCATCAGACTTCTCTATAACATCATCTCTATATAACAACCATTTACTATAAAAAGTCAAGTTTTTTCGGAATTGATTTTTATGTTATGTTATAATATATGTGTTTATAACAACACCTCACTATAGCAGCCAAAACATATCGGAATAAACGAGGTTGTTATAGAGAGGTTTGACTATAGTTCCTACTTAAATCGTGTGTCAAATTCTCTAATTGACACCATTGATGCTCATGAATTCTTTAACAAAGTTATGATTAAACTTTTATTTGAGAATAACTCAAATAACGAGCCACGTAATTGCATATTTACTATTTGAGAATATCGTGAGTATGAATATCATTAGACTATTTTTTCTAAATTAGATAGTAAAAATTGTATCTTATTGCCGTTGGTCTTCATGTCTTAAATTATCAGGCTTTTATTGTTTTGCTCTTTGAAAGTAATTTTGTATATACATGAACGAGTAATCTTTTAAATTATAGTATTTATGAATTTTCTTGATTAATTACTTGTAGGGAGGTAAAATGTATAACTTGATACATTTTTAAAGAAATTATAATTTTTTAATTGCTTGACAGTTAAGACGTTATAGTTGTATCTCACAGTAACTTTAACACTATTGTATTATTTATACTTGTAAAAACATACAAGATATTTTATTTTTTATGAGTTTATTTTTTTTAATTTCTTAAACTCTAATATACTTTTTTTTTGGTTTATTATGCGTCATTAATAAATTAAACAATTTAAAGGTATCGGGCTTACGCCTTGCCCTGTAGTAAAATAGCTTGCCTCACACCCTCCTTTAAAAATACTATTTGAACATAGAACACCTACTATAATAAAAATAAAGAAAATATGCATGCTAATTCTTGCAATTATTTATATCCCTTTAAATTTTAAATTATCTCAAACAAAATAAAAAAAATCAAATGTTTGTGTAGATAATTACAACACTTGGATGTCTCTCCTGCATCTGTTGTTTATTGGATGTGTAGTCGTTACTTATGAATGCAGATATTATTTATGATTAATCTAAAGCATATTTTTTCGTTTATATTAGACCTCGTCGACCATATTTGTTCAGTGAGATTCACTGAATATCTGATGCATTCAATTCTCTGTATTGTTGTCTTTTTCTTTGGAGACAAGTATCGCTTGTGACGGTGAGACCAAATTGAATCAACGGTCATTTCTTGCTTTTGTTGAGCCACATTTCAACTTTTGTGATGACTCATTTTGCATTATTATTTTGTTACCTAATGTTGTGGTCCAATGTTAGATAAATTTCTTTTTTTTTTTGCACCTAAAGATTCACGATACTCACGGGGTTAGAAATTATATATGTTTCGTATTTATGGGTAGACATTTCGTATAAATCTAGAAATAAGAAACCTAAGAGGAAGAAATGAAATAGAAGTCATTGTTATTTTTTGCTAAATACAGAGAGATGAATTAAAGAAATTCACAAAGACAATCAAAGAAAAACTAGCGAGTTAGACATAGAGAAATAATGGAAAACCTTTCTTTTTGTAGTTGAAGAAAATGTAGAGATAAAAATGACAAACTAGAAGGTATAGATATTGACGTAAATTGCATTAATTCGCAAAGTTTTAACTAAAATATGTATTTTGATTTAATTTTAAAGAAATAAGGTGGAAAAAATAACTAATTTTTTTTTTAATAATAACAATTTCTCAAACACCTGGAATTGATATATTTGTGGAGGTTATCAAAAACCTTCACAAAAAAACCGCCATAATAAGAAATTTTTTGAGGAGGTCGGAACAAACGCCACGAATTGAATGTATAGGGGTCTTTTACGACCCCCACACTTAAACCGCCACAATAAGAATTATTTTGTGGGGGTTGGCTCAAACGCCACAAAACAAACGTATAGTGGGAGTTTTTTATGACCACCATAAATAAACCGCCACAATTTACCCGTCATGCAATATCTCTCAACCTAATAGTATGGAAGCACCCATGATGCAATATCTCTCAACCTCACAGCACCCATGATGTTAAATATAACACATCATAAGGGAGATAACCATCACTTTTGCGCCAATAGTCAAACCAATATTTCAAGAACTTCTAACGCCCAATGTCTCAACAATCCCAACATTGCTATCAATCTGAATAACATCAAGAATTTTACAATCTATTTAAAACAAGTAAGTCATGATATATAAAAGCAAAATAACATAAATAAGGTAGTTCTACCGGCATGCTTGATCCGTAGCAGCGCACATACACTCGTCACCTTGTATATACGTTTTCCTCAACATATATAGCACGTAACAAATATACACAATCACATCCTAATCCACGAAATAAGGTTAACTAAGACAATTACCTCTTTCCGGAACAATTCAACCTTTCAAAACTGCCTTTCCTTTAGTACAACCTTCCAAAAAACTCGAATTTATCCAATTAATCATCATATTATAATAAAAGTGGGAAACTTCTACAGGCTAAAGTCAAAATACCAAAATATCCTTGAAAAGTGAAATGACCATCTTGGCCATCATTCAATACTATTGCAATAGCACTTCTTATACAATGTAAATTATACGTGCATTTTAATAGAGAAAACAACAAGAGAAAAAAAAGTTAAATATAAGAAAGAAAAAAGACAAACGTCGGACACATTTCAGATGGTCAATTTTTAGAAAGACCTTTGATTTCCTCGGAAAGGTGTAATAAATGCAAAACGGTAAAATCAAAATACAAGAAATTGGATACATCACACTCTTAATTATTAGGACTAATGATAATGCTTAAAATTTTAAATAAAATTAGATATATATAGTCACAGTCAAGATCATTGATTTCTTCCATATGTTCTTTCTGAAGTAAAAAAGACAAATTTATCATCCATTCGACTTCAAAATCTTTAGTTCATATCCATGACGACATGATGCATAAAAAACATGAAATTTCGTTAACGTCATAGACTCAATGGCAGGAGCATGTGCACAAAGATAAGATATCGTCATCATCATAAATTATTTTGATTTATGGTTTTACATGTGGATTCAGCTCCAGTAGGCCAAGGCAAATATATCTCAGTTGTAATGCGAGTATATCGTCGTTTCCCATGTCAGTATCGCTACATTTTTTAAAGAAGCTTCAGGATGCCTTGCACCTCTCTGGTACGTCTCTTGGCTTCGCCGTTGCGTCAACTTTCATGGATCAACTGAGAGCTACGGACATTAAGGTTTCTCCATTTTCTTTATCTTCCTTTATAATTTTGCTATTAAATTGTTCATTACAGTCATTCCATGCTTGAACCGTTATTAACCTTCCAAAACTTTCAGAGAGACATAAGATGATATGGATGAATGGTCATTTTAAGCTATTTTGGAGCAAGTTCAGGCAAATCAACCTGAAACTATCTCATATAAGGAAAAGGTCCTTGTCAAACGTAGAAGAGACACATAGGTTGAAGATATTGACCACAAAAATGTGGAGCTTGAATTGCTACTGGAACAACTGGCTCAAGAAGCCAATGCTTGGCAACATAATTCCAAATACAGTGAAAACCTACACTTAAATTAAATCCACTGCATATTTATGCACAGAATAGAGATTATAAAGAAGGTTACAGTGATAGCAAGGTAGATGACACATTTTTATGCTGCAATGGACATTGACCCAAAAAAAATATTTATAGTGATTAGCCGCGGAAAGTTTCGCTTTGAAGCCTTAATTGATTGTTACTTTTAAGGGCCAAGTTTAATTTTAGTTGAAAGAATAAAAAAACTTTTTTCTTTATGAGTAGAAAGGGAAAAGTTCTCAATAGGTTCAGAAGAACTCAACGCAGTTAATGCAAAATAACGTTAAAGTTTGACCTTTTATGGAATACATAAACATCAAGAACATTATTTTGTAAGGAAGTATCAACAGGATAGGATCATATTACTACAAAAAGAATGCTCATTTTGTGGGGTTATTTTGACAATTTGTGACGGTTTTCAACCTCCACAAAATGTATTGCGGCGGTTTTTAAAAACGCCACAGTTATGAGTGCCACGAGCAATATTGAAGCGGTTTTTTAAAACCCCCACAACGACTCCCACAAATTGAATTTTTAATTTGTAGGGGTTTTCAACACAATTAGTGACAATTTATAACCTCCACAAAAAAAATATCAATGTTTTAAAAAAATTACTTATGGGGATTTATAACCCCCTTAATATGATCTCACTATTTAAAAAATAATAATGAATAATGGAATTAAATAAATAATTTTATTGAATAACTTATATCATAAATCAAACTTCACTACAAATAACCATAATAACAATTAACAAACATCAATTGTTCAAATCCCAATCAAACTAAACTAATACTAACTACTCCTGCAAGGTAACTCAAATATTTATTATTCGGAATGGAAACTTATAGTACTTTGTATTTGCTTGGTGATTTGTATTGTTGTCATCCGATGATCCTTGTACTCTAAAGTAGACCCTCCATCAAGCTGAAATAATGAAATTAAAATATTTGATGAGAAACTTGTAGTACACTAGCATTTCTCTGATGATATGTCAATCATAGTAGGCAAACATCCAAAATGCTCAAATTTAGTTACGGAGAAAGGGACTGGTTACATAAAAAAGAAACAAAATAAAAATCTTCTAGCAGTTAAATCTGCCACTTGATATAAAAAGGGCATTATGCTGAAGTTGGTAGAAATTCACACGGCAAAAGCTTAATTACATATTTATTTCCACGTATATCATGAATAAACACCACTGCCTTTCTAGCTTTGAAAAAATATTATTGCCAAAATATAGTTAAACTCAATTGGCTAACATTAGAACTAGAATCAAACAAATAAAGTATTATAAGTTGGTAATCCAACACAATGACTAACAAAGTAAAACTTGCATTAAAATCAAAGATAACAGCATCTCGGAAACTAAAGTAGAAAATAATATACTAACAAAATAGGATTGATAATCCAATAATTAGTTAAACAAAATCAAACCAATTCCAAAACCATTTAAAGTTGACATCAAAAAAAGTGAAGTTACTGCCAAAACAGTTCAAGGCCACAAATATGGGGTTAAGAAAAAAATAGAAGTACCTTCTTGTATCTAAGATCTTCAGGCATGATTGTCTCTTCAATCTGAAAGAGAAGATTTGGAAGTTGAGGCAGGATATGAGTTCTAAGTTTACAAGATTCTTTAAAACAAGTTAAACATAAGTTCTTGGGAAATACAAGTAGAATAACACTATTTTGTTCCAGCTCAAACTTTGTTAACTGAAACTAGAAAACCAAAAAGGTTTTTAAGCACTTTCAAACATTTGCAAGCATGCTATAAACCTGTCTTGAGGTTTGAGCCCTTTTGAAGTAACAGAAAATTTTGAAATGTGCTTAGGAAGAGTAATTAACCTTTGTTAAGCTTTCATGTGTGCAGAAAAATTCTACAAAAAAGACTATGAGTGTCATTGAAGATAAATTTGGGAGTTTAAGGTTAATAGTTTTTTCAAATATAGAAAAAATGCCTTTTTTCCTGATAACATGCTAACAGGAAAGATTGTCATATAGAATAAAATAAGTAAATCCCAAGAGGATGAATATATAATCTGTGAATAGCTAAAAATTCAGAAGCAGCTAGTTTTACACAAATTGTTATTCCACTTGCATCATTTTCGGAGAGTTGCTACAAGTTGAAGAGGTCTCCATCCTAAGTCAGACATTTGTTGTCATCAAAAGCATAAGCAGTACAAGAGCAATTATTCAAACAAGTGGATTCACACTTTATAAATAAATAAAATAAACTGATTACTTGTCACGCTTTATCATCTCGTGATTGTGCATCGTGTGCCCTACATTTCAGTATTGTTGTGTCCTTAAGAGAATCAAAGAGATACTGCATTTCAAAAATTATGGCAGCATGAATGAAAATAATTGGCGGTAGAATCCACAGCAAAAGAATACACTTAATATACAATACCTCATAACAAATAGGACAATGATGCCGCATGGAGTTCTCTACACATGAGTGGTTATTACGTAAACTGACTGAATAAAAAGAGCCTACAGAATGCACGGCATAAAGTGAATTAGCAATAGCATTTGCAGCAATAAAATGATAAAGATAGAAGCAGCGACACCATAATTTGAATGCCTATTGTTGAGAGAATACCAAAAAGAGAAGGAAGAAAAGTAAAAGTTCTGAGTCTAGCTGGAAAATTTCCTTGCAAGAGAAATAAACTTGAAAAGCTTTAGTATTTTCTGCGTCTTTGTCTTCTCTGCTTGCACTGTACAACCAACTAACTAACCAATGACATCTGTTACGCAACGCCTTCCTGATGATCTTTGGAAGGGCAACGTAAGGCTAAGCAACCGATGTCAGTGCGGTTGCTGTCCGCCAATGAGGTCCTCGCCGCACGCTAGACTAGATTGTCAGTGCCGTGCAGGAAAACCAATGTCGTGAGCAATTGCGGAAGCTGAGAGAGAATTGGGTTTTGAATGATGATGATGATTTTATTGATGAATGAAAATGCTGATTACAATGATGCGGTGTCGAGGGGGAGAGACACCAGAAAATGCTTGCTTGAAAATGTTTGATTGTTTGGTCCCCCTTAATAATGCTTAAAAAAAATAAACCAACATGACAAGACTAGTCCTAATAAAGCTGTAAAAGCACACTGAAATGAAAATGATGAAAACTAGTCTATGATTACAATGAAAAGGACTTAGATTATTACAAGGAAAAACTAAGTCCGATGGCAGCATCTTTGTCTTGCGGGTCTGCGCGCGCGTTGCTGTGGGCGCGCGCGACACTTGATGTGCTGGCCTGAGGCTGGGCACTGGTGCTTGGCATCAGGGTCTGTGCGCGAGGCGCTGCTGGAATGGGCCTGCAGCTGGGCGCTGGCGAGGCATCAGGATCTGCGCGCGCGGCATTGTCAGGGCGCGCGGCGCTGTTGTCATTGGCCAGCCCTTGGGCGCTGGCGAGAGGCATCGGTGGGGCGACAGAGGCACATGCGCGCTTGTCACTTGGCGCAGCCAAGACCACGGGGCCGACCATGGCGCTAGGCATTGTGAGGCTTGCTAGGCCGCCATGGGGCGCGGCCAAGGGGTCATGGGGCATGTCTGGAAAGCAGCCCATGACATTCTCCCCCACCTGAGTTGGCCCGTCCTCGGAGCCTTATGATGATGATGATGATGATGATTGTTGGATGGGAGGTCTGCGCCCCTCTGTTGTTTGAGCTTGCTGTTGTAGCGAAGCAATGATTTCATGCGGCTGACATGGAAGACTGGATGGATCTTCCACCAGGATGGAGTTTTTACCTGGTATGTGGACTTCCCAATGCGTTTTTCAATGGGCAGGGGCCCGATGTATTTTTGTTGCAGGCGAGGGTCATGGGTCCTTTCTGCAAACAAGTATCGCTTTGGGATGCATAGCATTACTTTGTCCCCTGGTTGATGTTGGGCAAAGCAAAGATTTTGTTCGGTGAACCTTTTTGCCCGCTCTTGGGCCCTGATGAGATAGCTCCGCACTATCTCCATGTTGCGCTCCCATTCGCTCGAGAAGTTGGCAGCTCGAGGAGATTTCGGCATGGTTGATGCATTCACCGTTTGCGGGAGAAGCGGTTGCTGTCCGGTAACAATTTCAAAAGGGCTCTTGTTTGTATGATGGCTCTTTTGAGAATTGAAACACAGTTGAGCAGCATCCAGGAGCTTCACCCAATGCTTCTGTGATCCGGTTGCGAAGTTGCGGAGATATTCCTCCAGCATGTCATCGAACCGGTCTGTCTGGCCATCCGATGGTGGATGGATGTCTGTGTTGTGACTCAATGTTGACCCAAAGCACCTGAAGAGATGGGTCCAAAAGTTGCTAGTGAAGCGTGAGTCGCGCCTACTAACAATGTGTTTGGGCAGGCCCCAATGTTTGACAATGTGCGAGAAGAAGAGTCGAGCTGTATCTTCTGCTGAGATGTTTTGCGGGGCTGCTATGAAAGTTGCATAGTCTGAGAACTGATCTATGACAACCATGATGGATGCAAGATTGCCGACTTGGGGCAATCCCGTGATGAACCTGAGGGAAACACTTTCCCATGGTCTCTGAGGGACATGTGATGGCTGCGAGGGTCCCGGCTGTGATGAGTGATCCGACTTGTCCTTGTGGCATGGCTGACAAGTCTTCACACGATGATGAGCGTCACCAGTCTTTTGAGGCCGATGACATGATGGCTGATTGTTGCTGCGAAGGGTAGCCTGAACCTGAGGTTCATGTCTGTTGACTACCTTCTCCAACTGCATGGCCGAGATGTTTTCAGCGGCCATCTTTATGGGAAAGCATGGTATGGTGCAGGGCTTGGCCCCGTTTTCTCCCATCATCAGGAGCATGTTGGCAAATGGTACTGGAATGGTGTTGGTTTGCCTCATGAACTCCAAACCCACTATGATGTCGAAGTCATCTATGATTGCGATGCGCAGGTCGATGCTTCCTTTGTATGGGCCAAGTTTCACTGGGACATTTGTAGTTGTTCCACCCAATGTCTGAGGTGGTGAGTTGATAGCCTTGACGCGGCCTTTGCTCTTTTGTACCACAAGACCTAGGCGCTCTACTTGCGTTGATGACAAGTAGTTATGGGTGGCACCCGTGTCTATCAATGCGTGAAGGGGCTTGCCGTTCACTTTCAATTCGACGAACATTAGGGTCCTCGCTTGCTTAGGAGGTCCTTCGTCCATCTTTTCTTTCCCTTTCCTGGTGATCGGGACTGATTTTTTCTTAGGAGGACATGCACTGGTCCCCGCTAAGGCATGAGGGATAGAGCCAACAATTGCATTGAAGGCGCCTACCTGGTTGTCTTCAGATGTGTCTGATGCATCTGTCTCATCCTCGACAGTCTGATGAGCATTGACCTTGATGTTTGGGCATTCATTGTTCCAATGTGCCCCGCCGCAATGACGGCATTCTGAGGGAGGCTTTCTCCCCTGATTGTTGTTGATGGATGCAGCACTGTTGCTGTTGGAGGGAGGAGTCTTAGTTTTGGATGCACTCCGATCTCCCCCACTTTTGCTTGGGCCACCATTGCTGGGATGGTGCCCGTTGAATCCCCCTCGGACAGACGGCTGGGGCCTGTCGTTCTGAGTTCCCAAATGATAGTCGCCAAGGCATTCTGCAGCTTGAATGGCCTTGGGCAGGGTGTCTACCCGTTGTCGCTGTAGTTCCATACGGGCATGAGGTTTCAAACCTTCTATGAATGCGAAGAGTTTGTCTTTGTCCCCCATGTCGCGTATGTTTAGCATGAGTGCGGAGAATTCGCGCACGTACTCCCTCACTGATCTGGTGTGGCGGAGGTCCCGTAGCTTTCTCCTGGAATTGTATTCCACATTTTCGGGAAAGAACTGCAGGCGTATGGCTACCTTCAATTCGTCCCATGTCTGAAGAGTATCTTCACCGGCCTTGATGGCTTCGTGTTTGACCCGCCACCAAAGTTTGGCATCGCCCTGAAGATACATGGCAGCAGTCGCTACCTTTTTGGATTCCTCCAAATGGCCCACGGCATCGAAGTATTGTTCGATGTCGAAGATGAAGTTTTCCACTTCTTTAGCATCCCGGGATCCGTCGTATGGCTTTGGCTCCGGTATCTTAAGCTTTTGTGGAATGGGGGCGAGGTCTGCTGCACCCCTGATGTGATGGTTGCCTTCTCGAAGTAGGCTCTGTAAGGCAGCATTGACAACGTTGAGCTTGTCTGTCAAGTCGTTTATGGTTTGCTGCATGGCAGTTAGTCTGTCTGCCTCATGTTGCTGATGGGCTAAATCGTCGGCACGCTCCTGTTGGAGGTCCTCAAATTTGCCATGAATATTGGCAGTTTCAATGGCTGCCGTTTGTCGGTCCTCGTCGGAGTCACGACTGATGTTTGCAATGTCATTTTCCGCCTGCCGCATTCGGCGGTCCAGGTCGTCCAACCTTTGCACTAGGTTGTTGCTTTGATCAGGCACCGTTTCTACGATGGGTCGTAATCGGTCAACCGTCTCTTCTAGGGATGCTAGACGCTCCCCATGATTCACCATGGTCAGAAATGGTGATGATGGCAAATGTTTTCCCTCGTCCGATGTCGAGCCTAGGCTCTGATACCAACTGTTACGCAACGCCTTCCTGATGATCTTTGGAAGGGCAACGTAAGGCTAAGCAACCGATGTCAGTGCGGTTGCTGTCCGCCAATGAGGTCCTCGCCGCACGCTAGACTAGATTGTCAGTGTCGTGCGGGAAAACCAATGTCGTGAGCAATTGCGGAAGCTGAGAGAGAATTGGGTTTTGAATGATGATGATGATTTTATTGATGAATGAAAATGCTGATTACAATGATGCGGTGTCGAGGGGGAGAGACACCAGAAAATGCTTGCTTGAAAATGTTTGATTGTTTGGTCCCCCTTAATAATGCTTAAAAAAAATAAACCAACATGACAAGACTAGTCCTAATAAAGCTGTAAAAGCACACTGAAATGAAAATGATGAAAACTAGTCTATGATTACAATGAAAAGGACTTAGATTATTACAAGGAAAAACTAAGTCCGATGGCAGCATCTTTGTCTTGCGGGTCTGCGCGCGCGTTGCTGTGGGCGCGCGCGACACTTGATGTGCTGGCCTGAGGCTGGGCACTGGTGCTTGGCATCAGGGTCTGTGCGCGAGGCGCTGCTGGAATGGGCCTGCAGCTGGGCGCTGGCGAGGCATCAGTATCTGCGCGCGCGGCATTGTCAGGGCGCGCGGCGCTGTTGTCATTGGCCAGCCCTTGGGCGCTGGCGAGAGGCATCGGTGGGGCGACAGAGGCACATGCGCGCTTGTCACTTGGCGCAGCCAAGACCACGGGGCCGACCATGGCGCTAGGCATTGTGAGGCTTGCTAGGCCGCCATGGGGCGCGGCCAAGGGGTCATGGGGCATGTCTAGAAAGCAGCCCATGACACATCTCATGGAGCTTAGTCAACCAATTAAAGCATACTTGAATGGAGTTTCACAACGAGAACTCTAGGAAATACTGGGACAAAACTCCAATATTCCACACTTCGAAAGAGAAAAAAAGGCAGAAAGAAAATATATAAGAACACCAAAATATGTTTGTGGCAATGGTGTTTCAACTAGTATCAAGTGTATAAATAAAATCTGAATATTGACAGTGATAATTTTCTACTCGTGTATACAATAAAGCAAAGAATACAAAGCTCCATGCTTCTAATCTACAAGCACAATTTTAACAATGGGACTTTGACAATAAAATATAGTTAAACTAATTAAGTAATTAGTACATGTTCATCAATTAACTAATATTGGAAATGAAGATAACAGAGTCAACTTTCACAATAAGAATATCAGGGACCTCAACCCTCTGTTGCTTCTGGATAATAACGTATATTTATGTAAACAGTACGAATAACTTTACTAAACTAGAAGAACAGTCACATAATAAGTTTAATCAGTAAAACAAAATAAATGAGGTAAGAATGATGCATAGACTCACGTCTACGATGCTTACTGAATGTTGCTTGTGGTGATGTTGGATTAACATGCAAATGTGATGATTCAATTGTTAATAAAGGTTGTAATACAGGTTGTGAAGGAAGCACCGACTACACTGACTTTTGCAAGTTCTGAAAACGCGTAGTCTTCGACACATTATCTACAATCAAGTAAGGAAATAATAGGGAAAGAATGTAAAATATAACAGAATGTAAAGTAAAGCACAGTATTCACAGACTAATTTCCAATGCCTACATCACCGACATACATCAAAAAAGTCATATTGGTTAGGATCTCTTTAGCTAATGATGCCTCAAGCCTAAAGCATTTGAAGTATCTTCAAATAGAATCATATTGTCATAACTATAACTCACTATAATTCTTTCCTCTGTCTGGAATTCATCTGAAATGACTTTGAGATGAAAAAAGGATTTCATTGAATCAAGTTTGCGAAATGCTTACCAAGAATCATATTTTCATAACTTCTATTTTTTACATGATGAAACCAATTGCATTGAAAGTATACAATAGTTCTCATTAATAGAAACCAAGAATAACAATTGCACTGACCTAGAAAATGGGCGGATCTAAAAAGCGATAAATACCCATCAAAATAGATCCCTAGAAGCCATCACACAAGCGGAAATCTATACACTATAAATTGAATTTTTTTGGTGAGATTTCAGTTTCAGCATACAGAAATAGCAAGAAATTTAAATTAAAAAACAAATATCAATAAGCTATATATCAGCCCCCAAATTAGTTGGCTCATTTCATTAAAGTAAATGATATATTTTTTTTAAAATCTAAACCAAAGAATTATATCAATTTCGAAGAGATAAACACCGACCAGTATTGGAGAAAATTGATTCAGATGAGCTGGTGAGCTTGGAAGCACACAACCGTAAGCCGTTGTTCAACGCCATCGCCGTTGTTCAACGCCATCGCCGTTGTTCAACGCCATCGCCGTTCTCTGCCTTCGTTTTCCTGATAGAGGAGTTTCTTTTGGATTTTTCTATAGCGATAGTTATAAAACTAATTTATCAGATACGATTTACAAAACTAGATGAATACTAAAAGTAGGGGAGGAGGGGACTGGGAGAAGGGTGTTAAAGGCGGAAGTTTTTGGAGAAAGGGGTTAAAGGCATGAAAGGTTGGGGAAAATGAGGGAAAGGTGAAAATGTGGGGGAAATGAAGGCGCTCTTTTTCTATTTTTAGGGTAGCAGAGGTTTATTTGTGTCACTTAATGACACTCCCCAAATTGATACACTTTGTGGGGATATTAAGAACCTCCGCAAGTGATCCGTTTTCTTGTAGTGTATAATTTTATGCCTAACTATTTTGTGTTCAATAATTAAGTAGTCGAATATGCCGCACGTGATATTAGCGCACCGGTCATCATATTCATATTCTACCCTTCTCACCCCGTTAAGGTATTAAAGCGCGGAAAGTTTCGTTACTTATTGCATGCTAGTACCCGTCCCAATCCTATCAGTCCCGGAGGCATTTAGGACTACTAATCCTAAAGGGAAAGATATTTGGGGCCTTTTGAGAGTTTTCAAAGGACAAAAATACTAGGGCGTGAATCAAAAACACATAATACAAGTAGAGGGGAAAGCAAATAAGCAGGTAAGGCTCAGGTAAACCTCCTTAAATCAGATAAGTCATGGAGTTTAGCATGTCTTGCATGTACTGGTTTGGTCTTTAAAATTAAAGCGATAAGCGGACTGGTTCAACTCATACTTTTAGACAGGAAGTCGCATTAGGCTCGCTCGAATACAGTTGTTAAAGACTGAGCCACTTTAATTAGTCAACTTTACCTTAAGATAAATTTCTGCAGAATAAGATAAATTTCAGAAAAGATTGCAGACTTAATACAAAGAAAATGGTTTAAAACGAGTTTCAGAAAACATACTTGTTTAAGAAAAAGAGTTGCCGAGTTTTAACAAAAGAACTGAATTGCAGACTGATTCAAAAGGTTTATCAGATAAGTATAAAAAAGTGAATTCAGATTGATTTGAAAAAATGTTTGTCAAATTATCAGGAAAGTAGTAAGTTTTCAGAAAATATGCACTGATTTGAGAATATTTATCAAGAAGGAAAAAGATGCACTGATTTGGTTGCAAGAAAAGTTTTAAGGGCTCAGAAAACGTGCAGAAAGTTGCGTGTTTTAGCAAAAAGGGTCAGTATTATTTTAGACGAGTGACACAATTTTGATTTGAAGTTCCTATAGGCATGATCTCTACGAGTTACTGATTTTAATACCTTTCAAACGTTAACAGCCTTATAAACATGATATCTATATGCTGATTTATCACTAAACCTAACGGTTTGCCTAATTTCATTATAAATGCAGAAATGCAAATCCCTATAGGCATGGTATTTGTATGCATAGTTGCAGAAATTAGAAAGTTAGATCCTATAGGCATGGTTTCTACTTGTGAGATTGCATAGATTAACAGTTTTCACTAGATCCCCGAGTTTATACAAATTATTACATACCAGAAAAATAAGACAGAATTAAAAATACATCAGAAATTACAGCTACATCTGAGCAGCCTAATTCAGAATTAGTATCTAACAATATGAGATTGAACCACTTCCGAGATCCAGATTTCCAAAGCCTTCTCTTATCTAGGGTGTTTCAGAGATCCAAGGAGTTTCAAGAACTCTAGGCAGTGCTTACACCCAAGATATTAATTAGAAAGAGTTACAGTGCAGTGTGGAAGAGCCAGCCCTCAGGTGTCCAAGTTCAGAGGGAGCTCATGGATCCTAAAGCAAGGCTCACAAGAGGGGGGGCAGAACTTAATGTTCTAAGAATGGGTGCAATAGAGGGGTAGGGGTGCCAAGGCAGGCTGGTGGTCATACCTAGTTATAAGGTAGACTGGCACACCCTTGACCAAGCATGTTCAGCCAACAAATATGAGCACAGACATGTTGAAGGTCAGACTATGGTCCAGACAATGATTAGGACATTGTTAGACCATAGTCTTAAACTCAGAATACATGTAAAGGGAAAGGGGAATGGGAATTGAAAGAGTTTAGGACTCAGGGAGTCCAGTCCATATACATGAACAACAATATCAAGTGTTGTTATGTTTTCTGAACCTAACTCAGCATACAAAGGGTTTAGGGATAGGGATTCATATAGGAGCAGGAATAAACAAACTTGCAAAAAGCAGTAAAATAAACAAAGAGAAAACTGAAGCATAAACACATAAGAGAGAGGCAGAATTTAAACAAGAAGAGACATACCAGTTGCAGAAAAGTACGCAGGAAGAAAAGCAGAATATTTGCAGCCAAAGCACAATCAGAGAAGAGGACTCTAGCTTATGAGTTCAGAGAAAAACTCGAATGCTTTTAAGAAAAACTAAGAGCATTTGAGAGAAAAAGTAGTGACTTATGTTGTGTCTGTTCGTCTTTGAAAGAGAAGAGTATAAGTATTTATAGTTTTGAAAACGAGTAAAGAATAAGGTAACAAGTATAGCTTTAACACAAATATGGGCATGATCACAATCAGAATCAATTAACACAAGACTTCCCTTTAATCAAGGGATTATTGTTCAAACGGATACTAACAGGATCAAAAATAAGGAAAGAAAATCAGTCTGTAAGTAGAATGGTTGTTGCCATAAAAGGAGCAGTAAAATCATACAATAGGTATTTAAGTCCAAGTACATGATTGTACTTATTTTTGGAAAGGGTTTAGTAAGGCCAAACCAAGAAAGAGAATCAATTAACCCTTAACAGGCGAGTAAGAGGGAAAAGCTTTGAAATCATTTATGAGTTTGAAAATCAATCACAGAAGGGACTCGGTATATAAAGGAATGCACAAGTAATTGACATGTGAGGCCAAGCTATGGCAAAAGAAACAACATACAGTAGTAGCATAGAGCAAGCATTCGAAGCATGATAGTCAGGTTTCAGTAGTTTAGTAATAGAGAAAAGGATCAGAGGCATGCAAAGAGTCGAGTGAAAATCATAGTCGAGTTTGACAGGTAGCAAGAACTCAGAACCAAAAGAGTCACATAAAGAAAACGAGATGCTGAAGTAAAGGAATCAGACGGAGCGATTTCAAACAGGCGAGTTGCACAAACAAACTCAAGAACTCGAACAGACCCCAAAGAACTAGGGTTTTCGAAATTAGTAGAGTTTAGAGGCGATAAGCAAGTGAAACAAATAAACAGTCTCAGAATCTCAAATAAAACCCTAAAAAATTAGGGTTTTCAATACTAATCTGGTGTAAACAAAGTAAATCAAACAGATAGACTCAGAAACTCAAACAAATCTCCAAAAATTAGGTTTTCAACACCAGTCGAACTTAGAGATGATAATCAGATGAAACGAACAAAACATTACAAACAGATTTAGAAACCCTAGTTTGAAATCAAAAGATTTGGAAAAGGAAATTTGGGGAAAATGCATAAAACATCAAATATGGCACAAATCAAGCACAAATCTAAACAAATAAACGAAAGAGAACCTCGAATAGGCTAGGATTTCTGAGAACCCTAGAAATGAGAATGGCTTGGAAGAAACAAGATCAGATCTGGAGTCGATAAGGTCGGAATCAGGCTTAGGAGGCTAGGACACGCCAGAGCAAGGCCGGAGATGGCTGAAAACCTCGAATCAACGAAGGTCTGGGCAAATACCCTTGAAGTCTGGCCTTGAAACTTCAGGTATCAAGCACGTGAGAGTAGTAGGGGGTGAGTATAGGTCGTCTATGATCAGAACAGCCATGGATTCCGGTGGATTTGGGGTTGGAGGTGGCAGAGAGCGATTAGGGTTTCGAGAGAGCTCGAGAGCATTTGAGAGAAGAGAGGAGTTAGAGGTGGCGCTTCTGAAAGAATGGGGTAGGGTTTAGGGGTCGTTTGGAATTAAAAAGGAAAGAAGAGATTTGGGCCGTTGATCAAAAATGATCAACGACTAAGATTTTTAAAAAACGAAACGGGCGGGTTTGGGCAATTGGATTATGTAATTGGGTAGAAATTGATTTGGGGGTTGGGGTTGGGTTGAATTGGGATGCAAATTGGGCTGCAATTGAAATGTAATTGGGGCTAAATTTTAAATAGTCATTTTTCCCATTTTATTTTATAAAAATAGTAAAAGTTTTTTCTGAAACCAATTGAAGGTACTAAATTAATAAATAATATACAAATATTAAATTAAAAACGCTGGAAGTAATTTTATAATTATAAAATGTTGTAAATCATAAAATAGGCTATAATTGCAACTACATACAATTTAGCTTTAAAATGCCAAGTAAATTTGCAAAATATGCAAAAATTACCTTAATTATATTTTGGCATAAATGTGAGACCGAAATGAGTTATTCACCAAAATGATAATTTTGGGAATAATTATTGCATTTTTGTGGTGTAAAAATAGGCAGTAGGTAGGTTTTAAAATCATTAAAAATACCAAAACTGTTGGGTGTGCTTACATATGCACGTACACGCTATTTTGAAAGTATTTTGTATAGAAATACATAAGGAAAAATTGGGTCTCAACAGCTGCCCCTCTTTACCCGAGGAGGATGAAAGAGTTGTCGGGTAAAGATATGATGGCCAATTTTGACCGAAAGTGGTGATTTGAAAGGAGTTTTGATCGAGCTCTGGTCTTTGAGCCGCCTACATATCCCTGGTCTTACAGGAATCAGGCCATATGTAGTTTAGGAACCATTGACGGAATATGCCGATGGAGATTTGAAACGGATGAACACGATGTTTAGATTGAGAGAGGTTTCTGAAAATCGATAGGCTGCGGGAACCGGAGCGAGATCGCTCCTGATGAGACAGCCGTTGCTAGCTGGTTTACCTGCAAATGAGCAATACGAATATATTGTGCATAAATTTAAACATGATGCAAATTCCCATTGGACCATGAATGCTGTCTTTGGACGGTTAGGATGACGTCCTTGGACCATGACGTCCCGGGCTGTGAAGAGCGTAAATAAAAATTCGCAGGCCATGAAATGATGTTCTCGGGTCATGTAGATAATGCCTCCGAACTATGATGCCTTTGAATAATGATATGCAAAAGATAAAATGGGGTCCTCAGGCCATGGCATGACGTTTTCGGGCTATGCAAATGGTGCCTCCGAACAATGACGCCTTTGGACAATTTGGCGATCTTTCAGCCTATGAAATGCAGAAGGTGGCAATCTTTCAGCCCATAAAATGTAGGATTTGGCGATATTTCAGCCGATGCAAGATGTAAATAAAAGGTGGCGATATTTCAGCCATGCGAGAGAGATAAGGTGGCGATCTTTCAGCCGATGCAAGAAAATAAAGTGGCGATATTTCAGCCATGCAGGATGGAGACAGAGCTTAGTCTCGGAAGGCAGAAAGGTAGCCTTATGCAATGCAGAGAAATGCAGGCTAGAGGTAGAGCTTAACCTCAGAAGGCAGAAAGGTAGCCTTATGCAAAATGCAGATTGAGACAGAGCTTAGTCTCGAAAGGCAGAAAAGGTAGCCTTATGCAATGCAAGGAAATGCAAGATGGAGACAATGCTTAGTCTCAGAAGGCAGAAAGGTAGCCTTATGCAAATGATGAGAAATGCAGGATGGAGACAATGCTTAGTCTCGGAAGGTAGAAAGGTAGCCTTATGCAAACGATGATGGAGACAGAGCTTAGTCTCGAAAGGCAGAAAAGTAGTCTTATGCAGATGATGATGGAGGTAGAGCTTAACCTCGGAAGGCAGAAAAGTAGCCTTATGCAAAATGCAGATGGAGATAGGGCTTAGTCTCGAAAGGCAGAAAAGTAGTATTATGCAGTGCAAGAATGTAAAAGGATGATTAGTAGTAAGATCTCTTAGCTGGTAGCCGATTATGACAATATGGTTGATGGGGAGGTTGTGTACGGATAGCAATTGCGGGCACGTGATGGTTCTGAAAAGTTACATTCTTGGGAAAATGTGAGTGCATAAATATATCTAATTTGCGAATTGAGTGCCTGCATCCAAAGAAAAATCGTGAGTTCTGTAAGGGGAAAAGGTTAGTTCGTCTTCCCCGGGCTCGTGACGTTGTGTGTCATTGGGGTAGCATCGCTAAACAACAGCAATCCGGATAATAGTTATGCATGATTTAGTAAATATAACGTAAGTATATAATCGAAAATAGTTTTCTTTAGATGAACCAACGACTGCGACGTGGTTCCAGACATTGCAACCTCTTTCGTTCCGGAATTTTGAGAGTCCTCCTCAAAATTCTGCCCTAGTTTGCTGAGCGGACATTTTTGTCGGCTGTGCTGAATGACTAAAAAAATCATCTTCGGAATTTTGAGGGTCCTCCTCAAAATTCTGCCCCAGTTTACTGGGTTGGCGCTTCTGGCGATGCATGGACTAAAATCAACTTCGGAATTTTGAGGGTCCTCCTCAAAATTCTGCCCCAGTTCCAATAGCGGGGGGAGGGGGAATGGAATTTTTATTAAATTGTGACCGAACCCATAGGGCTGCCTACGTATCCCCTCTTAAACGGGAATCAGGTCAGGCGTAATTCAAATTATATTATAGAGGGAATCATAAGTGGTTACACATAATATCGTTTTACTGCATCTGAATTGATCGGCTTTGGCCAGACTTCTCCGTCCATTTCTGCAAGAATAAGGGCTCCTCTAGTTAGAACCCGGTGAACCACGTACAGACCCTGCCAATTGGGAGAGAACTTCCCCTTGGCTTCATCTTGATGTGGGAATTTTTTCTTCAACACCAGCTGCCCCGATGTAAACTTCCTTGGCTTAACTCTTTTGTTGAAGGATCTGGACATTCTGTTCTGATACAACTGACCGTGGCAAACTAAATTCATCCTTTTCCCATCTATAAGGGCTAACTGCTCGTAGCGACCTTTTACCCATTCTGCATCATCCAACTCTACTTCTTGTATGATCCTTAAGGAGGGAATTTCTACCTCGGCGGGGATGACCGCCTCTGTTCCATAAACCAGCATGTAGGGAGTTGCTTCGGTCGACGTGCAGACTATGGTACGGTATCCCAATAAGGCAAATGATAATTTCTCATGCCATTGTTTGTGCCTTTTGACCATCTTCCTTAGTATCTTCTTGATATTCTTATTGGCTGCCTCCACAGCTCCATTCATCTGAGGCTTGTTGGCTGTAGAGTTCTTGTGTTTGATCTTGAATGTTTCACACATTGCTTTCATCAAGTCGCTGTTGAGATTGGAACCATAATCGGAGATGATTGATTCCGAAATTCCGAACCGACAAACAATGCGGTCGCGGACGAAATCTGCCACAACCTTCTTAGTGACCGCCTTGTATGATGCTGCTTTGACCCATTTGGTAAAATAATCGATTGCCACTAAGATGAACCTGTGCCCATTTGATGCGGCAGGCTCGATAGGTCCGATAACATCCATTCCCCAAGCAGAGAATGGCCATGGTGAGCTTGTTGCAGTAAGCTCGTTTGGAGGCACCTTTATCATATCTGCATGTATCTGATAGCGATGACATTTGCGAACATTCCAGATACAGTCTGTTTCCATAGTCATCCAAAAATACCCTGCTCGGAGTATCTTCTTTGCTAAGACAAAACCATTCATGTGCGGCCCGCAGGTCCCTGCGTGCACTTCGTCCAATATCCTGGATGCTTCTTTTGCTTCGACACACCTTAGTAAACCCAAATCGGGAGTCCTCCTGTACAGGATTCCTCCACTGTGAAAGAAGTTGTTGGATAACCTACGAAGTGTGCGCTTCTGAGTAGCATTGGCAAGTTGTGAATATTCCTCTGTTGTCAAGTACTCCTTGATGTCATGGAACCATGGCTTTTCATCCGCTTCTTCCTCAAAGTGGGCGCAATAAGTTGGCTGATCATGAATCTTTACTGGGATGGGATCAATGAAATTTGTATCTGGATGCTGGATCATGGACGATAAAGTAGCTAACGCATCAGCAAACTCGTTCTGGACTTTTGGGACGTGCTGAAATTCTGTCTTTGTGAACCTTTTCCTCAACTCCTGTATGTGATGCGAGTAGGGAAGTATCTTAGAGTTCTTGGTTGCCCACTCTTCTCGAACTTGATGTATGAGCAAGTCTAAATCCTCGATCACTGGCAACTCCTGAACGTTCATGTCAATGGCCATTTTGAGCCCCAAGATGCAGGCTTCATATTCGGCCATATTATTGGTGCAAGGGAACCTGAGCTTGGCAGATACCGGGTAGTGCTGGCCGGTTTCTGATTCTAGGACTGCTCATATGCCAACTCCTTTGAAATTTGCAGCTCCGTCGAAAAACAACCTCCAACCATCATAGGATTCTACAATATCTTCTCCTATGAAAGATACCTCTTCATCGGGAAAATACGTTTTTAGGGGCTCGTATTCTCCGTCCACGTGATTCTCGGCGAGATGATCCACCAAGAATTGCCCTTTGATTGCTTTCTGGGTCACGTAAACAATGTCGAATTCACTTAGCAGGATTTGCCACTTGGCGAGCTTGCCAGTGGGCATGAGTTTCTGGAAGATATACTTCAGAGGGTCCATTCTGGATATGAGATAGGTAGTGTAAGCACAGAAGTAATGCCTCAACTTCTGCGCGACCCAAGTCAGAGCACAACAAGTGCGTTCTAAAAGAGAATACCGGGCCTCGTACAGTGTGAACTTCTTACTGAGATAGTAGATGGCCTGCTCCTTTCTCCCTGTTTTATCATGTTGTCCCAGAACACAACCGAATGCTCCATCCAATACCGCAAGGTAAAGCAATAGGGGTATTCCTGGCTCAGGCGGAACCAAGACTGGTGGCGTTGACAGGTATTCCTTGATTCTGTCGAAGGCTTTCTGACAATCATCAGTCCATTTGGTAGCAACATCCTTTTTCAACATTTTGAAGATAGGTTCACAAATGATAGTGGACTGAGCTATGAACCGGCTGATATAGTTGAGTCTCCCTAGGAGACTCATCATGTCCTTCTTGTTCTTTGGCAGCGGCAATTCTTGGATAGCTTTGACCTTTGATGGATCCAATTCTATTCCCCGACGACTCACGATGAAACCCAATAATTTTCCAGCTGGAACCCCGAATGCACACTTGGCGGGATTCAGTTTCAGATTGTACCTCCTCAGTCTGTTGAAGAACTTTCTTAGGTCTTCCATGTGATCCCTGGCTTTCTTGGATTTGATGATGACATCATCTACGTATACCTCGATCTCCTTGTGTACATGTCATGAAAGATGGTAGTCATGGCTCTCATGTAGGTGGCACCAACATTCTTCAAACAGAATGGCATCATTTTGTAACAGTACATTCCCCATGGCGTGATGAAAGCCGTTTTCTCTGCATCTTCCTCATCCATCCATATTTGATGATACCCAGCGAAACAATCAACAAAAGACTGCAACTCATGCTTGGCGCAGTTGTCAATTAGAATGTGTGTGTTCGGCAAGGGGAAGTCATCTTTAGGACTAGCCCGGTTAAGATCCCGGTAGTCAACACAAACTCTAACTTTCCCATCCCTCTTTGGCACTGGCACGATGTTGGCTAACCATGTCGGATACTGTACTACCCTGAGAACCTTGGCTTTGACTTGCTTGGTAACCTCTTCTTTGATTTTCAAACTCATGTCGGGTTTGAATTTCCTGAGCTTCTGCTTTACCGACGGACATGATGGATATGTTGGCAGTTTGTGAGCTACAATGGACGTACTGAGACCAGTCATATCATCATACGACCACGTGAATATGTCTTCATATTCCTTTAGGAATTCCGTGTAATCTTTCTTTTCTGATGGTGACAGGTGAACATTGATGCGCGTTTCTTTGACATTTTCTGTATCTCCCAGATTAACGACCTCAGTTTCGTCCAAGTTAGACTTAGGCCTATTCTCAAAATTCTCAACCCCTCTGACGACCTCTTCTGAATCCGTATCCGTTTGTTGCATTGTCTCGTTGCAAGTCACAATTGTTGGTTCAACGTCAAGGCAAGTAATAGTAATGTTTTGTAAAATAAAGTGAATGATAGAAAAAATAATAAGAGCGAGATATATAATAAACTGAAACGCTTCGATTGAATTCATAATTGTTTTGAATATCAGAGCTCTTTTAAAAATTAAAGACAATGCGGAAATAAAATCAGCTAGTAAAAAGTAAAAATGTGATGCATGGTGCTTTTGTTTAGCCTTGCTACCCCGAAGCTTTCCGGGCCCTGGTGGTCTCGTACTATATGATGATGGTACCAGAATGCACAAACTAACCTTTTGGGGAGAGGAATAAAAAATAAAAGAAAAATAATAAGGTAACAAGTTAGTGCGGATTATGAGGAAAAATGTTGCAATATGTAAACATATTGTGCAAGAATATAAATCGTGTCCTAATTTGGGTGCCTCGTTGTGCCCGAGGTAGGCCTAGCGACAAGTTAATTTGGAGAACTTATAATGCTAAATGCCTCATTTTATTGATAAAAATAAGACGAATCCAAAACGACACTAAAATAGTAAAAATGTCACTAATGGCCATCGGCCTTATTACATCGTTAAAGCAAAATACTCCTAACTACTTGGTCCCAGAAGGACCTTACCCAGATTCGGCATCTTTGTCTCCCTCGAACAGCTTCACCAGCTCGCGCAGTCCTAGCAGCAGATAAGCTTGGGCCAAATGTTCGCCTGCATTCCCTTCAGCGTTTCGACAGTTTTCAATCCTCTTGAGGAACTTTCCTTCTAGCTCCACTAGACCCCGCTCCAAATACCCTAGTCATTTGTTGGCGCTGAAAGCCATATCCTTCCATTCCTCGATCAACTTCTGATGGACTTCTTGTATTTCCCGATGCTCACTTTCACACTCTCGAATTCTCTTGCGCAATTGATTGTACTTAACTCGCGCTTCAGCTTTCTCGTCGATAATTTTGTGTCTTCGAATGAACCCGGGTTGACCCCTACCATTGTAATTATATTCCAACCAACCCGAATAGTGCGGCACACAACCGACGTGATACCTGTCTAGCTTAATAGATTCTCTCCCCGAAACGAGCTTGTAATGCCACATGTGCTGAGCTTGGCATTTTGTGAGGGCTATCATCGTCCTAGAAATCAGCCCTAAAGTGACTCATTTTGTCGACCCTTGGTATAATTTGCTTTCTTCTAGCCTACCTCATGACTCAGAGGGGAATGTAGGGATAAGTTCCTCTTAGACCAATGAGTATGAGAAATGGTGTGTCTCGGGATCGAACAATGAATTCTTCCGTAGGAAACCACTCGACCATCCACTGTACCTGGTCTTCTTTTAGATTCTCAAATAACTCCACCCATTCTCCAGCATCCTCTGGCTAAGCGAACATGTTAGGCATATAATTCATACGCCTTGGCTGGTGGAAGGCAATGTGATCATCCCAGTCTATGCGTGAGATCTCTTGCCGGTATTCTCCTTTCTAGAGGTGCTCCATAAGCCAGAGCTGAAGTAATAGGTTGCATCCCTCAAAATGGATGGCCTTTCGCTGACAGTTGTCCAGGGCTCGGTATATCTCAGCAACGATCATGGGCGCTATATGAAAGGCTATCCGCCAATTCCTTCCATCAGAGTCTTGGTTACCATGGCCAGTCTAGTGTGGATCCTAGCCTTCTTCATAGGGAACACTATCATCCCCAGGAAACAAAACATGAATACGAAGACCCTTCTGTGAATATGCCCTAGTGAGGTGAGGGCAAATTCGTCTAAGTAGGTGCGGTATGACTTGCTATGGTCGTACCTCTCGTACAGATAGTCGAATGGGATGTAGGAGTCTTTCAAACAGGTCAAGTCTGGATTCTTCTTCAGTCCCATCATCTTAAGGAAACCCCTACCCTTGCGATTCTCTGGCATAAACAAACCCGGAGTCTCCCAAGGAATACCAGCTAAACCTCCTATTTCTTCGAGCAAAGGAGTCATTTTAAGGTCCCCGAAGCGGAACACAGACCTGTCACTATCCCAGAACAGATTCCCTAAGTATTTGCGGATGAGTGTCTGATCACTGGAGTGGAGGTCTTTCCACCAATTTAGCAGCCTTGGATGAATGTTGGTTACCATGCCAAATTTGGGGACTTTGTGCCTCATTTTATGCAAAACAGAGTGTTAGACCCCTACCCCGCTAGACTCGACTATTTAAACCAATAATTAGCATAGCAAGCATTTAGTTCTCCAAATAAATGCACAGAACATGTAGGTGTCCGTTTGGGTTTCAGGGAAACCCGATGGACTTTGGACAAGGCTATCTTAATGAGTCATTATGCGGACAACATAACTGACTCAGCTAGGTTTGACCATGATGCATGTACAATTGAACAGAGTAAGGTTTCTATTGGGGTATTAGACAGGTACTCTTGAGGGGACAACTCAAGAGGGAAAGGCACGGAACCGTCGACTGCACCGTTGATCGACTAGTTTTACCGCAAATACGCCTTTGTCGAATTTAAAGGGTGATAATATTGGAAGAGCGCAACCACTCATTATAAGCGTTGCTATGGTATTTGTTTGGCACGAGTGGAATATGATGTTGAAGATGCAGTTTACAAGAATAAAACAAATTGACATGTATTTCCACGTTCATAAGATAAATGATTACAATAATTGCAGTAATTACAACAGTATTGAAATAAAGCAGTAAAGGAAGGCAGTTAAAGGAAAGAAAAGACATGAAGAGCCAAGTCAGTTTTGTAGTGAAAGAATAAAAGACAGTAAATAAAGCAATTAATGAGATAATAGAGTCACAAGCAGCATGCAGTGGTAAAAGCCTAAAGAATCCCCAGCAGAGTCGCCATGCTGTCGACGCCCCCTTTTTCTATATGTGTGTCGAAATCGGGTATACGACATTGGAAGGACAACTCTATTCCCTTTCGAGAATTGGGTCTTAGAAGTTGAAGAGTCGCCACCTAATGATTATAGTGCATTAGGACACTTTTAAGAAAAGAATTGAGATGAAGAACCAGAGTTTGGGTAAGGGCTAGAAATTATCTCGAGGGAAAGGTATTAGGCACCCCTCAAGATCCACTAGTATGGTTCCCGGCCATGCTAAAATTGTGACTCTAAGAAGACAAATAAAAAAGGGTTTTCACATAGTTTCGCAGACAAGTTTAAGAGTTGAAAAAGAAAAGAAGTAGAAGGAGTTTAGAAAGTTTAAAAGAAAACTTAAAAAGAATTAACAAGTAAAGGGGAGAGGGGGTCCTAGGTTTACAAACAATATGGATCACATCAATGCAATATCCAGCAATCTCTCCTCAGAAGAGGGGTCGCACGTGATATTAGCGCACCGGTCATCATATCTATATTCTACCCTTCCCACTCCGTTAAGGTATTAAAGCGCGGAAAGTTTCGTTACTTATTGCATGCTAGTACCCGTCTCAATCCTATCAGTCCCGGAGGCATTTAGGACTACTAATCCTAAAGGGAAAGATATTTGGGGCCTTTTGAGAGTTTTCAAAGGACAAAAATAATAGGGCGTCAATCAAAAACACATAATACAAGTAGATGGGAAAGCAAATAAGCAGGTAAAGCTCAGATAAACCTCCTTAAATCAGATAAGCCATGGAGTTTAGCATGTCTTGCATGTACTGGTTTGGTCTTTAAAATTAAAGCGATAAGCGGACTGGTTCAACTCATACTTTTAGACAGGAAGTCGCATTAGGCTCGCTCGAATGTAGTTGTCAAAGACTGAGCCACTTTAATTAGTCAATTTTACCTTAAGTGTGGGACAGAACTACTGATTGTAAAGGAGTTGCAGAATAAGATAAATTTCAGAAAAGATTGCAGCTTTAATACAAAGAAAATGGTTTAAAACGAGTTTCAGAAAACATACTTGTTTAAGAAAAAGAGTTGCCGAGTTTTAACAAAAGAACTGAATTGCAGACTAATTCAAAAGGTTTATCAGATAAGTACAAAGAAGTGAATTCAGATTGATTTGAAAAAATGTTTGTCAAATTATCAGGAAAGCAGTAAGTTTTCAGAAAATATGTACTGATTTGAGAATATTTATTAAGAAGGAAAAAGATGCACTGATTTGGTTGCAAGAAAAGTTTTAAGGGCTTAGAAAACGTGCAGAAAGTCGCTTGTTTTAGCAAAAAGGGTCAGTATTGTTTTAGACGAGTGAAACAATTCTGATTTGAAATTCCTATAGGCATGATCTCTACGAGTTACTGATTTTAATACCTTTCAAATGTTAACAGCCTTATAAACATGATATCTATATGCTGATTTATCACTAAACCTAACGGTTTGCCTAATTTCATTATAAATGCAGAAATGCAAATCCCTATAGGCATGGTATTTGTATGCATAGTTGCAGAAATTAGAAAGTTAGATCCTATAGGCATGGTTTCTACTTGTGAGATTGCATAGATTAACAGTAAAAGCCTATAGGCATGGTTTCTACCCTTTTGTGCATAAACGTAAATCCCCTCCCCTTTTCACTAGATCCCCGAGTTTATACAAATTATTACAGACCAGAAAAATAAGACAGAATTAAAAATACATCAGAAATTACAGCTACATCCGAGCAGCCTAATTCAGACTTAGTATCTAACAATATGAGATTGAACCACTTCCGAGATCCAGATTTCGGCAGTGCTTACACCCAAGATATTAATTAGAAAGAGTTACAGTGCGGTGTGGAAGAGCCAACCCTCAGGTGTCCAAGTTTAGAGGGAGCTCATGGATCCCAAAGCAAGGCTCACAAGAGGGGGCAGAACTTAATGTTTTAAGAATGAGTGCAAGTGCAATAGAGGGGTAAGGGTGCCAAGGCAAGCTGGTGGTCATACCTAGTCATAAGGTAGACTGGCACACCCCTGACCAAGCCTGTTCAGCCAACAAATATGAGCACAGACATGTTGAAGGTCAGACTATGGTCCAGACAATGATTAGGACATTGTTAGACCATAGTCTTAAACTCAGAATACATGTAAAGGGAAAGGGGAATGGGAATTGAAAGAGTTTAGGACTCAGGGAGTCCAGTCCATATACATGAACAACAATATCAAGTGTTGTCATGTTTTCTGAACCATAACTCAGCATACAAAGGGTTTAGGGATAGGGATTCATATAGGAGCAGGAATAAACAAACTTGCAAAAAGCAGTAAAATAAACAAAGAGAAGACTGAAGCATAAACACATAAGAGAGAGGCAGAATTTAAACAAGAAGAGACATACCAGTTGCAGAAAAGTACGCAGGAAGAAAAGCAGAATACTTGCAGCCAAAGCACAATCAGAGAAGAGGACTCTAGCTTATGAGTTCAGAGAATAACTCGAATGCTTTTAAGAAAAACTAAGAGTATTTGAGAGAAGAAGTAGTGACTTATGTTGTGTGTGTTCGTCTTTGAAAGAGAAGAGTATAGGTATTTATAGTTTTGAAAACGAGTAAAGAGTAAGGTAACAAGTATAGCTTTAACACAAATATGGGCATGATCACAATCAGAATCAATTAACACAAGACTTCCTTTTAATCAAGGGATTATTGTTCAAACGGATACTAACAGGATCAAAAATAAGGAAAGAAAATTAATCTGTAAGCAGAATGGTTGTTGCCATAAAAGGAGCAGTAAAATCATACAATAGGTACTTAAGTCCAAGTACAGGATTGCATTTATTTTTGGAAAGGGTTTAGTAAGGCCAAACCAAGAAAGAGAATCAATTAACCCTTAATAGGCGAGTAAGAGCGAAAAGTTTTGAAATTAGTTATGAGTTTGAAAATCAATCACAGAAGGGACTCAGTATATAAAGGAATGCACAAGTAATAGACATGTGAGGCCAAGCTATGGCAAAAGAAACAACATAGAGTAGTAGCATAGAGCAAGCATTCGAAGCATGATAGTCAGGTTTCAGTGGTTTAGTAATAGAGAAAAGGATCAAAAACATGCAAAGAGTTGAGTGAAAATCATAGTCGAGTTTGACAGGTAGCAAGAACTCAGAACCAAAACAGTCACATAAAGAAAATGAGATGCAGAAGTAAAGGAATCAGACAAAGCGATTTCAAACAGGCGAGTTGCACAAATAAACTCAAGAACTCAAACAGACCCCAAAGAACTAGGGTTTTCGAAACTAGTAGAGTTTAGAGGCGATAAGCAAGTGAAACAAATAAACAGTCTCAGAATCTCAAATAAAACCCCAAAAAATTAGGGTTTTCAATACTAATCTGGTGTAAACAAAGTAAATCAAACAGATAGACTCAGAAACTCAAACAAATCTCCAAAAATTAGGTTTTCAACACCAGTCGAACTTAGAGATGATAAGCAGATGAATCGAACAAAACATTACAAACAGACTCAGAAACCCTAGTTTGAAATCAAAAGATTTGGAAAAGGAAATTTGGGGAAAACGCATAAAACATCAAATATGGCACAGATCAAGCACAGATCTAAACAAATAAATGAAAAAGAACCTCGAATAGGCTAGGGTTTCTGAGAACCCTAGAAATGAGAAAGGCTTGGAAGAAACAAGATCAGATCTGGAGTCGATAAGGTCAGAATCAGGCTCAGGAGGCTAAGACACGCCGGAGCAAGGCCGAAGATGGCTGAAAACCTCGAATCGACGAAGGTCTGGGCAAATACCCTTGAAGTATGGCCTTGAAACTTCAGGTATCAAGCATGTGAGAGTAGTAGGGGGTGAGTATAGGTCGTCCATGGTCAGAATAACCATGGATTCCAGTGGATTTGGGGTTGGAGGTGGCAGAGAGCGATTAGGGTTTCGAGAGAGCTCGAGAGCATTTGAGAGAAGAGAGGAGTTAGAGGCGGCGCTTCTAAAAGAATGGGTTAGGGTTTAGGGGTCGTTTGGAATTAAAAAGGAAAGAAAAGATCTAGGCCGTTGATCAAAAATGATCAACAGCTCAGATTTTTAAAAAAAGAAACGGGCGGGTTTGGGCAATTGGATCAGGTAATTGGGTTGAAATTGATTTGGGGGCTGGGGTTGGGTTGAATTGGGATGCAAATTGGGCTGTAATTGAAATGTAATTGGGGCTAAATTTTAAATAGCCATTTTTCCCATTTTATTTTATAAAAATAGTAAAAGTTTTTTCTGAAACCAATTGAAGGTACTAAATTAATAAATAATATACAAATATTAAATTAAAAACGCTGGAAGTAATTTTATAATTATAAAATATTGTAAATCATAAAATAGGCTATAATTGCAATTACATACAATTTAGCTTTAAAAATGCCAAATAAATTTGTAAAATATGCAAAAATTACCTTAATTATATTTTGGCGTAAACGTGAGAACGAAATGAGTTATTCACCAAAATGATAATTTTGGGAATAATTATTGCATTTTTGTGGTGTAAAAATAGGCAGTAGGTAGGTTTTAAAATCATTAAAAATACCAAAACTGTTGGGTGTGCTTACATATGCACGTACACGCTATTTTGAAAGTATTTTGTATAGAAATACATAAGGAAAAATTGGGTATCAACACTATCAAAAAAGTTTGATCTTTAACATAATTGGTAAAGTCAACAAAAAGTCAACCCGGGTCCACATGACCGAAATTCGAAATTAAGATCAATTCCCATTTACCCATTCTCCCTGAGTCCAAATATGTGATTTACTTCAAGATTGGACCTTAAATCGAGGTTCAAATTCCCAAAATTAGCCCTCATAAGTTTTTTCCCAAAATTCTAATTTCTATACTTAAAAGTACTAGATTTGGGGATAAAAATCTATGAAAATTCATGAGAATATGTCAAAACTAGGTAAAAATTACTAACCTCAAAAGTTGGAATGAAAATCCTCTCAAATATCTCCCAAATTTGTGTTCTAGGTCTCAAAAATGGTGAAAGGTGGCTAAATCATTTTCAGTATTACTTATACCTGGGCGAACTTTATTCTTCGCGTTCATGGCATGCCTCATGTGTTCGCGATCCCACTATCCCAGAAGTCTTGGAAGCCTTCGCATTAGCGATCCTACAGTCATATTCACAAAGAACACATGTCCCCTGGCCCCAACTCTTACTACGTGATTGCTAGATCACCATCGCGATCGCGGAAAGCATTTTCCTCTAGCGCCACAAGACTCGGTACTAGCTACAGGATCGCGAAGAATAACCAACTCCCAACCCCAATCCTCTTACGCAATCACAAGACATGCTCTATGATTGCAAAGCACTGCGAAACACTAGCATAACATCTAACTCAACAAGGACAAAAATTATTCGATACTCACCCGAGCCCCTCGAGTCCCACTCCAAATATCAATAAAAGTATATAAACCTCACATGAACTCGCTCGTAAGCTTAAAATATCATATTAATGTCAAGTACTAAAAATCACACATCAAAACTCAAAGATTTCAAAGTTACTAAGTTCAAATTTTTAACTTTTCACAATAAGCGTTGAAATGACCTCGGGTCACTCGCGACCCCTACTAAATATACATACAAATCCAAAATTATCATATGAACCTATTGGAATCGTCAAAACACTGATCCGATATCGTTTACCAATAATATTCATCGCGGTCAACTTTAACCATTTTAAAGTTCAAAAATTAAGTTTTCTTTTAAAAATCACATTTGAACTTTCCGGAAAATAAAATGTACCACGCACGCAAGTCAGAAATCATTAAATAAAGCTATATAAGGTCTCAAATGGAAAAATGAGAAGCTAGAACTCAAAATGACATGTCGACAGTTACATTCTCCACCTCTAAAAGAAATGTTTGTTCTTGAGTGGACATAGAAATGTATGTGAATTGGCAAAAAGATGTTGATATTTACTACTCATATCAGACTCGGACTCCCAAGTAGCCTCCTCGGTTGGCTAAACTTTCCAAAGCACTTTGGCAAAAGAAACATCTTTAGATCTCAACTTTCAAACATGCCGATCTACAAAAGCTACTGGCTGTTCTTCATAAGTCATATTTTCATCAAGCTTCACCATGCTGAAGTTCACTACATGTGATTACTTGTATTTATGATACTTCTGAAGCATAAAAACATGAAATATCGAATGTACCCTTGCTAGACTGGAAGGCAATACAAGCCTATATAAACCTCTCCAACTCTTTCTAAGATCTCAAATAGGCCAATAAACCTCGGACTCAACTTGCCTTTCTTCTCAAATCTCGTCACGCGCTTCATAGGCTAGACTTTTAAAAGTACCTTCTCACCCTCCACGTAAGGCACATCAGGGACCTTCCTATTCGCATGAATCTTTTGGTTGCTCTGTGTTGCCCGAAGGCGCTCCTGAATCAACTTTGCCTTATCTAAGGCATCATGAACCAAGTTCGTACCCAACATACTAGCCTCGCTAGGATCAAATCAACCAATAGGATAACGACACTGCCTACCATATAGAGCCTTATACGGTGCCATTTGAATATTGGACTGGTAGCTGTTGTTGTAGGAAAACTCTGCCAATGGTAGAAACTGGTCCTATTGGCCTTCAAAATCAATACTACAGGCCCTCAAAATATCCGCAAGGATCTAGATAGTCAGCTCAGACTGGCCATCCATCTATAGGTGAAATGCATTGCTGAGCTCCATTTGTGTGCCCAACCCTCGATGAACAGCTCTCCAAAAAAGCGAAGTGAACTAAGTTCCATGATATGATATGATAGAAATGGGCAGACTATAGAAGAGAAGAATCTCTCTGATGTAGATCTAAGCCAACCTCTCTGAAGTATAACAAGTCATCACCGGAATGAAATGCACAAATTTGGTCAATCCTTTCACAATGACCCTAGGTAGATTACAAGTTAGTTGAGTTAAAAGCCTACAAGAGTAGGTCGTGATTTTTTGATCCCCTTGTGTGAGATTTTTCCACGTAGAAAAATCTCTTGTCATCTTTACTTTCAGCCTTTACAGCATTCTACGTATCAGTCTCATACGGGACCAGGTACTCTATAGTTTGGTGGACTCATATAAGCTATCAATTGGTTCAGAGCAGGTTCCTCCTATCAGGCTAACACCTAGAAAAGATCCTAAATGGCTACTCCACCAAACTTTGAAGAAGGACAATCAACCTATAGACCTCCCAAATTCAATGGTTAATACTACGGCTGGTGGAAGACTCAGATGCATGATTTCATAATGGTTGAAGATTCAGAACTGTGGGACATCATTTGTGATGGTCCACATGTTCCCATGAAGAAACTTGAAGAAACAGGACTATTGGTGCCCAAAGGGAGATGAGAGTACAGCGACACTGACAAAAAAGCTGTAGAAAAGAACTATCGTGACAAAAAATCTTGATGTGTGGCATAGGACCTGATGAGTACAATAGAGTATCAGCTTGTGATACTGCCAAGGAGATATGGAAAGACTTACAAACTACACACGAAGGAACCACTCAAGTCAAATAATCCAAGATCGACATGCTCACCACTGAATATGAGCTCTTCAAGATGATGAGTCCATGCAAGATATGCACACCAGATTCACCTTCATCATAAATGAGCTTCACTCACTTGGAGACGTCATTTCCAGAAACAAGCTTGTAAGGAAAATTCTCAGTGTTCTACCTGGGTCTTGGGAAAGTAAGGTAAATTCCATCACAGAAGCTAAAGATCTACAGACTCTGACCATGGATGAGTTGATTGGTAATTTGAAAACATACGAGATGAAAAGAAAGAAAGATAGTGATAGAAGAGAGCCTAAGAAGGAAAAGAACCTGGTGCTTAAGGCTGAAAGGAGTGATTCAAGTGATGAAGAGAGTGACATGGCGTATCTTACTAAGAGATTTCAAAAAATGGTTCGAAGAAATGGTGGCATACCAAAGTGGGGCAGTTCAAGCAAAACAAGGAACAACGATATTTGTCACGGATGTGGAAAGCCAGGACATTTCATCAAAGACTGCCCTTTCGCAAAACAGGAGCAGTACAAGCAAAATCCTGACAAAGCTGGAAGAAGGAACCTGGTTCCAGCGAAAAGATTCAATCAAAAAAGTGTTGCAGACAATATCGTTAAGTAGGCTCTTGCTGCTTAGGGAGACTACTCAAGTGAATCCTAAAGGGAATCAGATGCAGAAAATAGTTCCATGATAGCAGTGGAAACTGAAGCAACGAAGTACGATTCACTGTTCGCGCTGATGGCTCAGTCAGATGATGATGATAAAGAAGATGAAGACGATGAGGTAAACTTCAGGGATGTTCAGAGAAATCTGAAATCCTATTCCTCTAAGAAACTAAGGTCTTTATCAAATGTCCTAATTGATGCTTATTATATTCTTGTAAATGATAAGGAGATCTTGACTGAAGAACTAGGGGAGGCCGAACAATCTAGAGATGATCTAGTGGTCTGTGTAGTAGACTTAAATGAAACCATAGCTAATCTTGAACTAGAGAAGGAGGCCCTAAATGAAAAGATAACCAGTGTGGAGAATGAGAGAAACAATCTGATGGTAGTAGTTGTTGATCTAAAAGAAACAATAGAAGTTCTTAGCAATGAGAAACATTCGTTAGAAGAAAAAATTGCCTCCACTGAGGAGGAAAGAGATGACATTCTAGTAATATGCGCTGATCTAAAGGAAACCATTGAGGGACTCAATAGAGAACATAGGAATGTAACTCTTGGGAAAGGGAAGGAAGTAGCCAGTGAGTCACACATCTTGCTCGAAAAGGAGTTAACTGTTGTAAAAACCAATCTTTGCAATGAACTCGAGAGAAATCAACAACTCCAAGCTGAGCCAGAAAAAGTAAGAAATGATCTTGAAAAATCCTTGAAATGGACATGGTCCTCAGATGCAGTCACTGCCATGTATCTCAACAATAGTGGGAACAAGCAGGGCATCGGGTTCCAAAGGGAGAAAACTCCCTACAACCCACACAGCAAGTATGTCACTGTACCTGATAACTGGCTTTATACCCACTGTGGAAACAATGGGCATTTTAAAGAAAATTGTCAGGCCAGGGTTCAGTATGCTCAGAAGAACAAAGCATTTACTAAGATAGTGACTACTAGCAAAGGACCAGGTACCATTTGAAAAAATCGTATGCTGCCTGCGTGGACTAAGAAAGCCCTCATTCATCCTCTTTATAGTAGCAAGGGACCCAAACTAGTTTGGGTTCCTAAATCTAACCCTTGATTTGCATGAGCAGGGAACAATGAGAGGAAGCGGACTGTTATGGATCATGGACAATGAATACGTAAAGCATGGAGCTAAAAACAACATGAATCTCTTCGCACTGACAGCCCTACAGGAAGGGAATGTATCCTTAAGAAGGAAGTAAAGGGTACATTCTCAAGTGAATGAAAAGGTAGATAAGTTCTTTTGGCACTCAAGTGGGAATGTGCACTATGTGAATGGCCTAAAGAGTGCAGTCACCAATCTGATAACTCGCCAAATGGTCTCAGCTAACAAAGGAAACAAGAACATCCACTCCAACTAAGTGTGAATTCCCACAAGCTGGTGGTATGAGATGAGGTAAGTCGCAACCTTGGCACGAAGGATTGGTATATGCAAATCTCTCACCTCCGAATAAATTAACTCAGTAGGACCTGGCCCATGGTTTGTCAGCTCAATTGTCCCCAAACATGAGTTCACAAAAGGAAGAAGGAAGGGGGAGAAGGGATCAAAGCACAATTTCCCAACAATCAAGGACTTCACAGTAGAGTGATATTGCTGAAAGAAAGAACTGAACAGACAAGAATACCATGTACTCGACAACAGGAAGGATTAGCCAGGGAAGCTCAATGAAAAGGGATGAGCAAAGGAATTCCTCTGGAATATAATCCACGAAACAAGTCCAGAATGTCTCCAACAAAGGGCACACTGAATGATAGGGGGTGCTCATGGGGTCTACAACAAGACACTTCATCTTGCCAAGAAAGAAACGATGACAAAATGAGTAAGATGAAGGGGACTGGCAAAATGCAATGCAACATCATTCTCCATGTCTCACAAAGAACCTGGTACATTACTTCTTACCGCTGAAGCTGAGAGAGGAGCAAGGATGCAGCTCATGGCACGACACAAGTAGCAGAACACAAAGTGTGGAAAATCAAATTAATCTCCACATCTCCCTCTTTAATCAAAGTCAATCATTCTTTTATTCTGAGAGTTAGATAAATATGTTTTCTTTCTCTCTTCGCTCCTGAATAGAATCCAAAGTGCAAGTCCGTAGGAATCCTACTTGTAGGGTGTCCACAAAGGAGTTGAAATACCTTAGAGGAACTCAGGACTTGGTCATGTGTTACCCCTCAAGTGACAGTTTTGTTAATCCTGTTGGGGTATGAAAATGTTATCTATGCAGGTTTTTCTATGGAAAAGGAAAACACTTTTGGAACGGTTCTCTTGTTATGATGCACGCCTCATCCCTTGGGAAACAATGAAGCAGAACTCAAATGGCTTCATCAACAACTAAAGAAGGTCTTCAAATCAAAAAAGAAGGGAAGAAGGTCGAGCATATTGAAGAAATAGAAGACACAATTCTAGACATCTGCATCAAAGCCTCGAGTAGAGAACTCTGGATCAATCAAAAGTGAAGATGGAGTTACAAGGTCCAAATGAAGAACCTGATCCTCCATTAGTTGGCTATGTAAGACAGCACCAGGTAAAGACAACTAAAGTTTTTTCTGACCAAGCCTAGCTCACATCAATACTGTTGCAGGTAAACATGCATGTCGATTATAGAAGATAAAGGCACATGTGTGAAAGGTGAAGAGAGAGAGAAGCTACTAAAAACTTATTCAAAATTTATTCTGGCATCAGGTTCCTACACCTCAGGTTAGTAGTAATGTGCTTAAATTCTGCATGTCCTCACCAAACAAATTTTTTACAAAACTAATTCATCTGCTACATCATCTAATTGTTCAAACATCTGAGTGTCATGTCTTGCTTGTCACATCCTTTCATCCTCTCTACACGGTAACACTTCCCCACAAACCTGCCACCGATTTCAGAATTATTCAGAACCTGTTTCGCTCTTCACTCATCATAAGCCCTTCCTCCAATAAAACTTTCTTTCTCTCTCAGGGCAAGTCATGAACCTTCATCCCCTTTGTAGAGCTAGGATCCTCTTCTCATCTTTCTCTTTCTCTCTTTGCTCGTCTACCAAGCTTTCATCTAATGGAGATTGAAAAATCACCTCATTCTTCCACCATTAACACCGCTCCCACTTCACTATCACCTCTGAAACCATTCCATAAACACCACTGTTTCACGTCTTTTACCACCTTATCTACTCTTGATTCCTCCTCTACTCCTACCGTTTTCCCATTTTTTGATAAATCCTGTCTACCATTATTTTGGGAATCTTATGACTAGTCAATCATACGATCTCATCAAAGACCACACAGGAAGTTTTAATCCTCAAATGTCAGAAGCCCCTGAGGATGATCCTGATCAGTATCTGAACTCTTCCATGTTGGACTCAACGACTCTCAAAGAGTCACCTGAAAAGTAAGCAGCTCATAGCATCATGGCTGTAGCTGCTGAGACATTGATGAATGAAAGAGAATATCTCTCGTCTGAATACCAGGGGGAAGAAATTCCATTCCTAGAAGATGTAAGAACCACAACACTCCTCGAGTCCTTAGCTCATGAGATATCCTCAGAAAAGCCTTCTGATGAACCTGATTCTCTTCCATGCAAACTCACTTCTGAACCTCCTATTCACTCCAAGTTGTTAGAGTATTCCTCCAAATCTCCCATCACCAGGTCACTGCAGGAAGAAAGCCTTGAATCTTCACTGCAGAAAAGTAAGAGGAGTGTCAAGACAAGGAAAAAGAGGAAAATGAATCCAAAGGATTTCATCAAGAGTGTGTTAGTAAACCAGATAGATATAGATGCTTCTAGGGAACCTGGTTCCTTGGTACAAAAATCCATGATAGTTGAGGGAATTGTTGAGGAACTGAAAGGGTCATTCATGAAGAACAACAGCAAGTCTAAATGGAGTCAAACTAAGCTAACAGTGTCTAAAAACAATACTGTGGTGATGGCAAGCTGTAAAGGACAGTTTGATGAAGGGTCTAGCAAACAAAAAGGGGAAACTACTGTAAAGGAACCTGGTTCAACAAGGTCCATGACCTGTGATGGTGTTCTATGGCAACAAAAATTAAGAACTCAAAAAGTGTTGTGGGGACATACTTTTGATCCAACAATCTCGAAGATGGAAGGCATGAGACAAATTCTGGAGATTGTGGAACTTCAACAATGGGAACCTTGTTTGAAGGGATCATGCCTCTGGTGTACGAGGATGCAGTACAAACCTTCTATGCATCTCTTTTCACAGTTGAGGGGGACCACATCTGTGCGCTTGTAAATGGAGTGGACATTGTACTCAACGCTTCAACATTGGGAAAGATTCTCAGAATTCCATGTGAAGGTGTGTCCTCAGTTAAGGATGTCTGTGGAATAAACTTTCGGAGAGTCATCATGAAAGAGCAAGCCATTCAATAGGGGGAACATGTCCATAAGAAGGTGTTGCTTCCTGAGTACTAGCTTCTCTTTGAACTGGTCAATAAAGTACTCCTACCCTGCTCTAAGAGACGTTCCATTGCCATAAAGTCAGATTTGGTCCTGATGGAAGCACTTGTTGAGTTTGTACCAACCAACCTACCAGCAATCATGATAGATCACATGCAGAAGGTGGCAAATTTTAAGGGTGGCAATCATGGGTTACCTTATGGCTTTCTCCTCACTCAAGTGTTCAGATTCTATAAGGTTCCCTTGGGAAGTCCTAGAGTGGGCACACACAAGGAAACATTTTCTAAGACCACTCTAGAAGAATGTGAATGTATAGAAAAAGTTGGTGGAAGCATCTCGACCATTTCTCAGCTGATAAACGCCCAAAATGTAGCCTATGATGAAATACGAAGGCTGAGGGCTCGAAATGGCATTCTAGAAACTCAGCTTAGCCAAACAGCTAAGGGACTTGATTCTGTACATGAGGAGGTTGCCAAACTGAGAAAGGAAAATGAGAGACTTCGCTTCAACTACTTGAAGAACAACTGGCCACAAATGCTAGACTGGACCTGGTTCTTAAAACCATTGTTGGCTTTTCCTCCAAGCCTCCTTCCCTTAGTGCTCCCTAGGATTCTCCCTAGTATCTAGCTATTTTTGCTCCAACTTCCTGTGGCTGTTGTTTACTTGTGTTTACTTGTTTTTATTTTGTGATGGCATGTTGAACTTAACCATTACTGCTCCTGACTTGCTCAGTCCAATGTAAATATTAATGAAACAACTCCCCATTTTCTTCCATGTACAACACTGTGTTCCTCTGGTTTCTCTTTTCTGTCATGATTGTGTACACATATATGGCATGAGCTAGCTGTGTTAGACTTCTTTATGCTTATTACCTGCGTGTGCTCTTTGTTATACTAGTTGGTCTTTTTAATGATGCCAAAAGGGGGAAATATAATAGATGGGGATGGGGCTGAGAAGATGGGGATGAGGTTGAGAAAAATAAGGGGGAACTATGATATGCTGTGATGTGCTATGTCTGTGATGATCAAAGGAGGGAGATCTAAGATTAAGGAGGAACTGCTGGCTCATCTGGTTAATTAATTGTTAATCCTGATCTAAACAAATGTTTTTCATCCTTAAGTTTGTCATCATCAAAAAGGGGGAAATTGATGGGTTTTCAATGTCTTAGCTTTATACTTCTTATTTTTTGATGATCTAACAAACTTGTTATGAAGAACCAGATAGAGAACCTTGTCGCACAGGTTATACATCTCATATGAACAAGTCAGCAACAGGAAGGAACTAAACGATCACAAAGAGGAACATCACAGGGACCTGGTACCCCGGTCTCTTAGGGTTCTCCAGCACAAAGAAGTCAGTGACTGTACGCAATCAATATAAAGAGGAACACAACAAGGACTTGCTCCCTATAGGTTCTCTGACAGAAGTATAGGTCAAGTACACAACTGGAATGTGACAGAAGAAAGTGACCATCTGATAACTGTTACAGAAGCGGAACACAACGAGGACCTAGTCCGTTGGTGTGTTCTGACAGAAGTACAAAGTCCACCATCCAGCTAGAATACAACTGTCTAATAGTGGCTGTGCAGATAGTGCAACAGTCACTTCTCTCTGGGAAAAGTACACCACGAGTTGACATCACTACCTATTGTGATACCTTTTGTGATAAAACAACCTGGTGCAAGACACTCCAGGATTTGTGCATTCAGTGATATTCTCTCAAGAAGAAAAAGCATCGATCCGGCATTGAAATCACTGGTGTGTCAAGAACAAGAAGACAACTCCACTAAGGATCAGTTTCTAAATGAAGTATTATGTATATCCATAGTTGAGTTGTAATCTTGTTAATTGTTCTACATTGTAATTCCTAGTTTGCTTTCTTAGAAGCGCTGTTTTAGGAACAAACAAAATTCATAAACTTTAGAGTTTATGTTGTGACTAGAAATAGTCATAAGTTAAAATCCTCTGTAACTAGGAGAGTTAGAGAGTGGCTTGTGGTGGTTGTATCACAAGTTAGTTTAAAGTATTTGCAATAGGGAGATTGCAAAGTGGCTTGTAATAGGTAGATTACAAGTTAGTTGAGTTAAAAGCCTACAAAAGTAGGTCGTGGTTTTTTCCACGTAGAAAAATCTCTTGCTTTCTTTACTTTCAGCCTTTACAGCATTCTACGTATCAGTCTCATACGGGACCAGGTACTCTATAGTTTGGTGGATTCATATAAGTTATCACCTACCACAAAATCTATAGTAATGTGCTCCCACTTCTACTTCAATATCACCAACCTTTGAGTGAACCCACCTTATTTCTGATGTTCATACTTCACCTATTGGCAATTCAAACATTGTAAAACATGCCTAACAATGTCCTTCTTCATCTTCTGCCACCAGTAATACTGCTTTAAGTTATGATACATCTTCGTGACACATGGATGAATAGAATACTGTGAGCTATGAGCATTCTCAAGAATCAATTCCCTCAAACCATCAACATTCGAAACACAAATCCGACCCTGAAGCCGCATGACACCATCATCTCCAATCATCACCTTCTTTAGACCACCTTGTTGCACTATGTCCTTCAACACCAATAAATAAGGATCATAAAACTGGCGAGCCTTTATGCACTCCAACAAATATAACTGTGCCACCACACAAGCAAGAGATCTACTAGGCTCAGGAATATCCAATCTCACGAATCTATTAGCCAAAGCCTGAATATCTGTTGCCAATGGCCTCTCCTCATCTGGAATAAATGCCAAACTACCCATGCTTTCTGCCTTTCTACTAAAGGCATCAACAATCATATTTTCCTTGCCCGGATGATACAATATAGTGATATCATAGCCCTTCAATAACTCCAACCACCTCTGTTGCCTCAAATTCAAGTCCTTTTGCTTGAACAAATACTGAAGACTCTGATGATTAGTGTAAACCTCACTTGACACGCCGTACAAGTAATTCCTCCAAATATTTAGCGCGTGCAAAATAGCTTCCAACCCCAAATCATGAACATGATAATTCTTCTTATGGGTATCCAACCGACGAGATATGTTGGCAATACACGGTATAAGACCTTGAACATGTAGGCAACACCACACTGGGTTTGTAGTCAAAGTAGTCTTGAGCTTCTGAAAGCTCTCCTCAACTCATTAGACCATCTGAAAAGAGCACCATTCTAAGTCAACTTGGTCAATTGGGCTGCAATAGATGAAAATCCCTCCACAAAGCAATGATAGTAGCCAACTAATTGCTGCCAACTCCGCACTACTACAAGGAAGAGAGGGCCGCAATAGCTTTTACCCGATATGAGGGTCGGGATCAAATTCCTCAGGGAGCTAGGAAGGGAGTTGAGTATCTGTCTAGACTAGAGTCGTGTAAATGTTCCAAATGTCACTTCCAAACATCTTTTGATTTTTCTTTAACAAACTAATATTATCAACTACTAATTAGAACTAAATTATGCTAATGAGAAAATTGCTAGAGTTGTATCTAATGGGTAGAAAGGCACTAGGGTAGTGACTTTCACCTAGGTGGCTAATTGACGGGTAAATGCTTCTAAGGTTCGATTGACATGATTGGGGAAATATGCTATAACCGTTGCACAATTTTACCCACTCTCACACCTCTCGTTAGAGAGAGTGATTTTGCCCAATTAACTCTCTCAAGACCAAATGGGTAGGCAAATTAGCTCAAACAACTAGGGTTCAAGTCGGGTAATTACTCTCTCGAGGTTTAAACCTTTAATTGGGACTATCAATTCTTTTGAGTCCATCCCAATTCCTTGTTGGGTCAATTTTGGAGACTTAGGCTCTCTTTCTCAAGAGCCAAGTCAACTTAGCATAAACCAGTGTTTGCAACCACCAATTCATAGATTAAACCAGAAAATTGACCCAAATAGCAAACACCCATAGTCAATCTAACCCTAGATGGCAACACCCATCAATTATCCACACTAGGGTTGAGCCATAACCCTAGCTAATGGGTTTAGCTACTCATGCTTGAAGAAGAAAATAGAGAAATAGATGAAGAACAAGACATATTAATTAAAAGCTAATGTAAATACAGAGAATCTATCGTTAAATCTAAGTTAAGATGCCAAAAATGGCTACACAATAGTTTTTCACGAGCTCAGCTTCGTTCTCAAAATAACTGATACCCTAAAAATGAAAAAATGTTCTATTTATACTAAGCTAGAAAAACTGGACAAAAATGCCCCTGCGGGATCAGTGCGGACCGCACAAAATGGACCACGGCCGCACTAGGCTCTGGGACTTGAAGCCTTGGCTCTCTGAACTCAGGCTCCACCAACCACGCAGAATGGACCGCGACCGCAAAGGCAACTAGTGCGGTCCGCACAAACATGATCGCAAACCACGTGGTTTGAAGTTGTCATTAGACATCTCTCTGATCTTCTCCTTTGCGGACCGCACAAAATGGTAGTGCGGCCGCGGAGCCTTCAGTGCGAACCGTGCAAGATCGATTGCGGCCGCACTACCTTGAAGCTTGATTTGCTAGTTCTTTGAATCCCCTAGTGCAGACCACACAAAGTGTAATGCAGCCGCACTAGGCCTGTTTGTCCTTAGTTTGCCTTGTCTTTGGTACTTGAGCAGGTTTCACTCATTTTGAGCCGATCTTTGACATTTCGTCACTTTGTCGATCAAACCTGCAATCAAGCACAACTTATGAGCCTTTTGGGACTATTTTGTAAGAATTTATAATCAAAGCGTAAGCAAGAAGGAGCATGAAACACGTCAAAATCCCTCGTTATCACCAACCAAACCCAAGAAACTCTAAAACTCTATAGCTGAAGTGGATTTAGGCTAATTTTGAATTGCCTCAATCTTCTTAGGATCAACCTTGATACCATAACAAGACACAAAATAACCCAAGAATACACCTAAGTCCAACCAGAACTCACACTTCGAAAACTTGACATAAAGGTGGTGATCCTTCAAAATCTAATGAATATAATCGCAAAGGAATCTAAATAAAGCTTAATCACTCAGTTCATCAAATCCATTGATAACTTATATGAGTCCACCAAACTATAGAGCACCTAATCCTCTATGAGTTTCTACTGAGAACACTTATAAAGCAGTAAGTAAAAGAGACACGGGATTTTTACGTGGAAAAATCCTACTCAAGGGGACAAAAACCACGACCTACACTTGTAGGCTTTCAACTTCACTAACTTGTAATCTCACTATTACAAGCCACTTTGTAATGACTCTATTACAAAGACGTCAACTTAACTAACTTGTGATACTCTTACCACAAGCCACTTTGTCACTGTCTAGTTACAAAGACTTTAACTTATGACTAACTCTAGTCACAACACAAACTTAGAGGGTTTTTGATTTTTGGGTTTTCTAAAATATAGCTTCTAAGAAAGCAAGATAGGAGTTACAATAAAAAAAATAACAAGATTACAACTCAACTACAGATACACATAGACTCATTGTGAAACTGATCCTCTAGTGGAGTTGCCTTCTTGTTCTTGACATACTTGTGACTTCAATGCTGGATGAACACTTTTCTGCTTGATAGAATATCACTAAATGCTCAAGTGAATATCTTGTGCCTTACACCAGGTTGTTATACTACAAAAGACATCACAATGGTAATGTCAATTCTTGATACACCCTTCTTCCCAATAAGAAGTGACTACCGCACTATCTGTTGCACTATCGCGTGTACTGTATGCAGACAGTCACTTTCTGCATTTGCGTTCCAGCTGTTGTTGACTTGTACTTCTATCAGAGAACACCAAGGGATCAGGTCCATGTTGTGTTCCTCTTTGTAGTAGTTCATTTGATAGAGATCATACTGAACTTTGTTCATTTGAGATGTGTACCAAGTGAGTCAGGTTCTCTATCTGGTCTTAACAATAAGTTTGTTAGATCATCAAAACATAAGAAGCATAAGGCAAAGACATTGAAAACCCATCAATTTTCCCCTTTTTGATGATGACAAACTTAGACATTGATAGTATTTGTTTAGAGCAGAAATAACCATATGAGGTACCAAAAACTTCACAAGTTCCCCCGGACTTTTTGCTTTTAATTCCCCCTTAATCAAATCCCCTGTCCCCTGACCACATCTACTCACTAATATCACAATGCATGCACATATTTATCTTCCCCCTTTTGGCATCATTAAAAATATACAAGCAGGCAAACAGCAAAAAGAAGTCTAACACAACCAACTCATGCCACATATGTGCACACAACATGACAGAAAAGAGAATTCAAAAGAAAACATCATTGTACAAGCAAAAGAGGAGTTGTTTTATTGATATTAACAATGGACTGAGCAAAACAAGAGCAGTAATGGTGAAATCCAGCATGCCATCAGCAAAAAAAGGCAAACAAAAATAGAAACAGCAGCCACAAAACATCATAACAGAAGACACTAGTCACTAGAAGAGAAAGACTAGGAAAGAGAAGCAGCAAGGGTTTTGAGAACCAGGTCCAGTCGGGCATTTGCAGACAACTATTTTTCAAGCTGTTTTGTGCGAAGCTTATCATTTTCCTTTGTCAGGCAGGAAACTTCTTCATTAACGAAAATGGGTCCTTTAACTGTTTGACTGAGCTGAGTTTCTAGTATGGCATTCTGAGCCCTCAACCTTCTGATCTCTTCAGAAGCTGCATTTTGAGCATTGATCAGCTGAGAAATGGTCGAGATGTTTCCACCAACCCTTTCTACACACTCACATTATTCCATAGTGATTTTAGATAAGGTTTGCTTGCGTGTGCCAACTTTGGGATTACCCAAGGGGACCTTGTAAAATTTAAATACTTGAGTGAGGAGAAAGACATATGGTAGCCCATGATTCCCACATTTAAAGTTTGCCACCTTTTGCGTATGATCTATCATGATTGTAGGCAGATTGATTGGGACAAACTCATTAAGAGCCTCCATTAAGACCAGACCAGATTTTGTAGCAATAGAGCTCCTCTCAGAACGAGGTAAGAGCACCTTATTGACCAGTTCAAAGAGAAGCTGATACTTAGGAAGTAATACCTTCTTATGCACATGTTCCCCCTGCTGAATAGCTTGCTCTTTCATGATAGCTCTCCTAAAGTTGACACCACAGATACCTTTGACTGAGGACATTCCTTCACATGGAATTTAGAGAACCTTCCCTAATGTTGAAGCGTCAAGTACAATGCCTACTCTATTTACTAGCATACAGATGTGATCCCCCTTAACAGTGAAGAGAGATGCATAGAAATTTTGTACTGCATCTTCGTACACCAAGGGCATACTCCCCTGAAACAAGTGCTCTCATTATTGAAATTCCATTATCTCTAGAATTTGCCTCATACCATCCATCTCTGAAATTGCTAGATCAAATGCACGACTCCACAAGACTTTCTGAGTTCTTAATCTCTCCTACCAAAGACCACTATCACTAGGCATGGTCTTCAAAGAACCAGGTTCCCCTATAAGTTTTCGTTTTTGTTTTCTAGATCCTTCAACAGACTTCCCTTTCCAACTTACTAGCCCCACAGTATCATCTTTAGACATAGCTTGCTCAACTAGACTCTTTTTAGACTTATTGTTGCCCTTCCCGGATGCTCCACTTTGTTTCTCAATAGCTTCATCGGAAGCTTCATCCACAGACTTCTGGCTTTTATAGATTGTTTTACTAAGGAACTAGGTTCTATTAGAGCATCTTTGTCAACCTCACCTACTGGAATGCTCTTCTCAGTAACAACTTTCCCTTTATTCATCAACCTCTTCCTCCTTGTCTTGACACTCCTCCTACTTTTCTGCAATGTAGAGTCGAACCCCTCTTTCTGCTGCAACCTAATAGGGTATGACTTGGGAGAGGATTCTAAGGATTTAGGATAATCAAGAGGTTCAGGAGTGGATTTATCTGGAAGAGAATCAGTTCCTCCAACAGGTTTTTCTGGGACATTTTCATGGATTAGAGACTCGAAGAGTACCATGGTTCTTTCATTGCCTAGGAATAGAGTTTCTTCTCCCTGATACTCATACATGAGATAGGTTCTTTCATTCAACAGACTTTCAGCGCGATGACCATGATATTGTACAATGCTTCCTTTTCTGGTGACTCTGTGAGAGCCACCAAATCCAAGAGAGAGGGTTTAAGATACTGATCAAGATCATCCTCAAAGACCTATGACACTAGAGAGGTGACCCTTTCTGAGTGTTCTTTTGTGAGATCAGAGGAATGAGGAGACATGGGGCTTTTAATACATGGAAAGGATACAGAGTTTGACAGAAAAGGAAAAACAATAGGAAATGAGGAGGAAACAGGTGTGGGTGCAGTAGTATTGGAAGGAGTGGAAGAGTGAATTTCTGGAGATGACTTTAAGGATGATAAGGAAGTGGGAGTGGTATTGATGGTGGGAGAAGGAAGCGATCGTTCGATTGCCATTATAGGAGGATTTGATAGGGAAGTTGAGTGAAAAAGAGATGAAGAGAGGATCACAAAGATACAAAAGAGATAAAGGTTCATGACTTGCTATGAGAGAGAAAAAGAATTTTATGGAAAGAAGGGCTAATGATGAGAAAAGAGAGAAACGGGTTCTGAACAGTCCTGAGAATGGCAGTAGGTTTGTGGGAAAACATTATCGTGCAGAAGGGGTGAAGGGATTTGAAAGGCAATACATGACATGAAGATTTTGAAAAGTTGGATGATGTGGCAGTTGAATTGATTTTGTTAACCCTTTTTGAGAAAGCATGCAAAATAACACATTACTACTAACTTGTGGTACAGGAACCTAATGGCCGAATAGTTTTTGAAAAAGATTTTAGCAGCTCTTCTTTCGCAATTCATAATTGCACCTTTAGCTTCTATGATCTTCATGTGTGTTTACCTGCAATGGTATCGATGTGAGTTAGGCCTGGCTAGAAAAACACTTTAGCTCATTTTACCTGAAGGTAATTTTCATAGCCAACTGATGGAGAATCGGGTTCTCAATTTGGCTTCAATACACCCAGCTTCACCTTGTTTCTTTTAGAGAGTTCCCTACTCAAGGCTTTGGTGAAGATATCTAGAATTTGGTCTTCTGTGCTGCAGAACTTCATACATATCAACCCTTTCTCCATATTTTCCTTCAGAGAATGATGCCTCACATTAATGTGTTTGGTCTTTTTGTGTTGAACTGGATTCTTGGCCAAGTTGAGTGTACCGGTGTTTTCATATAGAAGAGGCACCCAATTAGTGAATACCCTAAAATCCTCCGGTTGCTGCTTAATCCATAAGAGTTGCGCACAACAGGATACTGCAGCTACATGTTCTACTTCAGCTATTTCACGGACCACTGAGTTTGCTTCCTTGTGCACCAAGACATGAGACATGATCATAGAAAGTGGCCATTCCAAAAGTGTTTTTCCTGTCCACAAGATAACTTACATAGTTAGCATTAGCATGCCCAATGAAATTTAAAGTTGTCACCTGAAGGGTAATACAGGACCGGGTCTTGTGTTTCCTTAAGGTATCTCAAAATTATTTTGGCAGCCTTCAAGTGAGATTCCCTGGGATTTGATTTTGGTTACTATCTGTGAATCCGGAATCAAGAGGGGTGATTATGTTATCGGGTGGATGGGAGCTTTTGTGTTTCCAAATGGGGATTGAAGTTTGACGAGTGGAGGAACTGGGTAAATTAAGTAGATTTCCCTGCACTACTTGTTCTGCTACTTGTGGAGAACCTTGCACTGCATCTCCAACTGTTTCTTCAGCTTCAGTGGTAGTAATTGAAGTATCAGGTTCCTCTTAAGAAGTGGAAGAGGATGTTGCATTGTCTTCACCTATCTCCTTCATCTGACTCATCATATCAGCTTTCTCATTTGAAACATCAGATATTTCCCAGGGATAGAAAGTAGTTCATTATCTTGATCGTTACTGTTTCCTTACTTGTTAGAAGAAGGAGTCTAGTTGAATAGCTCATGACCACTTTCTTCCACACATCGTGCTCTTTTGTTGCAGACTTTGTAGACTTTTGCTTTAAGGGGAATATCTCATAGGGATTTCTTCACCATTTTTTTTGTATTAGACTTCCCAAGCTGGTCCTTTCTGTTGTTGAGATCATAGCATTTGCATCCAAAGATTCTTAGAAGAGTTATCTTTGATTGTCTTTCGTTGAGCATCTCTTGGGGATTTTAGGAGGGCTTGATCATATACCTGTTCGCCAAGTAGTAAGCAATGTCTGTTGTTTCTTCCCAGAATTCCTTGGCAATTCCTCTATTGATGAGCATTGTCCATTTCTTCCAGAGTTCTGTTCTTCATTTCAACAACACCATTTTGTTGTGGAGTCCTTGGTGCTGAGAAATTGTGAGTGATCCTATTTCAATTACCAGACTCATCAAATCTTGGCATTGACATATTCTATCCTGTGGTCAGATCTGATACGTGCTTCCTTCAGTTCCGTCTCCACTTGGATCTTTCAAGTGTCGCACATACTTCAAAAATCTCTTCCTTTCCTCTAACAAGCAGTGTCCAGGTGGATCTTGAATTTTGTAGCCCACGAACCAGGTTCTTCTGAGTCAGTTCATTTAGAAGTGAGAACCTTGAGTGTTCCAATCCTTTATGCTAAGATTTAGCATCATTGTCAATAGCCTTTAAGCAGCTCATATTACCAGTATGTAGGGATTTAAGGTTAGCGAAGTAGATGTTCTTGTTCTTTTGGCGACTACGACCACTTCACGGGTTACCAGATTGGTAATGGTGTGTATTTTTTATAAGAACTCCACTTTGCTTCCTTTAACACAAATTTGAGCACACTCAAGAGACTGTACTTCAAGTAGCTCTCATGGCACACGTTCTCAATTGAGTGTGACACAGACTTTCCATCTTTTCAACACTAAGAATGTACCCCCTTTCCTTTTCCTTTTTTTTATACATATGCAAGATACATTCTCTTTTCTGCAGGGCTTTCAGTGAGAGATAGTCCATGGTGTTTTCAGCATCCACTATTCATGAACCATTGCAGTCTACTTCTTCTCACTGTTTCCTACACATATAAATCATGTGTTAGATTTAGGAACCCAAACTAGTTTGGGTCCCTTGTTATGAGAAAAGGGATGGATGAGGGCTTTTTTAGTCCATGTAGGCAATATTCGTTTCTTGCGAGCAGTACCTGATCCCTCTTTAGTAGTCAATTTTTAATAAACACTTTATTTTTCTAAATAGATTGAACCTTGGCCTGGCAGGTTTCTTTGAAGTGCCCATTATTCCCACAGTAGGTACACAACCAGTTATCAGGAACAGTGACGTACTTGTTGTGAGGGTTGTAGGGAGTTTTTTTCCTTTTGGCACCCGATTCCTTACCTGTTTCCACTATTGTTGAAGTACATGGTAGTGACAGCATCTGAGGACCAGGTCCACTTCAGAGATTTCTCAAGATCAATTTTTACTTTCTTCAACTCAGCTTGAAGTTGCCTATTTTTCTCAAGTTCACCACATAGACTAGTTTTCACATCATTTAATTCCTTCTCAAGCTTGATGTGTGTCTCACTAGCTACTTCCTTCCCTTTCCCAAGACTCACAGTCCTATGTTCTCAATTGAGTCCCTCAATGGTTTCCTCTAGGTCAGTGATTATTACCAAAAAAGTCATCCCTCTCTTGCTCAGTAGCTTAAATTTTCTCTTCTAGAGTGTGCTTCTCATTGCTAAGACCTTCTATGGTTTCCTTCAAATCAACTACCACTACCATAAGGTCATCTATCTCATTTTCTACACTATTTATTTTTTCATTCAAAATTTCCTTTTCCTTTTCAAGATTAGCTATGGTCTCATTTAGGTCCACTACATAGACCACCAAATCATCTCTAGTTTGTTCAGCTTTTGCTACTTCTATGGTCAGGATCTCCTTATCATTATCAAGGCTATATTATGCATCAATTAGAATATTTGCTAATGACCTTAACTTCTTAGAAGAGTAGGATTTCAGATTTCTCTGAACATCCCTGAAATTTACCTCATCATTTTCATCCTCTTCATTATCGTCAGACTGAGCCATTAGCACGAACAGTGAGTCATATTTCGTTGCTTCAGTTTCTATTGCCATTATGGAGTTGTTTTCTACATCTGGTTCCCTTTCTGATTCACTAGAGGAGTCTCCCCAAGCAGCAAGAGCTTGTTTCACAATATTGTCAACTGCACTTTTTCGATTGAATCGTTTGTTTGGAACCGGGTTACTTTTTGCTGCTTTGTCAAGGTTTGTTTTGTATTGCTCCTGTTTTAGAAGTGGACAGTCTTTGATGAAATGCCCTGGCTTTCCGCATCTGTGACAATGATCATTGTTCCTTGCCTTACTTGAACTACCCATCTTTGGTATACCACAATTCCTTCAAACCATATTTTGAAACCTTTTAGTAAGATAGGCCATATCACAATCTTCTTCACTTGAGTCACTGTTTTCAGCCCTGAGTACCAGGTTATTTTCCTTCTTTGGCTCTCTCCTTTCACTATCTTTCTTTCTTTTCATCTCGTATGTCTTCAGATTACCAATCAGCTCATTCATGGTTAGATTTTGTAGTTCTTTAGCTTCAGTAATGGCATTTACCTTACTTTCCTAAGAGCCAGGTAGAACACTAAGAATTTTCCTTACAAGCTTGTTTCTGGGAATAACATCTCCAAGTGAATGAAGCTCATTTATGATGGATGTGAATCTAGTGTACATATCCTGTATAGACTCATCATCCTTCATCCTGAAGAGCTCATACTCAGTGGTGAGCATGTCGATCTTGGACTATTTAACCTGAGTAGTTCCTTCATGTGCGGTTTGCAATGCTTCCCATATTTCTTTGGCAGAATCACAAGCTGAGACTCTGTTGTACTCATCAGGTCCTATACCACATACCAAGATTTTCTTGGCGCGATAGTTCTTTTCTACAGCTTTTTTGTCAATATCATTGTACTCCTTTCTGTCTTTAGGCATCGTTAGTCCAGTTTCTCCAAGCTTCTTCATAGGAATATGTGGACCATCACAGATGATGTCCCATAGTTCTGAATCTTCGGCCATTATAAAATTATGCATACGAGTCTTCCACCAGCCGTAGTACTGACCATTGAATCTAGGAGGTCTGTAGGTTGATTGTCCTTCCTAAAAGTTGGGTGGAGCAGCCATTGAGATCCTTTCTAGGTGTTAACATTTTAGAAAGAACCTGCTCGGATACCAATTGA